>NC_086236.1:41365416-41680416 GCF_036321145.2 Pelmatolapia mariae | reverse complement strand
CCAACATGAAAGTATCTTTTTCCTCAAACTGCACATCCCAGCATTTAAAAGATCTGTGCAAAAGCTGCAACTTCCCTTGGGTGAGAAGTGAAAAACAGCACAAGTTTGGGTATAAGCATATTCACTGTTCTCAACATGTAGCTTCAACTTGAAAAGCAGATCTTCAGACAAATATATCTGGACATCAAGTACCAGCGAACCACAAGGCCCTGATGAATGAAAACTAAAGCAGAACACTTCTCGAAATCGACTGTGATGCAGTCGGTGAGATCATTTCTCCAGCGATGACTCTCACTCCTGTTGGTCTTGAACTAAAACATCCACTTGTAATTTTAGTTATGCATCACATCCTGTCAGTATGCACACAGAGGCTCTCCCACTAAGAGCACATAATGTGTTTTGTAAGTTACTTACAGCATTTGTGTTTGTTACTTTTACAGCCGATTTCATCTTCTGTCAGTTAAAATGTCAAACAAAAAACAAAAACAAAAAAAAGCATCTGAAACAGTCACAGTTTTCATTTTATTCTGGGATTATCCACTTCAAGGGTTAGGAAACAAGATTATACATTTGACTAGACATGCTTCGATGCTTTCAGTACTGAACAATTTCAGTATTCAGTTTCACTACGAACTACAGTCAGTCAAAAACACGATGAGGTTAAACATTAACCCTCAGTTACCCAAAGAGAGGCATTGAAATAGCCATGACAACGACAACATTTCAAAAAATAAAACTGGATGACTTTGATAGGACGACCTATGAATGGTTTTGATGCCTGCACCGATATCAGATCGTCGCCACAGGAGAACTGGACACCAAGTGACACTAATTCCCTTAAATTGCCCACAAGCTTTAATACAGAGAGATGGTGCTTCAGGAAAAAAGATGACAGGTGGATCAGACGCGCTCTCCTTGCCAGACCTTGCTGCTGTGAGGGAGGTCCAACTCACAAGCAAGCAACTTTTAGTGCATCAGACAAAGACATAAGTACTAATGAAGCTGGTTTTTCTTCTTTCTGATGCTGCACTGTGCATATTATTGCAGTCCAAACTCAAAGCAGAACTAACCACGTACGGGCTGGCTACCTAATGTCAGCCACAACTCCCTTTCCTGTCAAATCTAATAGCTCGATCTAGAACTTCTGAGGGGAACGCACTATTAGCCAGCCACATCAAAGGGATGCATCAGAGAGAGGGGGCGCGAGCGAGGGAGGTGGAGAACAAACAGGGTCGCGGAGGGTTGATACCCCTCCATTCTTGTTTCAAAGATAAGCTCATGAACGGCAAACAACCTTGCAGTGAGGTCGCGGGGCTGTGCAAGACAGAAGTGTCATCAGACAACAACCGCACACTGCTGTAAATCCCGCTCGCTCCTGTTCTCCTGAATGCTGGGCAACCTCAAGGTTTCTTCTATCACACAACGTGCAGAGAGGATTCAAACTCTCGCTCTGTTACTTCCTTTATACAATCACACATGCACACCAGGGATTCCCCTTCCTTCAATGCACGCGGTGAGGCAGATTGTGCCACCTGCCTGATTTATTGTAATCACTAGTCACATTTTTTTATATAAATAAATTAAAAAAAAAAAAAAACAGGTGCATGCACACCCCCTCTGCCATCCAAACATGTACTTAAGGCTGCTGTTCTAATAGCAAAGGGAGAGTGATAGAACAATAAAGCAGTGCATGAATAAATTTCACTCCGTGTCACGCCATGTTACACTTTCAGACAGTGACACACAAGAAACTGAGGGATTCTCACCCAGCCAAAGCTTTCAAGCCTCCTCTTTTATTCAGCAGACAGACATGGAGCTGGCAGTTTAATCCATGCTGCTGGTCTCAGAATAATCATTAAATGCTTTCAGTGATGCAACGCAGGGTTGGACCAGGCAATCGTCCCTCAGAGTACAAATAAAATACATTGGACCCAAAAAAAAAAAAAAAAAACGTGGACTATTCCTGGCAGAACCCACGCACACAGTTGGAAATGAAACACAAAAAAGGCATGATAGACGTGTCACAGCTGGTTAGCAGAGAGCCAGCCTGTGAGGGGCTTCACTATGTCCGAGGAATGTTTTAAAGAATCTCAGAAAGGCACACAAACACGGGAAAAAGTTCAAAGTTTGACCAGCAGCCCTTCTTTTTTTAAAAACACTCTCTCTTATATCAAAGTCTTAACTGTGGACTCGGTATCCCAGCTGTCAGCTGCACTAAATGTCTCAGAGTGTAAGGAAGACCTTTTCTCACCACAGCAGCTTGTACCCCGACCCCACCTGAAAATGAAACTTTTTAGAAAATGTACTCGTATGGAAAACCAAAGGTGCCCTGCAGAGGCAGGGAGTTTCAGAAGGAGAAACAATGGTTTCCACTGAAAATCGCAACAATATTTTTTTAAAAGAAAGAAAACTGGGTACATTTTGCTCACTGGAAGCCTTTTACTGTAATATGCATGAGGCACATTGCTGGCACACCAACTATATTAGCCTCCATAACCTGTGCTGGTGCTTATCAGCGGGTAAACAGGACAAATCTGTGTCAGAAGGACCGGAGCCACTTCGCTCATTCATGGCCGCTTCTTTCCGTTTTCACCCAGTGTCAGATGAAGCTGTCACTATTGTCCTCGGTCACTCCTCTGACCCCCTTCTCCCCACCGCCTGCTCCGATATTGCACTTTTATTAGGAACTACAGTATCAAAGCAGGCGTCACATGACACTAAAAGCCTGACCAAAGTCATTCAGGCTCACCTCCCCCCCCCCACAAACAGGACAGTGAGGGGGGGAAAGCTGTATAATTTTAAAGCACTGCGTCGGCACATTGGAGCTCTGTCCAAGATGACCGTCTAATAACTGAGCACAAAAAGAAGCTGCTTTTTATAAACTGTGCAGGGCGTCATTTTATCATTTTTATTTTATTTTCATGAAGGATCGTTACGAGATGTGTCACAGTTAACCTGCCATGTTCTCACAGAAACTTCTTGACAGAACAGGCTAATCTCGGCGAACCGCCTAAACCCGCCAGGGCTGCGAAGAAACTAACTTACCAGGGGTCAAACTCGTGGATGATGCTCTCGAAACGAATGACAGCGAAGAGCCTGGAGCTGAACCCAGCCAGCCAAGCCAGGAACAGGATGGTGAACGACAGCAGGGACTGCCACCCGGCCGGCTGCGACAGGCCGCCGGACAGCCCGCCTCCTCCTCCTGCGCTGTTGCCTCTCTCCGCCACCGCCGTGCTGCTGCGCCCGTTCCCAGAGTACGCCACCCCGGAGTTCAGCGAGGATTTGTGTTTGTTTTCAGAAACCGGGTGATGCTCCGCCATATTCTACGTCAGTCCTGTCGTGGCAAGCAAGCGAAGCGAGCTATCAGTTCTCGCACAGGAAAGAACCCCCCCCTTTCTTCCTTTTCTCTGCCACGCTCCACTTCCAAACCCACTCGCACCACCTTCCCTGCGGGCCCCGGACCCCCCAAATCACCGGCTGTATCTCCAAACTTTCTAACCTTACTTCCCGCCGACCGCGAAACCAGTTCAATAATCCCAGGGAGTTACATAGCAGCGCGGTTTTGCAGCACACTGGAAATGACACACACACGCGGCTCGAGCAGTTCTTCCTTCCTTCCTTGGAGCTGGATGAAAGGGGGCGGGAGCAGCGCGTGGAACAGGAAGCGCTGTCAGCCTCTCACAACGAGACAGGTACAGCTGAGGAGGACGCGGTTCCAGAAGAAACCCAATCCACGACCAAGCGCATTTGACAGACGGCCAAAACGACCAATGACAAAAGAGCAACCTGACCGGTGAAGACGCTCCAGCGTGAGAAGTGAAGTGAAAGATGGTGTTGGAGGGGGGTGACAGACAGCGGGAAAAGCCTATGGCACGCGACAGGCTTTCTCTCGAGCCAATGAAATAAATGAATCTCACGGAAAATAGTGAAGAAACTGACAGAACAAGGACCGATGTGCCAGAAGAAGGGCTCTGTGCCAACTTTCTGTGTGGTACAAGCCGGTCTACTCATTCACACCGGAAGTAATGAGCTGTTTCTGATGAAGACATCAAGATGAAAGACAGTTGTGTCAGATCAACCAGTACATGCCGCTACCCCTATGTGATAAGGTCTCAGTTGCAACTGCTGGCTATATTAATGATTAAGTGAAGTGACAGAGACCTCCTACCGCCATAAGCCTATGATTTGACTACACAAAGAGAATAAAAGCAATTTTATATTTCAAAACATTGAAAAAATAGACCTTCAACATGAATGTAAAAGTAATTTAAAATTTTACAAGTTCAAAGAATAATGTTGTCCTTTTAATTAAACAACTTCATACTATGTAACACCGATAAATGGGGGGACCTTAGCAAACCTGAGGTTACATAAAAACACGTGTGTGGGGCAGGGGTGTCAAACTCCAGTCCTCAAGGGCCGGTGTCCTGAAACTTCCATGTGTCCCTGCTGCAACACACCTGAATAAAATTAGTAGGTCATTAGCAAGACTTGACAGCATGCTCCGGTGGCAACCCCTAACTTGACTCAAGTAAATTTAAATAAATGTAACTTTTTGGAAAAATGTACTTCTAAAAGTACTTTTTTTGCACCATGTTCATTCATTCATGAGGTGCTGTAACATGAATCAAATGTCTGAATTGCCACCTCAGCATGCAGTCAAGTTCTATAGCGTTTTGATAATGACCTATAGGGTCAATAGCTACCTATAGGGTGGGGGGCTGAATGTTGGGAGGTTAATTAAAGTGCACTTAGTTGAAGCTGAGAGACTCACAATAGGCCCATTTAAATTAAAGCACGTGCATGTGTGTCAAGAGCATGTTTTTCATAAACTACCTTGGATATTGGTCTCAAAAATACATTTGGATCTGGATGAGGGGAAAAAATGAATGAGACTGGTGGTGGTGTGGTGTGTGCTCATAAATAAACACATTTTTTTAAATGAATAAAAATCAAGGCTAGTGTTTAAAATCAATACTTTGACAGTTTTAGGGTGATACTGAGAAAGTATAAAACCATACTGTATGGGACTGAACTTCTTTCTCCACATTTATTTGTGGATTCTATTTGCCTTTATTTTGTTTATTCAAATTCTGTTGCCCAAATGAGCAAAAATCCAAGAGAGAGATTAACAATATTTCCTCCTTGTTTTAGGCATAGAGGACTGTGACTGACTGTGCTTAGTATGTTTATAATTCCAATGGTTTTGAAATACAGCCCAAAACCATGGCAGAACCTCCACCATGTTTCGCAGATGGCTGTAGACACTCACTCACTGTCTCTTCGCCATACATATCAACATTGATTTGAACCAAAACTATCATATTTTGATTCATCACTCCATCAGATCTGTTGCCACTGTTTTTCAGTCCAGTTCTTGTGTAATTTGGTGCATCTCAGCCTTTTCTCTGTGTTTCCCAGCCATTGAAGAATGGCTTCATGACAGCCACAGAAACCATTTTTCATTGTGCTACCTGCAAAAACAAACTTTACAAATGAATGAATAAATAACCAGTCACAGTGGTATTATATTATTCTGCGGGAGAGGCTCAATATTCAGTTCTGTTCACATTTCTCCTTCAGTCTTGTCTCCACTCTGAAACAAGCCATGTGTCTTGGTGGAGCAGTGAGCCAACAGATCTACAATAGCCGTTTCTCCACCAGGAAACATCTTCACTGGCCTATAAAACAAAGCTGGATCCCTGCAGCAGTTTGGGGAATCTGAGACCATTAAATCCGTGTGTCTTGGATACAAGTTGACAGATAAAGAGATTGTTTTAAAACCAATCCTTACAAAAAGAAAAGCAGAGCAATAGTCCTGAGATGAAAGAGCTGTGCTGCTTTGAGAAGACCTCAAGCTTGATAATTTATCTACTGAGGCAAAGGGAATCTTCCTGAACAAAAAGGCATCTTCGGACCCTGTAATGAGTTTCACCATCACATTTAACAGAGTCAGCCTTCTCAAGAAGAATTACAGAAGAGAAAATAAAGACTTAACCCTGAGAGCAGCATGTCTCCCTGTGACAGTCTAGCCATTGTTTCAAGGTTCCTCCACAAATTAACCCTGAGCAGATCAGAACATTTGTGTTTTATTGTATCTTTTATATTCAGGTATCTGAAATGTAAATTAGTGATAATTCTGTTAGTTTTTCACAATGTGGGGACTTTATTTCATTTGGAGAACTGTGAAAGGATGGCACAACATTTGAGAGGTGAGGGTTCATTTCAGTTTTATTTAAACTAATCTTACTTTAAGACAGCTGATCATAGCATTTGTGTTGAACAGTTATCAACATATTTGCTCAGTCTGGTTCTCAACAGCGTTGCTTTTCTCAAAAGAAAGATTTCCTGTAGATTTTCTGATCCCTGCCTGCTGAGGCCATCCATTAGACCATGAAACATTTCCCCTCTGAGATTGAGAGATACTGGCTAGGTACAGTTGGGCTCACCTCAGTGCATAGCTTGGGCTCCAGAACCAGTACTGGACTTGAAGAAAGCATCTGATTGTCCTTGGGACAAGCACCATGCTTTGGGAGCATGGGCTGTTACGATGCATTTGTCCTCTGCACAACTGCAATGGGAGCTTAGTCTGCATTGACGACAATAAGTCCTGCCCTTTGTCACTGATTGTGTTCATAATTTTTGTGGGCAGAATTTCCAGGTGAAGCCAGTAAGTGGAAGGCCTCCACCTGAGAGTAGAATCGATCTTTTATAATAAAGTCTCTCACAGAAATTACTTCCCTTTTTTTTTTTATCAGTTTCACATGTAAATAGTGCACATGCAAATAAGCCGTAGAAGAGACGAGCTAGAAATGTTAATATTGACTTGTACCTTGTATGAGTTCATTCTACTGTACAGGATTTGTGAGATTAAAATTGTGCTTTGCAGAATTTAAAATGGAGTCTTCTGCAGAATTCAATACAATGCATTAACATGAGTGAAATGTACCAGAGAAATGAGGTAGAAAGTTCTAGCCCAGTGATTGTACCTTTACAATCCGTGTGGACTGAGAGTGCAACGCAGTGTGTCTTCAATGTGTATAATGCCCTCCATAATGTTTGGGACAAAGACACAAGCTTTGTAGTTTGGCCTCTGTACACCACCACAGTGGATTGTAAATCAAACAATCAATATGCGAGTGCAGACTTGCAGCTTTAATTCAAGGGGTTGACAAAAATGTTTTACATGCAATGGTTTAAGAATTACAGCCACATTTCTACACCGTCTCTCAGTTCCAGAGGTTTAAAATTAATGACAGTTTCATGGCCAGATGAGGACTGCTCTCTTGTTGTTTAATGACAAATGAAGTGGACATTTTATCTGATGTTGATTTAAAGTGTTACATTTATATTTTATAGCTTTTCACTGCAATTTGATCGTAATTTTAAAGGTGAAACCTAGAAGAAATGTTTGTGTGTATGAGAGAGGCTGTAATTAGACTGAAAGACTCAAATAAACCTATCAGAGAGAAAACTTTAGAAGTGGCCAAATTCACAATCTGGTACATTCTTTAAAAGAATGAATGCACTGACCAGCTCAGCAGAACCAAAGGGCCCAAAAGACCACAGAAGACAATTAATGTGGATGTTGAATGAATTTCATACCATCTAACCAAGTCAAGAACACTCTTGAGGAAGCATATATTACTGTAAAAGCCTATAATCAAGAGGTGTCTTTGTCAATGTTAATACAGAGGGTTTATAACAAGGTGCAATCCCCTGGTTACACCAAGCCTGGGAGGGTCAGTTTAGACTTTGCCAGAAAAAAAGAGCTGCACAGGTGTGTAAAAAAAAATCTTTGAACCAAAATTAACCTGTACCAGAATGATGGGAAGAGAACGATATGGAGAAGGAGAGACACAGCTCATGATCCAAAGCATGCACTGCATCATCTGTCTAACCTGGTGGAGGAAGCGTTATAGCATGGGCACCTGTGTCTGCCAGTGGAACCAGGTCACTGGCGTTTATTGATGATGTGGCTGCTGATAGAAGTAGCAGGAGGAATTGTGAAGCATCAGCCAAATGCTGCAAAACTGATCAGACTGGTTTTTACCAGTTTATACCAATTTATATTAGTCTTTACCATTGATGCTGAACTTCTCAAAACTGAGGACTGCAATTCTTCATGCTAATTTTTTTGTAAAACCTATTGAATTAAAGCTGGAAGTCTGCACTTCAATCGCATACTGATTGTTTGATTAATAGTTCATTGTGGTGGTGAACAGGGGGCAAGACTACAAAACTCGTGTCTTTGTCTGAAACATTATGGAGGGTAGGGAACGTTTTGTGATCTGGAATATAATGCATGTGGAAAAATACCAAAGATACATCAGGTTCATAAACTTATAGGCAAGAGTAGGCTTTAACCCTCAGCATTTGTTCATTAAATTGTGTCTTGCTTCCACTATCTTTAAGTTTTGCATTTCACTATAACCATAAGATAGCCAGGTCCTAAAATATAGCGTATTAGAGCTCGCAGGAACACTGTGAATAGTCTCTCATATGAAACGAGCGATCACATGCTTAAATGAGCATGCCATTATTCATTGTACTAATCCCACATTACATGTTTTAACAGCTATTAGGGTAATTAATGAAGTGATGGAGAGTGACCTTTACAACTAATGAGCCATATTCATTCATTTGCCACATTTGGGCGCTGTGCAGTTGCACTCTGCAGAATCTATGAAAATCTTACTATCGAAACACAGGAAGCAGTTTGTGGTGAGCTGCTTCCCTCCTTTCTAGTTCAGTTTCAGGCGCTAAAGATGTACACTTAAGTGAAGGTGTGATCAGGCTTTTATGGTTTCAGTTGCATGATATCACAAACTATTGACAAACTGGCAGAAACTCAACTCAGAATAAACATGAATATAAAACAGAGGAAATACTGTTTGTCTATGGTCCTGTTTCTTATTAAACTGGGATGCAAGATTAATTATGGTGAACATGAATCATTAGCTAAATTATTCACCATGTAAAATGGTATTATTTTGTTTTCTTTGAAACATGACATGAACAGGTGGTTTAAAAAGTTAATTTTTATTAATGATCTATCCTAATTTGTTTATTTTGCGCATGGATAAGTCACGTGAACTCAGTAAACTTTACTGAAGTAAGAGCTCTACTAAATTTGAATTGTACTTTATACACTGCTCCAAAAAATGAATAGAAAACTTTCTAATCAGAGTTCAGCATCAGGTCAGTTAAACCTGTGGGATATTGATGGGGTCAGTGAAGTAGCAGAGGGGGCTGTTAATCAGTTTTAGCTGCTTTGGTGTTAATTAAATTAACAACAGGTCCACTAGAGGGGCAACAATGAGACAACCCCCAAAATAGGAATGCTTTTTGCATTTGGCTAGGGTCAGCGTCACTACTGGCAGCATGAGGCGATACCTGGATCCTACAGAGCTCGCCCAGGCAGTCCAATTCCTGAATAAATAAGTGCCATTGCCAGTGATAGAAGTCATTATGAATGGACTTTATAAATGAAAGTTAGGAGAGCTTGTTTAAGGTATTTACATTATCAGTTAAGAGACAATGAGCTTAGTTTTTGTTAGATTTGCTGCTGTGGGATCACTGGGCTCATTGTTGTGTTACATGACCCAGTTCTGGGCAAGCTTTATCTGCCAGACAGATGGCCTCACATTTGACTTTCATATACAGAGGAGCTCATGACAGTGGGTGCTCAGGTCACGTGACTGCAAAACAAGCCAAAATCAGCACTCCACTAGCTGCGGAAGTGCTGATAACATTAAAAGAATTAAGTATAACCAAAACTATACTCCTCAGTATGGGACAAAAGATAAATATATATTTCAATATGCATAGGAAACATAAATTAAGAAAAATAAACTACCTGTTTGTCTTTTACTAATTAAATATTAAAATGATTGCTCATGGGAGGTTTTAGAGTGTGGGGGGTGGGGGGTATTGATATGCTTTACAGGGTTAATAGAGTGTAGCTATATAGTGCAGTACCAAATTTAGCCACTTGATGGGGATCTAAGTCTGATTTGTGCCTTTCAGATTCTCCAGACAAGATCATTCCTGAAAAACTTTCATGGCAAGAGTAAAGCTGTATCATAAAACAGCAATTAAAAAATACACAGGTACAAAAAGAGCTTTAAGGATAAAATCCAAAATAAATAAATAAAATAAAAATAAGTAATAATACATGATGTATTGGAATGTATCTGAAATGTAGCCAAGACACATGAGCAGAATTAAGATTTGTAGAGCATTTATGGAAAGACGAACCTAAAATATTTTTTTGGTTTAGCTGCCATTTAGATTTAACAGTAGGTTTGTACTTCTTACCTCTAATAAGGATTCTAGCATCCAGATCTAAATGTTAAAACAGAAGAACTGTAAGACCAAGTGCAGATTAGAAATTTGATTTAAAAGAAGAACTCTGTTTATTTAGCATATGGCTATATTGATGGTTTGTTGGTGACCTTGTGTAGCAGCATCTTTTAATAAAAAAGATGCTGCTACACAATTTAGATGCTGTTTCCTCCAAAATGTTATCACATCTATATTTAAATTAAGATTAAGCCTAACTGTCTCCAACTGTGGTGTGAGCCAGTGCAGGTGAGGTGCCGACAAGCAGGTGGGTGAAAAATAAGCTGCAAAACTAACCTGAGTGACAAACCAGCGAAAGACAGTGTTTCCTGATGCTATTGTGACGACTCTTGTTCAGTTACATTTAACTTGGATCCTTTAAAAAAAAAAAAAATTGTTTGTTATAATTTCATGCTGTGACATTTTATTTCACTCTGAAGAGCCTAAAATTGTTGCCACTATCTGGCGGCAAAAATCTATCAGCATATCAAGATCCTAACAACACCTCTGTTCACTGTTGTCTTGCCTCTCAGCATCCAGATAAGTAAGAAGTCATTTAAAATCATATTAGCGTGCATCATAGGTGAACTGTTGACTCTCACTGTAGCAGGCTCGTAGCAGTCGGTCTCTCTGATCATCTGATTGGTGCTTTTTTTCATTAATTCCCTGATCTTAATTTAAATCTAGATGTGACCACATTTTGGAGGATGCAACAACTTTCATTATTTCATAAGCTTTTAACATGCACCAAGTAACTGGCAAACCACCATTTTAGCCACATTCTAAATAAACAGAGTTTTAGAAACTAGCAGATGTCTTTCTTTAAATCGAGTTTCTAATCTACAGTTCTTCTGTTTTCACATTTCAATCTGGGTGGTAAAAAAAGAGAAATTTCCATATTCAATGTTCCCTCTAAGATGCGCACGTGCGCAATTGCGCACTGCTGGCACGGTCTGTGCGCACAGAAAATCTGCGTTGCGCACAAAAAAAATCTAACCTGAATTGAAATTAAAATTAATACTTTAACAATTCTGCTTAGCAGTGTTAGTCAGTAAGTGACTGGGTGCTCCCGGGATTAGAACGATGCCACCTTATCCCATAGTCCAGCCAATAATGCGATTCACATTCGTATATACGCAGCTAATCAACGTCGTTGACAGGCTATGACAGCGTCCTTATGTGCCGACACCGGAGTTTTAGTTAGCAAAGCGGCGTGGCTGATGTGGAGTGAAGCCACGTTAATGACAACGTGTACAACCATTGGAGATGTGAGCAGGACAGACGGAGCAATTGACGGGAAAAGTGTGGACTTTATACCAGTTTTTAAATTGTGTTGATAGGCCACGTAAAACCAGAGTTATGATAAAAATATCTGCAATGTTTGGTTTTCTTCCTGAATACTATCGTTGTTTATATTTACTGCGGGAAGAAACGGTAAAAACAGCGTTTTATAAGAAAAGAGGCTCCAAAGCACTCTCCACCTGTGAGCAAAAACAACCCCCCCCCCCCCCCCCCCTCTCTTTCCTATTCGTCCTAAAAAGTACCATGTCGACCAATCAAAAAAATGGTATGGCAACGTGGCATCTAGTTGTTAAGAAACGGGAGGAAGTTTTAGGAGTGACGGCGGTGCTTTGAGATGTGAGAGATTTGAGACGTTTAGCGCAAATCTTGTGTAGTTAGTGTGTAGTGTAGTCAATAGTTTTGTTGTGTGTGTCAGAACAATGAGGCGACTACTGAATGTTACAGGTGTTACAGGAGTGATACATCTCCTGTTGTCAGGCCTGCAGGTATCAGGCTGTTGTTCTCCTTTATCTCATAGTGGACAGAAATTATTTTTGGAGTGGCACAAATAATTTGTGTGGCATCAGATTTGATGCAGAACAGCTGATTGTTCTGTAAATAGTTTGAAATGTTTATTTAAAAACGCCTTGGCTGCATTTAAAAAATAGCTGCAAAAACTTTGTTGTTTGCCAAACTGAGTTACTTTTTTGAGGAGTAACTATATAATTAATTGCCCAGCATTGGTCATTATATACTATATTTTGCAGACAGAGTTACAGGGCTCTCTCCCAGACCACAGACTCATACTCATAATACAAGTCAGAGCTGTATTAAAAAAAATAAAAAAAAAGAAAGTTGTGTTTTTGAAATTGGAGTTCAAGTTATTTTTACTTCCAATAGTGTTAACATACTACACAGGCCAATGGCTAGATTTTTTTTACATTTTCATTGTAAATGGGCTAAAGCAGTTTAAAAGTAGTCTAACATAAATGTAAATGCTGTAATTTGATTATTTTAATACACCATGTAACTTGGATGGATTGGATGTCGCTCTGATGTCGCTCACAGTGGTCCAAGGGATCGCTCAGGGAGTTTGTGTGTTCGCTCAGACAAATGAAAAATTAGAGGGAACATTGCATATGATATGATGTTTTTAGGGAAAATGTGTGTTTGTGTATGAGTGTCATTTTCTAAAGTAAGGCAATGGTCAGATACTCTGCTAGGCCTCAATCTAAGATGTGTAAATGTGGAAGCCTCCTTTCTGTCCAGCGCATGATGCCTGGGCACTGTACAGTGATGGTCCCACCCACTCACAGCAGCTGGAAAAAATGCAAATGTTGCTTATGCAATAAAAAGACACTGAAAAAAGAGAATTCATGGATGGGTAGCTTTGCTTAAATCCTCCAGTTTCGAGAGAATGGGACTCATGAGGTGACATAATTTAGCAGGAAGTGCAAAGTCAATTCTAATGAATGAGGACTGATTCCTGTGAAACTGGGTGGATTAATAACGCTTCTGATAAGAACCTTTTGATTGCTTTGTGTAGTGTATAACGTGAGAATGCATGTTCTCCTTTTTGACAGACAAATGTTTTACTGCTCTGTCACATGATTTATGGTTAAGAAGTAAATTATGGACATGGTTTAAACAACTGATTTGCATGTTAGTTACACTTTCATTACATAACGCTGTCTTTTGTGCTGACATTTGAAGGAATTGCTTTTAATTGTCCTGGATTTTGCACAGTAGATTTTTCCACAACATGACAATCTCCATATACATTCTGTTCTTCGAGAGGTGAGTCATGGCTGCTGAGAAGACAATTACAAAACAGAAATTTGACTTCAGTGCACAAACTGTACAAACTGACTCAGCTCAAGTCACAATATTACCTCAACACTCCAACTGATGTATTCATCCGATAGAGCTGAACGTGTAAACAATTTTAAAAAAGAAGTAAAAATAGTCCTTCCATGACTACATTATGCTTAAATATGCTAAATGCATGTCAAAAATCTCCTATCTCCGTGTAAGTTCTCAGTCATCCAGTTGAGTCATAAGAGCTTGAAAAGAAGAAAGAGGGTTCTCCAGTGCTAGAACAGCTGGAGTAGAGTCCCTGTTTTATACTCTGCTTTATCAACGTGGACTAATAAAGCAGTGGGTACTTGCCCACTTTTAGAAACAGTGGCCGACTCCAGCGGATGCTGGTCAGGTGCTCCGACAGGAAAATGCCCCTAACCTCGGGACTGTGGAGCATGGATAACAAAAATGAAAGCATAAAACGTGAAAATGGCCGGAAATGTTAGGACACCTTCTGCGGATGATGCAGGTTTCACAAGCTTCCTCGAGCACTTGGAGAAAACGAATTATTGGAATTTTCCTCTCTGAATACAGACCTGTGGAGTCTTAATGGAAACTTACCGGAAGTAATCATCAGACATGGCGCAACCTGTGGGCGCAGCGTCAGTAGGTGGCTGAGAATGATATAAATACGAGACACGATGCAGTAATTACACAGCATTACAGTACACCTGTATGAGAGCAACATGGAAGGACACCACAAAGGTAAGACTTTAGGAAGTTATTCTTTATATAGATTGAGAGCTAAATTTAACAACCAGGAAGAGTGTTAAATCACCAAGCACTCTAATAATAATAATGATGATCATGACGATAACAACAATGCTTGCAATGTTATTAAACGAACTATTGGTTGCCTACAGTGTTGAACTTGTGCACTGGTGCAAGTTAATCCTAACTGTCCAACTGTGATTTTGTACAGAAATTTACTGTATAAAACTCATAGCAGGGTTAATGGGTTGTGGTAGCTTTGTGTTAGTGGTGAGAATCCAGCTATTTGGTTCAAATAGGTGTGCAAAAGGCAATCATGCTTAACTAATGTCTTCCTTAATGAAATTTCATGTCAAATATCATGTTGCTACAGGCAGCTACTCTTTCAGTACTCTGAGGCCAGGTATTACAGTTCTGGGTCTTTGTTAGCATTACAGATTGTAAAATTAAAGTATCAGAATACAAGTTAAAAAAGCCAGTGCTTGATGTCTCTGCTTTCTGTCTCTGATAGTTAACCCTTTTACGCCTGAACTATGAAATAAGGGCCAGGAAAGTTACTTTTTTTGATACTGGACTATTTATTCTGACAAATGAGAGAAAAAAAAAAATATGGGTTTTAATTTGTATCATATTCACTATAGCCACTATAGTTAAGAGATATTCTGCCAATTACTAATCTCACTTTAAGGTGCGATAATGTTCTGATCTGTTTTGGCTTTTAGTTTCCTCTTTGCTGTGTTCCAGAGAGGCTGCTTTGATTCGTCTCCTACTGGTGTCAGGGAAACAGTGTTGTTGGGAAACAGGGTTGTTGGGAGACTGTTTAGGGTGTGTTTGAAAGCGGTTGGTCAGTCTCAGCACCAGCTGACGTAGGTGACTGTTTTCTGGGACCCTTTTTGGGCTTTGGAGGGCTTTGGAATGGGGTGTGGTTTAAGAACTGGATTTAAAACTTGACTAAAAAATGTGAACACTTAACTCTGGCTGACCGGCAATTGTTGGTGTTTTTGTGTGTTTGCGTAAAGTCTATCGGCAGAGTTTCTGTTGGGTGTTTACCCCAACAGCCATAGCTGTGATGACTGGATGGACCCCATACTTCACTACCCTGCAGAGCAATGGGCATTGAACTCTAACTGGAATTTAGAAATGTAAAATTAAAATTTTCTCTTAACTGGATTTAGAGCTTTTATAACCTTTTCTTTAGTGTATTATCCATGTTGATGTTATAATTATGCTACTATGGTTATACCAAGGTGTCATACTGTTTTAATGAAGCTGATACCTCACTCCTCTTTTCTGTGTTTGAAAGATAAAACACTCTTATCCAAATTTCTCTCAGTACTATAACTAAGTCGGTGTTGAAGGTGAAGTGCAGAAGTGAAATCAGCTTTAAGAGAGAAAAAATCTTACAGGAAAGCAGATTACAGAAGAAGGTCTGTGTCAGCTGAATGAGGAAGTGTTCCACACTAAGAATTAAAAAAATGGGAAATTGGAAGAAAAAGATGAATTGCTAAATCATTCGTTAAGCACTTTGTTGCCAAACAATCTTTTACTTCAGCCAGCTTTGAGGAAAGCTTTGGAGAGCCTTCTTTACACGGAAGGCTGTCATGTTTGTACATAATTTGCATCAGCTGACCTTTTCAAAATGTATCTAATTTTTGAGAAAGCCACTGATGTCAGAACTCATATGATTTAATTTGGATTTATTCAGAAGAGAAAACCAGTGACGTCCAAAGCTCAGCAGATCCAGGTCATCCGGTGAAATGTTCTCCAGTCATCATTGACAATATTCCTCTGAATGGACCCACTCTGAATGTACTCGCGTCAGAGAACTTCATTCACCAGTCCATGTCCATCATTGTGGAAAATGCAATGAAAAAGGCCACAGATGTCAGAGAAAAGGTAAACAATGAATGTATGGATATGTAACTATATGACAGCAAATTCTGCTCTGTTTGACTTCGACATGTTTGTTCCTGCTGATCAGGTTTGTGAGTGGCGCTCTCCCGAGCAGCTGAAAGAGCTGCTGGACCTCGAGCTGAGAGATGGGGGAGAGTCAGAGTCTGAGATCCTGCAGCGCTTCAAAGATGCCATCAGATACAGCGTCAAGACTAGTGAGTGTTTGAAATGTAATGAACTGAGATCCGAACACAGAGACACCACTTTAGGAAAGTGGCTTCCTGAGCTATTCTGGTGTTTCTGTAGCAGTGATGTGGAGGGACATTTAATGAACCCATGCTACCAGGTGTAGATACCAAATACCCTGCAGACAATCATCAGAATAATGGGTAGATCAGGAGACAATGGCCTCTGGGCATAAACAGGCACAAACAACACGTTCTCACTCCCAAAGCGTAATATTTGATGCTAGGTGACAAATCGTCAACATATTACACCTCTGGGCACCCAACATGTCCCTAAATGACGAGATCGGAAAAATAAGGAAACGCCAGTGCCGTTTGAAATCAATCTACACATGTTCGTTCATTTTACTTAAATCGCTTTGGAAAACACTATTTAACGTCATTAAAGTGCTGGTTAAAGTTAGGGAGAAGGTTATGGTTAGGGTTAGGGATAAGGATAGAGTTAGGGCTGGAATACATGGCTGGAACGTGTATTACCGGGGGACCATAATTCTACTGATTTCATCCATAACCCGGTGCGTAGCATAAGAACGCGGAAGTTCACCTTTCACGCTCCTCAGGAACGCCGCGGGACGTGACAAATCGTCGGGATGTTACGCCTCAGGCACAAGAAGCTATATGTCGTTTAGTGGTCCCTCACATCTCCTTAATGTAATTTAGCACCTCTTTAACTGTTGACACCTCTTTTCTTTTATATTTCTGACATCAGTCTGCTGGAGTTTTTAATGTCTCTGTAGCTGTTTTGTGTTGGCCGAGGTTTTGTATTTCACTGGATTTCTTTGTAGTTTCTTTGCTTGTCTTTGTTGTAATTTTGCTTTTTCTTCAGTCTCTTTACAACTCCTTTTTTTGTAATTTTGTTATTTTTTTTAACTCTCTTTGTGTCTCTTTATATTGTAATTCCATTTTTGAGTCAGTTGGATCTCAACTTAAAAAAGATGCAGAGTTGTGTTGAACTCTTGAAGATGTAAATTCTGAATGAAGAAATGACACTTTGATGCATTTTTACTTACTTACTTCAAGATGTTTGATTAGCCCTTACCTGATTCTTACCTTGCCTGATTCAGCTTTTAATATTTTTTAGCTCATCCTCGTTTCTTCAACCAACTGTATGCTGGGATGGAGCCCTACTCTATGGTGGCAAGCTTCATTATTGAGGCCCTCAAGCCCAGCCTGTGAGTTACAGCACTTATTTACAGCTAAATCCAGGATCATTCAATATTCAGTACTGTTGTAATATTTGGTAAATGTTTGGTTTTTAATCAGGTACACATACGAGGTGGCTCCAGTCTTCACGCTGGTGGAGGAGGCTGTGTTGAAGAAGATGATGGAGCTGATTGGCTGGAAGAATGGCGGAGATGGAATCTTCAATGCAGGTATAATCGCCGACAGATAATAACAGCAGGTATACCAGAGTTGGAGAAAGAACGTCATCAAGTCATGAAACTGATAAAAAAATGAGACTATGACATCACCTCTTCTTTTGCACATTTTTTAGAAGATAGCCAATTGTTGTAGTGATGAAAACCAAATACTTATACTATACTGGCTGATACAGAAATTTAACTGCTCAACAGCTTAAAACCTGCTTTGACATATTTTCATGTGATAATGCATCCAGTGAGGGTGACAGGTTCGTATTACAGAAAAGCCAGTTTAGCAACTTCTTGTAATGAGTCAATCAGTTGTGTTATATTACGATTCTTTGAGAAATAACGATAATCTTGGTGATAGTATGTGTTTCTGATTACGCTACCTCTACAATTGTTAAGGTTGCCCATGCCGTACACACAAAAGCTTCCACACCGTCACAGATTTGAACTGTGTGCGCCACGTTTCAGTAAAATAAAGGCTTTGATTTGTGCATCATTGCACTTTGTCAAAACCTTTTTGGACACACAGTTGAATGTTAATATCTTTCCTTAAGAAAATAAACATCTCCTATGTTGCTTTCCTTTCAGGCGGTTCAATGTCCAACATGTATGCTGTGAACTTAGCAAGGTACCGTTGCTGCCCTAACATAAAGGAGAACGGTCTCTCTACAGCTCCACGCTTGGTCATGTTCACGTCACAAGAGGTACGTTTTATAAAGTGTCATCACAAAAAAAATGCTTTCACTGATTTTTTTTTGGCCACATTTTCTTACTTCCTAAAAGAAAATCCTAAATATAACTTGTCTAACCCTCGTAATAAGCAGAACATTCTTTTCTGGCCTCTTAAACACAAATGAATGTTGGCATCAATGTTTTACTTGCTTGATTAAGCAGACAAATCTTGCATCTCTTGAGGGGATGCTCGCCTTGCAAATCTACCAGATTCTTTGAACAACGGTTCGCGCGGTGAAATTAGATCTGCTTTGTACGATCGTAATTGTTGCGTAATTCTTCCTTTATCTCTTTCAGTGTCATTACTCCATTTCCAAAGCAGCAGCTTTGCTGGGGATTGGCACAAAGAATGTTTACGCGATACCATCTGATGAGAGGTAAAGAGCCACTCGCACACTCCCGTCTGTTTACACCTACAGAGGGACCTGGCAATGCAAGGTCCAGAGTTGGTGTGGGAATACCTCATTGTGTTTCAGTGAAAATGACACTTAATCTGCTGGGGTAAAAATGAATTAGTAAGCTGACTGAATGATGAGTTGCTGTGTGTGTTTTTCAGAGGGAAGATTATTCCTTCTGCTCTGGAGGAGCAAATACTGTCTGCCAAAAGTGAGGTGAGCGAGCAGTCGCTGGCTGTTGTGATGGGCTTTTATTAAAGTTACAGAATTATTGAACAAAATGTTCCTGTGCGTGTGTTCAGGGTGCAGTTCCCTTCATGGTAAACGCCACCGCAGGAACCACAGTGCTCGGAGCGTTTGATCCCATCGATGTAATTGCCGACATATGTGAGAAGCACAACCTGTGGCTGCATGTGGATGTGAGCCCTATGATTAATTAATCGATTTATTAATTTCCTGTAACTGTCAGGGCTCTGTGTGCGGCAGGCAGAGGTGAGGATCCAAACGCAGGACTCGTAAAACCAGATTTCAACAGAAAACCACAGCTTTATTGCTGGCAAAGCACAAAACATGAACAAGACACAAACACTGAGAACCGGGAACACACAGGCATGATCTGATGGTACGACGCGACACCGAGCATGGGAAAACACAGGACTTATATACACAGGGTAGTAATGAGGGAATGGGCAACAGGAGGGAGACACAGCTGGGAGAGATCAGGACTAACGAGACAGGGGAAACAAAGCAGCACACACTAACATAAGACAAAGACTTTCACAATAAAACAGGAAACATGAAACACTACTCAAAGACACGGACTCAACACAGAGAGACAGACAGAACATGACACATGGAACTGAACTATACATGAAACCACAATTCCTAAAACATGGATAACAGAAACATGAAACTCTAATAATCATCACCATCACAAGAGAATAAGAAAACAATCCATCATTCAAAATTAAACCAAACCATAACTCAAAATACTGGGTCCAACAGACCCAGAACCGTGACAGTAACCATGTCTGACAATCAGCTCTTCTTATTATAATATTCTCTTTTTTCCTCAGGCATGTTGGGGAGGAGCAGCTCTGGTGTCCAGCAGGCATAAACACCTGTTAAAGGGCATCCACAGGTAAACAGGCAGCTGTACGGATGAAAGCATCATTGCCTCTTAGTAAAGTGAAATGCTGATCGTTTCCTGTTGTAACCTCTCCTCCTGCTTTGTGCTTTTGATCAGAGCGGACTCTGTTGCCTGGAACCCTCATAAAATGCTGATGGCATGTCTGCAGTGCTCGGCTTTCATGGTCAGAGACAAAACGGTAAGCATATATAATCCTCATCAACAGACTCCTCAGCTGTGGTCCAGAAAACAGCACATGTGACTGTGACTTCTTACATTTTCAGCCTCTTTACAGCTCCATATAGTCAGGCTAAATCTTTGACAGGAAAAAAGTTATAAATTATAACAAGCTTGTCACTACTTGTGTGTTAGCTACACAAGTTAGAAAGAAAACTTTAAACTACATTAAAGTTATAGTCAAACACAAAAGGTCAGTTGAATGTTAGGTTTGGCTCCCACTCACTTCTCTCAAGGCCTTAAAGACAGACTCAGGGCTGTTCGGTGATTCTGCAAATTCACACCGTCGTTAATCTCTCACTCGGCTCTTGTGCTCTTTCTGTTAACAGAAATTCAAACTGGAAATGTAGAGTTTACCATTCTAGACAATAACTGCACTCTTTACGTGTCCGGACCCGTCTTCATTTTTACATAAGCCATACACCCTATATACATACGTATATATTGGTTGTTGTTGTTTTTGTTTTTTTTTTAACTGAGTTATGTTTGGACATTGCTTCATATGGAATTATATCTATGTACCTTAATGAATACTTTAAGGTTAACCTATAGAAATGAGGATAAAGGTGAGGCCTGTTTTATGTCGGTCCATCAGTGGTTGTTGAAATTCTTGCTGAAAACTTTAGTGTTACAGTCCAGCTCACACAACTCAGCAAACATGACTGGAATATGAATGTACATCAGAGAAATATGACCAGCCACATACGCTTAATTAACAAATTGAGGCTAGGACAGATCACCAGTCTATCTGTCTATATAAACAGTGGAGCATTAGACAGCTATGTGCTTCAGCACAGTCATTCAGCAGAGCTCTGGGCCTGGGGTGGACCTGCCAGTACAGTTCACTGCAGACTAGTTCTCTTGTAGTTCCACATTTTGGATTTATATATAATGCTAAATGCTCGCATAAAGGCCTAGTTGCATTATGCTGTCAACATGTGTAGGCTTACACTTTTTCCAAACTGATTAAGAATCACTGAAGGAAAACAACTTTAAACAGAGTAAAAGGTAACATTCAGTACAGTCCGAAATACCCATCATTATCTAGTCTTGTGCAGACTACAAGTCCTGGTTTCCTGTCTTTCTTGTGCTGACATAAATAAAAAAAGTTCTCCGACTGATATACCAGAGTCTATTACCTCCTGTTAAAATATAAAATGTACTCTATATAACTCATCTGTGTCCTTGTGCTTCCTCAGAGTCTCCTGCAGCGCTGCCACTCTGCTCGGGCCTCTTATCTCTTCCAGCAGGACAAGTTCTATGATGTCAGCTACGACACGGGGGACAAGTCTGTGCAGTGCAGCAGGAAGCCGGACGCTTTCAAAATCTGGCTCATGTGGAAGGCTTTGGGAAGCAGAGAGCTGGAGCAGAGGGTGGACAGAGCCCTCGCCATGGCAAGGTCAGTCTGAGGAACCATGGGCTGCAGATAAATATCACAGTGACCGCATGGCAATATTTACTAAATCAGCTCATCACAGAAATATGCACCAAAAATTTATGTAGTGGTCCTTCACACTACAGAAGTATTGCTCATTCATGGAATACAGGCTTTGTAGCATAAATTACAAAAGAACAGACCCAGCAGTGCTTCATGCACAGAGACTGAGGACTGCAGTGAGCTAACTGCTCTAACTTTAACTGACAATATGAAACTATGTGCACGACTGTGGTGACCAAGCTGGTGCACAGTGCACTCTAGTGGCCATTTTTGTGAATGACCTCAGTAATAAGCAAAATGTGGAATGGCATTATTATCATTTATGTTTAATTTCAATAAAATAAAAATAATAAAAATGCAAAATATACAGTAACATTATAATAAATTACTTGATTAATGAAAAATATTACTCTTTTTAAAATGATTGGTTGGCACACTATATAACCCCTAGGCTATATAGTGCATTCTCAATGCATTTTACAGATATATTTGCTTTAATAAATCAAAAATATGTAGTTAATTATCGATATGAAAGACTAATGATTGAATTAAAAAAACAGTTACATTATTATTAACCCCAATTCTGAAAATATTGTGATAAATGCAAAGACTTTCCCTATGACAGCTGGGACAGGCTGCACCCCTAAGACTAAGTATTATTATGGCTTGTATGTTTAGCGGTGGAAATGACGATTTAAATCTGTGTTGCGATCTGAAGCTAAATCTTCTTCATCGCAGATATCTGGCAGAAGAGATCAAGAAAAGAGAAGGATTCCGTCTGCTGATGGAAGTAAGTTAATTCACACTAAACCACTAAATTTCATGTCATTACGAACTATGAAAAGAAACATTTCATTCATGTTTTTATTTATTTATAGAAGTGCATACATCTTAAGTTTGTATTTTCTCTACAGCCTGAATATGCTAATATTTGCTTCTGGTACATTCCACCGAGCTTGCGAAACCTTCCAGATGGCCCTGAGCTCTGGGAAAAGCTCCACAAAGTAAGTCGTTAACCACCTAAAAGTGACTTTCTAAAATTTGACAGTGACCAAATCCTCCGCAGTGTGTTTTGTGCCAGTCATTGGAGTGTTTCCTCCCTCCTCCTGCAGGTGGCACCTGTGATCAAAGAGCGCATGATGAAGAAGGGCAGCATGATGGTGGGCTACCAGCCCCACGGAGAAAAGGCCAACTTCTTCAGGATGATCATCATCAGTCCTCAGGTCAGCAGGCAGGACATGGACTTTGTCCTGGATGAGATCCACAATCTGGGAAAGGACTTGTGATGACTCTCCAGCTTTGCACATCAGGGGCAGGCTTGTTGAGAACAGGGCCAGTTTTACCACCACCATTATGCAGCCCCCTCCACCTTTCAGTTTTCACTTCCTTTTGTTGTTTACAATAAATTTATTTAATCTATTTAAATGTAAGTAAGGCAGGGAAGTGACAGGGGCAGAGATGTATGTTTGTTTACCTGCTACCTGATTTCCTCTTGATTTATTTTTGTTACAGTTTTTATATGTGAGAGTGACATGCTGTTTGTCTTAGATTTTTATTAAAGTCCCAAAACTGATTTCACTCATTAATTTGTGAATGGCTGATTAATCTGCTAGCTTGCACTAAGAGTGCTCACATAATCCAACAAAGATGTGTTAATGTTTTACCAGAACACAGCAGGTCAGCAGAGGCCCCACACAATCACTGTGGCTTAACAGCCACAGCATGCATTCATGTTTATCTCGCTAAGTGAGCATATCTTTGTGGATGCCAGTGACCTAAAATCCTTTGTGACTCTGCAGAAGTTCATAATGGAAGCAGCAGCTGGCAGCAGGGTATTTAAGTCAACATCAATGAAATACCCCAGCGAAATTGAAATAAAATATCTTAGCTGGCTTCTTTTCACAAATAAATGAATCTTTATGCAGGGCCCAGAATGAAAGAAAGACAAAAGCAAACAGAGATAGCAGACAAAATATATCTACATCTAGCTATCTGTCTATCTATCTATCTCTCTCTATACACACACACACACACACACACACACATAAACACCCAGCTCGCCCCTGCGGGCAGTTTATCCTTCAAGCTCGGGTCCTCTACCAGAGGCCTGGGAGCTTGAGGGTCCTGCGCAGTATCTTAGCTGTTCCCAGGACTGCGCTCTTCTGGACAGAGATCTCCGATGTTGTTCCCGGGATCTGCTGGAGCCACTAGCCTAGCTTGGGAGTCACCGCACCTAGTGCTCCGATTACCACGGGGACCACCGTTACCTTCACCCTCCACATCCTCTCGAGCTCTTCTCTGAGCCCTTGGTATTTCTCCAGCTTCTCGTGTTCCTTCTTCCTGATATTGCTGTCATTCGGAACCGCTACATCGATCACTACGGCCGTCTTCTTCTGTTTGTCTACCACCACTATGTCCGGTTGGTTAACCACCACCATTTTGTCCGTCTGTATCTGGAAGTCCCACAGGATCTTAGCCCGGTCATTCTCCACCACCCTTGGGGGCGTCTCCCATTTTGACCTCGGAACTTCCAGGCCATACTCGGCACAGATGTTTCTGTATACTATGCCGGCCACTTGGTTATGGCGTTCCATGTATGCCCTGCCTGCTAGCATCTTGCACCCTGCTGTTATGTGCTGGATTGTCTCAGGGGCATCTTTACACAGCCTGCACCTGGGGTCTTGCCTGGTGTGATAGACCCCAGCCTCTATGGATCTTGTACTCAGAGCTTGTTCTTGTGCTGCCATGATTAGTGCCTCTGTGCTGTCTTTCAGTCCAGCTTTGTCCAGCCACTGGTAGGATTTCTGGGTATCAGCCACCTCCTCTATCTGCTGGTGGTACATACCGTGCAGGGGCCTGTCCTTCCATCATGGTTCCTCGTCTTCCTCCTCTTTCTTGGGTTTCTGCTGCCTGAGGTATTCACTGAGCACTCGGTCAGTTGGGGCCATCTTCCCAATGTATTCTTGGATGTTCGTTGTTTCATCCTGGACTGTGGTGCTGACACTCACCAGTCCCCAGCCCCCTTCCTTCCGCTTAGCGTACAGCCTCAGGGTGCTGGACTTGGGGTGAAACCCTCCATGCATGGTAAGGAGCTTTCTTGTCTTTATGTCAGTGGCTTCTATCTCCTCCTTTGGCCAACTTATTATACCAGCTGGGTACCTGATCACGGGCAGGGCGTAGGTGTTGATAGCCCGGATCTTGTTCTTACCGTTCAGCTGACTCCTCAGGACTTGCCTGACCCTCTGCAGGTACTTGGTGGTTGCAGCTTTCCTAGCGGCCTCTTCATGGTTCCCATTCGCCTGCGGGATCCCCAGGTACTTGTAACTGTCCTCTATGTCTGCAATGTTGTCTTCTGGTAGCTTGATCCCCTCAGTTCTGACTACCTTCCCTCTCTTTGTTATCATCCGACTACACTTCTCCAGCCCGAATGACATCCCGATGTCATTGCTGTATAGCCTGGTAGTGTGGATCAGTGAATCGATGTCTCGTTCACTCTTGGCATACAGCTTGATGTCATCCATGTACAGGAGGTGGCTGACAACTGCTCCGTTTCGTAGTCGGTATCCGTAGCCAGTCTTGTTAATGATCTCACTGAGGGGGTTCAGGCCTATGCAGAACAGCAGTGGGGACAGAGCATCTCCTTGGTAGATCCCGCACTTGATGGTGACTTGTGCTATGGGCTTGGAGTTGGCCTCTAGTGTTGTACGCCACATCCCCATTGAGTTCCTGATGAAGGCTCGTAGGGTCCTGTTGATCTTGTACAATTCTAGGCATTCCAGTATCCAGCTGTGGGGCATTGAGTCATAGGCCTTCTTGTAATCAATCCAGGCTGTGCACAGGTTGGTCTTGCAGTCTCGGCTGACTGTTCTGTCTACCAGTAGCTGGTGTTTTGCGCCTCTGGTATTCTTGCCAATCCCTTTCTGTGCCCCGCTCATGTATTGACCCATGTGCCTGTTCATCTTAGCTGATATGATGCCTGACAGGAGCTTCCATGTAGTACTGAGGCAGGTTATTGGTTGGTAGTTGGATGGGACCGGTCCCTTCTTGGGGTCCTTGAAGATCAGGACCGTCCAGCCTTCGGTTAGCCATTCCGGGTGTCTCTCGTCAACTAGCAGCTGGTTCATTTGTGCTGCCAGACGCTCGTGGAGTGCAGTCAGCTTCTTCAGCCAGTAGGCGTGAACCATGTCGGGGCCTGGTGCTGTCCAACTCTTCATACTAGAGAGCCTTGCTTGGATGTCTGCCACCATGATGGTTATGGGACCCTGTTCAGGGAGGTTGCTATGGTCTGCCCTCAGATCCACTAGCCACTGAGCATTGCCATTATGGGTTGCGTCCTTCTCCCATATGCTTTTCCAGTATTGCTCCGTCTCCAGCCTTGGTGGTGCTGTTCTCTTAATGTTCCCTTGCCACTGAGAGTACACCTTTGCTGGTTCTGTGGAGAACAGCTGGTTTATTCTCCTGCCTTCTATCTCTCTGGTGTACCTCCTCAAGCGGCTGGCCAAGGCTGTGAGTCTTTGCTTGGCAGTTTCCAAGGCCTCAGGTATGGACAGCTTGCTGTATTTTTTATGCACCTTCTTTGTCGCACCTTTCTGCAACTCCGTTAGTTGGCTAACCTCCCTCCGTGCTACTTTGATCTTGCCCTCTAGCCTCCTTCTCCATGGAGGGTACTGCTCCTTGTGGCTGTTCAACTTATAGCCAAGCATCTCACTGATCACTGCTGCCGTAGTGTAGATCAGCTTGTTAGTGTCGGTAATCGTGGTTGTAGGTATCGTCCGTAGTGCTGCATTAACATCATCGAGCAGACCTTCTGAGGGTACTTCACGTAATCTTGGTAACCAGCTACGGGGGGGTCCAGGTTTCAAGCTTGGCCATGATCCTATCTTTCAGGTCAGTTCCTCTCGCACTCAACGATCCTTCTCCTATCGCACTTGGGGCTTTGTACCCAATCTCGGGTGGGGGTGATGATATCTCCCCCCTGACCTGGCGTCCTGGCTCCCCCTTGCCGTAACCCCTTCCGCCAGGGTTACTTGCGTAGTAGCATTCCAACAACGCCCTGTTTTCGTGTCTTGCCCACCGATGTCTTCTTGTTCCAGTAGCCCACTTCTCGTCAGGGTGCCCTGGTTCCTCAACACCTGACGCGGACCTTGTTGATCCGGGCGACGTCCGAGCCGGCATGCCTTCATATTTATCTGTCTCGCTCATGTCTGCGGTAGGCTCACTTAGCATAGGGGGTCTAGCCTTAGGACCCTTACTGGATACAGACGCCCCAGGCGGGAATCGAACTTACGATCCTCTGCTCCAAAGGCGTGTATATATATATAAATATATATATATATATATATATATATATATATATATATATATATATATATATTGTATGTAGAATTTATGACATGCTGGTGGTGGTGTGTGAAAAATATCCACAAACAAATGCAACCAAAGCCACAAAAACCACAGATAATAGAATAATTATCAAAAGAAAACTTCAGTCTCTGTGGTAATGTGCCACTAACAACTGGTCAAGTATCACATCCATGCCTTTTCCAGACTCTTACAGTAAATGCATCACACACAGTGACGTAACCAGATTCTTACTCTAGATGGCATTACCTTGGCCTCCAGTAACACTGCGAGGAACCTTGGAGTCATTTTTGACCAGGACATGTCCTTCAATGCGCAAATTAAACAAATATGTAGGACTGCTTTCTTCCATTTGTGCAACATCTCTAAAATTTGAAATATTCTGTCTCAGAGTGATGCTGAAAAGCTAGTTCATGCATTTATTTCTTCCAGGCTGGACTACTGTAATTCATTATTATCAGGATGTCCTCAAAACTCCCTGAAAAGCCTTCAGTTGATCCAAAATGCTGCAGCAAGGGTACTGACAGGGACTAGACTAGAGAGCATATTTCTCCTATATATCTCCTTCATTGGCTCCCTGTTAAATCCAGAATTAAATTCAAAATCCTGCTCCTCACATACAAGGTCTTGAATAATCAGGCCCCATCTTATATTAATGACCTTGTAGTACCATATCACCCCATTAGAGCACTTCGCTCTCGCACTGCAGGCTTACTTGTTTTCTTTTCCCCCTAGAGTATTTAAAAGTAGAATGGGAGGCAGAGCCTTCAGTTTTCAGGCCCCTCGCCTGTGGAACCAGCTTCCAGTTTGAATTCAGGAGACAGACACTATCTCTACTTTAAAGATTAGGCTTCAAACTTTCCTTTTTGCTAAAGCATATAGTTAGGGCTGGATCAGGTGACCCTGAATCCTCCCTTAGTTAGGTGTGAGCTGCTGGGGGATTCCCATGATGCACTGAGTGTTTCTTCTTCAGTCGCCTTTCTCACTCACTATGTGTTAATAGACCTCTCTGCATTGAATCACACTTGTTATTAATCTCTGGCTCTCTTCAACAGCATGTCTTTTATCCTGTCTTCCTTTTTTTCTCCCTAACCGGTCCCAGCAGATGGCCCCGCCCCTCCCTGAGCCTGGTTCAGCCGGAGGTTTCTTCCTGTTAAAAGGGAGTTTTTCCTTCCCACTGTTGCCAAAGTGCTTGCTCATAGGGGGTCATATAATTGTTGTTTTTTTCTCTGTATGTATTATTATAGGGTCTACCTTACAATATAAAGCACCTTGAGGCAACTGTTGTTGTGATTTGGTGCTGTATAAATAAAATCGAATTGAATTAAATTCACATTGACTTTTCACCTTCTAAGAAATATCAGTGTTTCCTCATTTTATCCTACTAGATATTTGTGTGAATAATTACTACATAGGTTGATCTTGTTTTATGACCAAAGCTGCACTTTGTGGGTTTACAGTGACTCTGATGTTTCATGCTAAATTTGAAGAAATTTCCCTCAAGGTATCTTTGACACCATGTCATGTTCACAAGAATGGGATGGAAAACCTGAAGACGGGTTTGGCTGTTACTGGCCTGCATAACAATGCATAACATAATTATTCAGGGAGATAAAACACATGGGCATTACTGAAAGACAAATATATATTTAGATAAAACAAAACAAACCACAAATGTTATACAGCGTGTGGAATTCTGACATTTATTTTAGTTGTCTGGTTGGTATTTACAGATGAAATATTTACAGATAATCAGACATCTTTGTAAGTTATTAAGTTACATCACTCGTCTGATAGTGCTGTGAGAATTCCCTGACAGATCCATCTGTGCCATAGGAAGGCTCTTTGCATACGCCGATCATTAATCACAAGTCCTTTCCCAGATTGTGGATCTCATCCAGGACAAAGTCCAGGTCCTGCCTGCTGACCTGAGGACTGATCACAACCATCCTGAAGAAGTTGGCTTTTTCTCCAAGAGGCTGGTAGCTTGTCATCATGCTGCCTGTCTTCATCATTCGCTGTTTCACCACTGGGGCCACCTAGAGGAGCAGGGTAGAAACTGCAGTGACTTTTTACTCCATATTTATGTCCCAAACGCCGGCAGCAGTGTGTGAGAGGGTCACACTTTTCCTGTTTATCACAATAGAATTCATGCATTTGCCAAACTAAAACTGATTAATCTCTTCATGTCAGCATTAGAATACATTAAAATAACCCTCTGCAGTGATGAACTCCTTACAGTGTGGAGCTTCTTCCAGAGCTCAGGACTCTCAGGAAGGTTCCTCAGGCTTGGCGGAAGGTACCAGAAGCAAACGTTTGCATATTCAGGCTGCAGAGAAAAACAGTTTAAATAATACTGCCTTAAAGATGGAAATGAAGGTTAGCTTTAGGGGTTTAGTTTCAAATCATGTATGAATATGCAAGGACGTACTTCCAGCACAAGACGGAATCCTTCTCTTTTCTTGATCTCCTCTGCAAGATACCTACAATTGCATCACGCCAGGTTTCAGTGTTCAGTTTAAAAAAGAGACAGAAACCAAAATGTCTTCTTGATTGATCTGAAATTTTAATATTACAATGAAACGTGGTTGCACTGCCTAAACTGACTTCTACATTAAGGAAACTTGGAAAACTGTACTTGTTATCAGCAGTCATGGCTGTGAGACAGTAAACGTAAAAGTTAAATATAACTTTACTGTGAAGGACAACTGATAATTTCTATTTGCCCACACTGACCTTGCCATGGCGAGGGCTCTGTCCACCCTCTGCTCCAGCTCTCTGCTTCCCAAAGCCTTCCACATGAGCCAGAACTTGAAGGCGTCTGGCTTCCTGCTGCACTGCACTGACTTGTCCCCCGTATCGTAGCTGACATCGTAGAACTTGTCCTGCTGGAAGAGATAGGAGGCCCGTGCAGAGTGGCAGCGCTGCAGGAGACTCTGAGGGAGCAGAGTAAGGAAGAATTAACATGAAAAAAGAAATTTCATCTCTTGTGATTATACTGAAATGATAACACAGGATAGAGGATGTGAAGGGCATCTGTCCCAGCTGAACACCTGACTCACATTCTGTTGATGTGGCACATCATTGTGGATCATTATGACATTGCTGTCACTCTTGCTGGTTTTACTGGTGGTATTCGTTTTTTCATTCAGCAAATATGACTTATCAGACTCACCGTTTTGTCTCTGACCAGGAAAGCAGAGCACTGCAGAGAGGCCATCAGCATCTTGTGAGGGTTCCAAGCAACAGAGTCAACTCTTTATCAAACAAATGAAAGATGACAGAGCAAGGTTACATTCCACCTCAGTAGGCTGCAGTTCTACAAGTTTACGTTCTTCTTTGAAGCCCAAATTTACCAGTAACAGAAAGGTTGGTTTGCAGATGTATAGATAGTATGTCTTGATCTTTTGATAAAGAATGAAAATCACAAGATAAAATTATAGGGACTACAATAAAAATCTGCACGATTAAATGTCAATGCTTACTTGTAGAAATTAAAATGTATTTCTATGTATTATACAGAGAGTTGCAGTTGTGTGTCACGCTGAAAAAAATCAGCTACTACATTGTATGTTTAGGGGGATTTGTACGTAGTGTTTACCTGTGGATGCCCTTTAACAAGTGTTTATGCTTCTTAGACATGATAGCTGCTCCTCCCCAACATGCCTGAGCACAGACAGACAGAAGAGGAAAGTACTGATGAGCAACGCTGAGCGACAGGAGGGATTAAATGAACGACTTGATTAAATAATGAGCTCACATCCACATGTAGCCACAAGTTGTGCTTCTCACAGATGTCAGCAATTTCGTCGATGGGATCGAAGGCTCCGAGCACCGTGGTTCCTGCGGTGGCGTTTACCATGAAGGGAACTGCACCCTGTGCACACAGAATGAGATATTATCCTTTGGCTCATTTCCCATTTCAAGACTCTTTGTATGGTAGCTCAGAAAAATAAGATGGTTGACTAACCTCACTTTTTGCCAACTTTATTTTCTCCTCAAGGGCTGAGGGAATCATCCTTCCTCTGAAAAAGACACGAGACAACCTCAATTCAGTCACTCTACTCTGTCTCTCTGCATCCATAGATTATCAGGAATTTTAAAGAAAAAAGGAAAGTGCGTGAAACAGACAGTGCACCTCTCATCAGTTGGGACAGTATAAACATTCTTCGTGCCGATCCCCATTAAAGCTGCTCCTTTGGAAATGGAGTAATGACACTGAAAGAGATAAAGAGTTTGTCAGTAAATATGCATGCCTGTGCTGGTTGCCTCTGTTGCTCTGGCTGGCTTCCACAACCACACCAAATACTTCCAGATAACTCATGGGTTTTATTTTAATGTTTCCTAATGAATCACTCTTTAATCTTGAATCAAGCAAGGAGACCGTTTGCTTCAGTTAATATTTGTATGAAACAGGCTACAGTATCACTGCTTTCCAGCATTAAACTTGTGCATTCAGCTCAGTTCATTTGTATTTCTAAAGGACCGAATCACAATAGTTGCTTCAAGGTGCTTTACATGTACATTCTAAGGTAAAGTCCCTACAATATTTCAGAGAAAACCCCAACAATCATATGACCCCCTATGAGCAAGTACTTGGCAAAAGGCAAAGAAAAACTCCCTTTTAACAGGAAGAAACCTCAGAAAGAACCAGGTTCAGGTTAAGGGAGGGGTGGTCATCTATGTGATCTATGTGTTGGAGGTAAGTTATACTGAGTATTATTATATTGCTTGTTTTTAGTGAATCTTATGCAGGCACTGACATTTTTTCTGGAAAACCAGCTAATAACACCAAATCAACTCTAGGCCTTCCCTAATTCTTATCCACACTTACCTCCTGGGACGTTAATATGACCAGTCGCGGAGCAGAAAACATGCCGACCTCTTTAAAATCTGGGCAGTAGCGGTACCTGGCCAAGTTCACAGCATACATGTTGGACAATGAGCCACCTGAAAGGAAATTGTCCCAAGATGACTTTACTTGTTAAGATAAAGATCTTTCTTGATTTCAAACATCCCATTTATTGATGTCCAGTTGGACACACAAGTATAAAGGGCCCGTGTTGAGTGTACCTGGGTTAAAGATTCCATCACCTCCTTCTTCCCAGCCAATCACCTTGATCATCTTCCTGAGCACAGCATCCTCCATTAAGGTAAACACTGGAGCCACCTCATATGTGTACCTGACGGAAACCACATATGTGAATGATTTAATGTGTAGTATAGTTCCTGACAGAGCAGTGGACAGCATAAATATTTCCATGTGTGACTTACAGGTTTACAGTAAGTTGTATGACTCACAGATTGGTTTTGACTGCTTCAGCAATGAAGCTTGCCACCATAGAGTAGGGCTCCATCCCTGCATACAGCTGATTGAAGAAACGGGGATGACCTACAGAGATGGGACAGAAATACAGTACACAGCTAGGATCATATACTAACTATTAGTGTGGCTTTCCTTTTAATTTGATAACATTTGTGCTGAATCATACACTTCATATTGGTGCAATGCAAATTTGTGTCACAGTCACTCAGTATGCAAGCAAATCGATGAACAATTATGTATCTGGCTGTCAGGAGACTTACTTAGAGGCTCCTCTGATCTTGAAATTTGGGAAGTTAGTCAAATTTGTCAGATCTTAACACTTTCTCCTCTTAAATTTTAAATCCAAGAGCATTGCATATAGACAGCTTACATCAAATCTGTCTGTAGAGCCCAGAGATATTCATTTTGTCTTCAGTTACTGACTGATTGTGCTTTTTCATGTCCTGTAAACTGGGGCATTGAACAGATTGCTAGAGCTTCATTGAGCACTGATGCTTATTATCACACAATCAGGTATATACTGCATGGCATATGGCTTGTGGGAAACAGAAGAAGCACCAAAAGTGAAGCTGTCATCATTAGAAATCAGTATGACAAATTGTAAAGGCAAGAAAATGTTTAGTTCAAATTTATGTTCAGTTTAAGTTTACAATAAGAGTTTTGGTTTGTTTCTTTTTGGTTTGGGCACATTATGTTAGTTGTTTTTCCTCCAAAGCAGGTGCTTAAAAATGCACATAACATAAATACACACAGTTATGAACACTTACTGGTCTTGACACTATATCTGATGGCGTCTCTGCATCTCTGCAAGATCTCAGACTCCGGCTCTCCTCCGTCTCTCAGTTCGAGGTCCAGCAGCTTCTTCAGCTGCTCGGGGGAGTGCCACTCACAAACCTGGAAAACAGGCACAGAGGTGTCACTGTCAAGGTCAACCAATAACCATACTTGAAGCATATTTTACACTATCCACCATCTAAAGAGACAAAACTAAAAAAAGGCAAGTTAAATATAAATTAAATATAAATATATATACATATAATTTGATTACTTTAGACAGAAACAAATAATATAATTATAACTTTAAGATTCAGTTCTGTTGTTACTGTTTTTTAAATGCTGCTGATTTTTAAATGCAACCACTAACCAGTGCTTTTCTTTATTGTTGGTCATTTACATACTGTTACAATGATGGATGTTTATATTAAATATAACTACAGTGTCAGCTCACAGCTTTGTCTTTGTTCTGTATGACGGGTCGATGTCTTTAAAATGTGAGAACACCAACCTTTGTTAGGGAGGGCCAGCCAATCACAGGTAAGTTGGTCTATAATGTAAATGGTTTAACAAGTAAACAAAAACAAGCTAAAACAGCTCAAACTTAAGGGCTGTGCCAAAGCACAGTGTAAGATAAAATAATCAAGGATTTTATAATCCCCTGCAATTAAATGGAATTTGAATGAATATTCTTTGAAATTAAAATGTAATTATGTTTTCATACAAATTCACAAATACTTAAATGTAGGTACACTATAATAAATATGTCAGGTTTCTACACGAAACAAAGAATATTTAAACTGTAAGTAAGTGTATGTAGTCTTTAAATAGTCATAATTAATTTTAGGTGGTGCATGTGTAATTTTAAGTCTTGCATATCTTCAGGTGTGTTACAGCAAGTGTAACAAATTATTATAATCGTTTTAAGTACTGCCAAGCTAATTTCTTGGTAATTTTTTGGAAAAACATCATGCATTGTAAGTACGCTGCACTTTCCTGTAAACTCCTTTTGAAATTCAAATGTTTGCTGTGAGGCAACAGTGCTAATCACCACGCCACCGTGCTGCCATCCATCCATGTAAAATTACTTACACTATAACTGTTTCTTGTAAAAAACAAACTTGTTATCCCCTTATTCTAGAGTGCCAACTTTTAAATATTTATAGGTAAATATAATTGCACTGTACTTTCAAAGAAAGTAGTTGGAATTCCATGTTTTAAATCCATTTTAAATACCCTGGATTTCAAATAATAAATAAATACAACAATGCGTTACCTTCTCTTGGACGTTAGTGGCCTTCTTCACTGCCTCGTCCACAATGATTTCCATTGCTTGTCTGATAAAGGACTCTGCTATTTGTTCATCTGCAGTGGAGCTGTTCACATCAAAGCTGCCAGCTGGAGAACATTTTTCAGGTTGTGCCACAGGGGCCTGGCTTTTGCAGGACTTCACCCCTTAAAAGAAAAAAGAAAAAAAAGGGCCTTACTCTGTCTCATAAGTACAACATTTTTTTGTCCCCTTGTTGCATAAAATAAAAGAAAGGAACAACACATGTCACTTCATTACCCAGTCCTGCTTCTAGTTTCTTAATTTTCCCACTGATTCCAACGATTTCTTGATTCACTTCAAATTCATTTTGATGCATTAAGATCATGAATGAAAGAAACAGCTTTCATGTGATGGCAGCTTTATACATTTGTGATTTTGCACAAATGTTACTTCCAGTTTAATGGTGCATAATTATCATCAAAAAATAAAGCAACTGCATAAATGCACATATTTGGCAGGATCCATCTGCTCTGCCCTTCTAAATGCACATGTGGGGAACCGAAAAGGCAGAGAGAGCACAGAAAACATGAAAAGAAGGAACAGTGGAGGGAGGTGGGTTTGCAAAGTAGCATGTCGAGGCAGCAGCGACTCCATGCAGGTTGGAGTAGCATAAATAGCACACACCAGATCTAATTTGCCAATAGGATGCACATAACATATCAGCTGAGTCACCAGATGATGTGGGCTGGCACTGAAATGAGCTGATAGGCTGATTGCAGCCCTTCCTGACTCTGCGGATTGCTTGAACTAACCCTGTGCTCAAGCGTCACCTGCCACTTAACTGTACTTTACGTTACTTTTTCCCTGTGTAAGTGTAACAGGGATCTCACTGTCTGCTATGCCCTCTCATGTCTTGTCATATCTTTCTTGCACTCTTCTGGCATGATTGTCCAAGTTGTCACCTGACCTCTGAGCTGACTGACCTCTGGCCTTGTCAGTTATGGCAACAGTCCAAATTGTAGGACTAAATGAACTCAGTCACCCTCAAAACAAACTGCTGCTTATCTTTTGAACTTCATTCCAATAATTCAATTAAAGACAAATGTTACTTTTCATTTTGAAAAGAACAATTTCAAATTCAGTTTTTTTCCTTTTAGCGTTGTCTCAAGGCCGGGCTATTTCCAGCAGATACAGAGCAGTGCAGAGAGATAACAAATAGAACATTTAAAGGTCTTTAAAGCGACAAGTTTAGATGTGTGGAAGGCTTTCTGAGGAACTGAGTTAAAGAATTCAAAATCCTTTTTTACTTTTTAAAATGTTTTTCCTTCCCTCTGAGTGTTGTTCCAAAATTTGATGAGGTTATCAAGCTCAAAACATCATTTTTAGTTGTTATTCTTGCAGGAATACTGATTGATTTCTACTGTGCATGAATAAAATATAAAGAATAAAAATACAAAATGACTTTAAACATATCAGAGCATTACATTTATGAAAGAATATAATTTATTGCGCCTAAAAAGATGCAGCATGTGATAGTTTGTGCTAAGTGAAGTGCATATAACATAAGTGTTATAAGTGATCTTTTGCAAACTAAACTATAAGTTCCACTGAAAAAGTCTTACCATTAATGTGTCTCTCCATATTTGATGAAATTTCCCAGCTGTGATGCTGCCTTATTTTGTGCCTCTACTTTATTGCACATTACCACTAAGCCGTCCTATTTATACACAGAAGGACGGACTCTCCTGATGTCATGGAATTTCCCAGATCTGGGTTTGGATGCACAGCAATCAGTAACATCTGCACCACTACACAAAGTTACCAGCTAATACCACTGATAGTTATGCTGACTTATGTTTTTACTGTACCTTACTGTTCTTTGATTGGAGGTTAAAAAAGAAACCCTGCACAATGCAGCTGTACAGTTATGGCCGTGAAACACAGAAATAGACGTGCAAAAGCGCATCAAAGAGAAGTGCAATTGATCTCAAGGTTGTGCAACAAACGTTTAGGTAGCTGCATGCAGCTGAGCACCACCAAACTGCTGGACTGAACATTGTCCTTTTACCCCTGTTGTGGAAAATTACTGAAACTGCCCTTACTGTGGAAAGTTACAGAATCTCTCAATTTCGGTTTTGTGGTATATTTTATTGATAGCTAAAAAAAAAAAAAGCATAGAGAATACAACCACCTCATCACATACTGACGGTGTACAAGGTGCCACATTTTGACTCACTGGCTTTTACTTTAATTTTTCCACTCACAGGAAGGTCCACGAGAGTTCCTTACATTTCCTTGAGTATCTGGATAAAGCACCAGCTGCACACAAAAAATACTTCACTAGCGTCATCACTGTTGCTGGATGTGTACCTGCGGTAACCAAGGACATGTAACCATGGAAGAAACACTGCACGGGTAAGCCTGAGGACATAATTAAATGCATGAGCTTCAGCAATTAGCAACAGCAAAAAAAGCAAAATGACGTGCACAAAAAGTCCTAGACAGGACATGAGAAGGAGTATTTTTTGTGTGTGTTGGAAAAGGACTCCAAGTGGTTAATCTTTAGCTTAAAATATAATGAAAACAGATTTCTGGCCAAGGTAGCGTGTGCATTACAAGGATGCTCAGAAGTGGCAGAAACAGCGATGATTGTAACTAGGATGATAATGACAGTTACAGAATGCATTCGCTTCAACTGGGTTGACAAATGAAGCCAAAAACTGCACTTCCTCAAGCTGCCACTTGAGGATTGCTCCAATGAGTCAGTCCCTGTGGACTCACACGATGGCCAACTTTACAGCATTAAACAGCACGTTTACAGCGTGGTATCCTGTATGGATAACCTCTCTTTCATAGAAACTGTAGGGTGGGTGAAAAGAAATCATCACAGAGTTATACTGATAAGGCCTTCAGTTAAGCTTGCGGCTCCTTTGACTGACAGATGTTCGAGCACAGGCAGTTGTAACCCATGGTGTTTCAGTCCTTCTAAATCAAGTCACTGATGTGGACGTCTCAACCATGTTTGTGGCGTTGGCGCCTTTTGGATCATTTTTAATGGGAGTTTTGGTGAGCAGCATTCTAGTATTTTATTAGTCTGTTACTTAGCATTATATCCTGCTGGGCATACATGGAGTTGGATCCATGCATAGCAAAAGTCCAGCAGCAGTTTTTTTCCCTTTAACCTCTTGCCTTTATCAGGCAGCTGATTTGGAAAAAAAATCATTAAAGAATGATAAAGTTCATACAGTTTGTAACCCTTACCCATTATTGAACCTACATGCAACGTGGAGCAGTTGAGCAATAAAGCCCTGCAGCTTTAGTACAGCACTGTAACAGGTTTATGCTGCTGCAGACCCACAACCATCCTGAATCCTCTGCTACTGATTTATTGCCTTCCTAGAGAGAAGGAGGGGCTTCTGAGAAACTGGAGCCTTCATCTTAGAGATAAGATAAGAAATAAGCGGCATCAATATCCCTTAACGCAATCCAGAGACAAGGTTTTAAATGGAAAAGATTGATTTATCATTAACTATTAATTATAGTCCTGGGAGCTCATGCAAAAATGTAAAATGCCATTTACTTTTTAAAAAATGTTTCCAAACACATTGATCCTGTTAAAAAAGTGTCCACAGCTGTTTTGCCACTTTGTTGGCTGCAGTCTCATCTATTTTTCATCTTTTTTCGTTTTGCACTTCTCTTTGTCTTCATGACTGTTAGGACCTCCAAGCCTGTAGTTATATCCGGTCTTTAAGTCTGACGTCATTAGCCATGTCTGGGCCCAAACTCCGCTGCAGGTCCCTAAGTCAAATGATCATTGCAGCATTACTGAGAGTTGAAAAACTGTCTAAATTCTTTCATCTGTAACAAAATGATCAGTGTGGCTGCTCTACCAGGTGTAACAATTAAATTTAACATCCAGGCATCCATGAAAACGGAACTTATGACATTTAACGGAGTTAGAAGTTAGCAGGGAGTTAGCTCACCAGCTTCCATCTAAATGCAATATACCACGTTCTGACTGAGGGATTTATGAAAAAATTAAAACGTACAGCTCTGCTATCACTTCCAACATAAATGAAGACAGGAAAGTAAACAGCAGCGACGTTTGTAGGGTTACTGAAGTTAGGCTAGCTGGTATATAATGATGTGCTACATGATCGCTAGCGCGACAAAGCTATGTTAGCATAACATAAACAGTAAAGCTGGAGGACAAACACTAACGAACGGACTTTTTTCCACTCGTTAAAAGTTAATGTGAGGGTTCCCAATGGTTAGGGGCAAATGCAGGATGCTGTAAACAGACCAAATGTCAGTCAGGAGAACCACAGAGATAATCCATCCACAATACGAGGTTAGTCATTAATATACTGCTGCATGGGCTGGGTTGTAGTTACAATGTAAGGGTTTAAAAACTGAGCTTTAAAATGATTAGCGGTAATAAAAACCGAGAGAAGCCGACAGTGATCACTGACTGTTTTTAGGGGCTTGTTGAGATTAAATAGAACAAGATACAAAGCATTAAAACATGTTAAAAACACAACACCCTTATTAAATGCAGACTACTTTGGGCCCGGAAGCAGGATTCATCAGGTCATCACTTAAAGACCGGATTCATTATCAGTTAGAGCCCCTCCTCATCTTTTCAATTCAATTCAATTCAATTCAATTTTATTTATATAGCGCCAAATCACAACAAAAGTCGCCTCAAGGCGCTTTATATTGTACAGTAGATACAGAGAAAAGCCCAATAATCATATGACCCCCTATGAGCAAGCACTTTGGCGACAGTGGGAAGGAAAAACTCCCTTTTAACAGGAAGAAACCTCCGGCAGAACCAGGCTCAGGGAGGGGCGGCCATCTGCTCCGACCGGTTGGGGTGAGAGAAGGAAAACAGGATAAAGACATGCTGTGGAAGAGAGACAGAGATTAATAACAGATATGATTCAATGCAGAGAGGTCTATTAACACATAGTGAGTGAGAAAGGTGACTGGAAAGGAAAAACTCGATGCATCATGGGAATCTCCCAGCAGCCTACACCTATTGCAGCATAACTAAGGGAGGATTCAGGGTCACCTGATCCAGCCCTAACTATATGCTTTAGCAAAAAGGAAAGTTTGAAGCCTAATCTTTAAAGTAGAGATAGTGTCTGCCTCCCGAATCCAAACTGGAAGCTGGTTCCACAGAAGAGGGGCCTGAAAACTGAAGGCTCTCCCTCCCATTCTACTTTTAAATACTTTAGGAACAACAAGTAAGCCTGCAGTGCGAGAGCGAAGTGCTCTAATAGGGTGATATGGTCCTATAAGGGCATTAAGATAAGATGGGGCCTGATTATTTAAGACCTTGTATGTGAGGAGCAGGATTTTGAATTCAATTCTGGATTTAACAGGGAGCCAATGAGGGGAAGCCAATACAGGAGAAATCTGCTCTCTCTTCCTAGTCCCTGTCAGGACTCTTGCTGCAGCATTTTGGATTAACTGAAGGCTTTTCAGCGAGTTTTTTGGACATCCTGATAATAAAGAATGTCACTCTGAGACAGGATATTTCTAACTTTAGAGATGTTGCGCAAATGGAAGAAAGCAGTCTTACATATTTGTTTAATATATGTGTTGAAGGACATATCCTGGTCAAAAATGACTCCAAGGTTCCTCACAGTGTTACTGGAGGCCAAGGTAATCCCATCCAGAGTAAGAATCTGGTTAGATACCATATTTCTAAGATTTTCAGGGCCGAGTACAATAACCTCAGTTTTATCTGAATTAAGAAGCAGAAAGTTAGCGGCCATCCAGGTCTTTATGTCTTTAAGACATTCCTGCAGTTTAACTAATTGGTGTGTGTTACCTGGCTTCATGGATAGATAGAGCTGCGTATCATCTGCATAGCAGTGAAAAAATGTATGCTATGTCTTCTAATGATACTGCCTAAGGGAAGCACGTATAATGTAAACAGAATTGGTCCTAGCACCGAACCCTGTGGAACACCATAATTGACCTTAGTGGGTGAAGAGGACTCTTCATTTACTTCAACAAATTGGAATCTATTAGATAGATATGATACAAACCACTGCAGTGCAGTACCTGTAATACCTACAGCATGTTCTAATTGCTCTAATAGGATATTATGGTCAACAGTATTGAACGCTGCACTGAGGTCTAGCAGGACAAGCACAGAGATGAGTCCACTGTCAGAGGCCATAAGAAGATCATTTGTAACCTTCACTAAAGCTGTTTCTGTGCTGTGATGAGCTCTGAAACCTGACTGAAACTCTTCAAATAAGCCATTCCTCTGCAGATGATCTGTTAGCTGTTTGACAACTACTCTTTCAAGGATTTTTGATATGAAAGGAAGGTTGGAGATTGGCCTATAATTAGCTAAGACAGCTGGGTCTAGAGATGCTTTTTGAGTAAAGGTTTAACTACAGCCACCTTGAAAGCCTGTGGTACATAGCCGATTATTAGAGATAGGTTGATCATATTTAAGATCGAAGAATTAATTAATGGCAGGACTTCTTTGAGCAGTTTTGTAGGAATGGGGTCTAAAAGACACGTTGATGGTTTGGAGGAAGTAATTATTGAAGTTAACTCAGAAAGATCAATTGGAGAAAAAGAGTCTAACTTAACATCAATGGTACTAAGAGTAGCTGTAGACGATATTACATCTGTGGGATGATGATTGGTAATTTTTTCTCTAATGATAAAAATTTTATTTGTGAAGAAGTTCATGAAGTCATTACTAGTTAACGTTAAAGGGATGGCTTGCTCAAAAGAGCTCTGACTGTTTGTCAGCCTGGCTACAGTGCTGAAGAGAAACCTGGGGTTGTTCTTATTTTCTTCAATCAGTGACGAATAGTAAGATGTTCTGGCTTTGCGGAGGGCTTTTTTATAAAGCAGCAAACTATTTCTCCAGGCTAAATGATGATCTTCTAAATTTGTGACACGCCATTTCCTCTCCAGCTTACGAGTTATCTGCTTTAGGCTACGTGTTTGAGAATTATACCACGGAGTCAGGTACTTCTGATTTGAGGCCTTAGTTTTCACAGGAGCTACAGTATACAGAGTCGTACGTAGTGAGGAGGTAAAATTATTAACAAGATAATCGACCTCTGTTGGGGTAGCGTTCAGGTAGCTGCTCTGCTCTATGAGCATTGAAGATGATAACAGTGGGTGGATTATATTCTTAAACTTAGTTACAGCGCTTTCAGAAAGATATCTACTGTGATAAAGTCTACTCTCCACTGCTGTGTAATCAATCATTGTAAATGTAAATGTTATCAGGAAATGATCAGACAGGAGAGGGTTTTCAGGAAACACTGTTAAATGTTCAGTTTCTATGCCATATGTTAACACAAGATCTAGAGTGTGATTAAAGTGGTGGGTGGGTTCTTTTACATTTTGAGAGAAGCCAATTGAGTCTAATAACAGATTAAATGCCATGTTGAGGCTGTCATTTTTAGCATCTACATGGATGTTAAAATCACCCACAATAATTATTTTATCTGAGCTGAGCACTAAATCAGATAAAAAGTCTGAGAAATCAGACAGAAACTCTGTGTAAGGCCCAGGTGGACGATAGATGATAACAAGTAAGACTGGTTTCTGAGCTTTACAGCTGGGCTGGACAAGGCTAAGCATCAGGCTTTCAAATGAATTAAAAGTCTGTCTTGGTCTTTCGTTAATTAATAGGCTGGTGTGAAAAATTGCTGCCACACCGCCCCCTCGGCCTGTGCTTCGAGATTTCTGGTAGTTAGAATGATTCGGGGGTGTTGATTCATTTAAACTAACATAATCATCCGGCTGCAACCAGGTTTCTGTAAGGCAGAGTAAATCGATTTGTTGATCAATTATTAAGTCGTGTACTAACAGAGACTTGGAGGAGAGAGACCTAATATTTAATAATCCACATTTCACTGTTTTACTCTTTGGCTCAGATGTGGATTCTGTATTGTTCTTTCTTTGTGATTTTTTATGTTTAAGTTGTTTGTTGCTGGTTTTTCTTTTCTTCTTCGGTGCAACCGTATAAATACAGTGTACCCCTTTGGCCTCTCCCCTTTTCTTCAATTCCCCTGTGGGAGAGGTTGGTGTCATTTCTTTCCCAGCACTGTAAAATGCTCATATAATGTATATTTATCCACCCTGATGTTTCTGATTGTGATTTTAGTTCAGTTATTGTCATCATTGTGCCTGCTTTTGTTAGATGCTAGAAATGTGTAGTATGTGTGTGCCACAAATGTGTTTTAGGCGCCATTAATGCTAGCGTGAATATATAATTCTGGCTAGCTTGGAAGCTGTGATGGGTTGAGCTAACCCTCTTCCCCACTGTTTGTATTTGGTCGTAGGAGCTGGAGCGAGCAAGTTATTTCTTTGGAGGTCTTTCTTTCTTTTACCTTTCTTTGTCAGGTATGTCGGATTTTGTGTTGGTGTTTTTTTTTATCTTATGTCAAATATGTTCCATGTAAGTTCGTACTTTATGTTTAATGTAAAAATAAATGCAGCCCTTTTCTACAATTCCCCTGTGGGAGAGGAGCTGGAGCGGCAAGTTATTTACTTGGATGTCTTTCTTTCTTTTACCTTTCTTTGTCAGACACAACGCAAGAACACACCGGTTACACTTATCCTCTTGTGGTTTCACATGTTATGATTTCTGTGAACATTTTAGTGAAAAGGCAACGACAAACAGGCGCAAACTTTCCACTATTTACTTTAAGGTCCTTGTGACCTTCTTTTTTGTAATTATACATCTCTTCATGGTTGATTGTCTAGCTTGTTTTTTTTTTTTATGGGCCTTTTTGGACTTTTTCCGTCATTTTCTCTTTCTCTTTCTGCGTCTCCCTGTATCCCTTTGCACTTCTTCTTCATATCTTTATTAAAGTTGCCTTACATTTGTTTCTGTTTTCTTTGTATCTAAACTGTCTTATGAGTATCTTGTATCCACATTACAATGGTTTACTGCTATGTTTATTGCTACTTTCTGTTATTACTTGCACATCATTAAGGTAATAATACTTCCTTGCTTTTACTTAGAATTATGACTGCAGGTCATATGTGCAGGTCATGTGCCAGCCGGGTAAACCAGCTTTCTCACCGAGACAGACTCATGAATTAGCCACTGTGAAGCCACTCTCTAGACTACCACTTTCACAGAGACTCAAGTAAGCTAGGGGCTAAGGTGTCCCCCAAAGTTCACATTTAAACGTTGTCATTTTTTGTCTAGAAGCTAGTGTTAATCATTATTTTAGTTGTTTTTCTCAGCTTACTCCTACAGGATTATCCTGTGAGCAACCTCTGTGCTGTGCAATGGTATAAATAGGAATTTAAACGTGTATCCTTTAATTGACTCTGGTGGAACGCATTTTAAGGTTTCAGTGTTTGATCACTGCCATGTTGGTATTTAGAGCCACAGGTGACAAGCTTTGACTAAGAGGGTGGAGTTTCATTGGCAATCTTGGATAACGAGGTGTATCCACAGATCTGGGTACATCACAAAAGCACAGCTAGTTGCTAGTTATGCTGAGCAATAGACAGATTAAAGGGTAGAATTTTACTCACTAAAACTGGAGCAAAAACCTTTCTATCTGTCACACAACCCATTTGCATCACCATCATCATAAGTGTCTCAAAATAATATAGTTAAAGCCTAGAAGACAACTGCTGGCTATAGCTGGCATCCACCTGTATATCAGCGTGCTTATGTTCCTAAAATTAAGCCTTAATGAAGTTTAAGTAAGTCATTAGATTTCACCCACTGTACATTTGTTTAAAGAGGAAAATGGCTATTTTTGTATGAGGCTGCAAATACTCTTGGTTCTGCTTGGTTCTGTTGGATATTTAAAGTGTGGGAATCCATGGAGATGACTCTTTCAGAGGTAATGCAGTTCTTGCATTTCTGCTGCAGAGGATGCAGCTTGGATAAACTGTAGCTGCAGGTTTTGACTGTTGCAGTGGGATGAAACTATCTATCAAATTGTTTCTTGTGGATCTGCAAGATTTCAACCCATTACGGTGTAGTGTGTTACCAATGGTGTTCCTACTGACTGTGGCCCCAGATACCTTGATATTAATAACATGCTCCTCCCATTTTGAGCTGACCCACCAGCTTTCTTGTGGCCGTCTGCACCTCATAGCTGTAGTGGTGGTTTGATCCCTGTCTTCTCCAGTCTCCATTCCAAACATCCTTGGGCAAGATACTAACCCTAAGTTGCTCTCCAATGGATTAATTGAAATATGAATGTGTGTGATAGAAAGCTGTTTGAGTGCTCCGGAAGTGTAGTAAAGTGCTGTATAAGAATCAGTTCTTTCATCATTTACCCATGAGGCAAGATCTTGCATGGAGTTCTAGACAGAGGGCGACTGATATTTCTTCCATTTCTGAATAATTGCCCCAGCAGTTGTCACCTTCTCACCAAGCTTCTTGCTGACGGTCTTGTAGCTCATTTCAGCCTTGTGCAGGTCTACAGTCTTGTCCCAGACATGCCACCTTAGGACACAGCCAATCTGTCTGAGCCAGAATTCTGGCTGGGTTGTAAGGGATCAAATACTCAATTCATAACTTTAGTTTTATTGTGGAATTTTGGTTTATCTCCCCCCATTAAAATGAATCTGTCATAAAAATCAGAGACTGCTCTTTTCTTTGTAACTAAGCAGACTTACAAATTCAACATACTTATTTCTCCAACTGTATGTATCGGTAAATGATGAGTTCTGTTGTGCACATTCATGCCATACACACATGTATACAGCATAAACTCCAACTGCACAATCTGACTACAGTTGGTATTATGATGACACTTAATGCATGTTTGGCTCTTTATTCTCTTTATATCCTCTTGATATATCTCATTAATCCCACTTTCTGTAGATGAGTTGGCATTTCGACATTTAAGCCCAAAGCTTAGAGATGCAGTGTGACAGAAGTTAATGGATGATGTTTGGATCAGACTCAAAGAGTCGTGATTATGTTCAGACTGATTACAGGGTCATGCATTAGTCACCCAAACGGTGGACCATTGAGAGGAGAGAGAGGGAGGAAAAGATAAACAGATGGATCATCTGGGACGGCTTTGTTCATTCTGGGTTTGAGCTTCTCTTACACTTGAGACGTGTAAGAATTAATGACAAATTTCCCTGCAGTAATTGGACATTACTTCTTATGAAATTCAATGCTAAATGTTTCACACACAGCAGCAATATTTGGAATATTTAGAGGCATTTTGAACGGACTGGTATCATGCAACACAGATTTAAGGTGAGTTACGTATCCTATCATGACTAAAGTGGTGGATTTACCAGAAAACGTGTTGTGCTTTTGCTAAGAGATGTTGGTTAAGCAAATTGTAGTTATGTGAGAAAAAAAACCCAAGTGTTTGAATGATATTTAAGTAGTGAAAATAACTGCAGGCACAGAGCCAAAGAGAGGCCAATAGTGGCCATCCTACACCCTTCTTAGAACTGGTTACACCCAGTAAAAGCTATTTTTCTAGCAGATTTTCTAAAAATAATTTCTTTATTATTTAAACAACACAACCACCTATTGGAATTTGTATGGGCTATAACAAAAACTGTCCACATGATTAAATTTGACATTAGTGTATGATCTGAAACACCTTCCTTGTAGTAGACTTCTATAAGGGATGGTTTTCAAGATGTAAAGTTTAAGTGAGTAATGGTCTCAGTCTGGCCACTCCTATGAAAAAAAATGTCTGACTTTGCTACTTAATGTCTGTCACCATTGTTGTGCGTCTGATGTAAGAATGATTACCAGCTACATCAATAGCTACATCAAACTCAAAGGCAAAAAGAGAAAGAAAATAACAGAAATAAATAGATTTTAAATCTGCATGCATTTATGTTTGTCCAAGATCAAAACAATGAGCTAAAACTGTGACTGTGAAATGGTGACCAAAGTTGAGTTAAAGTGTGGTTTAGTGATTCACAAAAGAGTAAGTAAAGCAAAGCTTATTTATATATCACTTTTCACAGATATAAAAGCCTTGTGCAACAATTAATATCCAGAGACAACCATGTAAAAACAGAATAAAAATAACCCTAAACAAAATAACAGCAGATTAACCTGGTTAACCGGAAAAGATTTGAACAGTTTTTTTTCCAAAAACTCCACAGATTCAGCTAAATGGAGCTAAACTGTTCCAAAGCATTGGAGCCACAGACTGAAAAGCTCCCCTGTCTCCCCTGGTCTTCAGTCTTATGAGGGACAGCTAATAGATTTTGAGCTTGTGAGCGAAGACAGTAAACAGCATTGTGTTTAACAAGAAGTTGAGTCATGTAGTCTGGAGGTTGTCCATGCAAGGGTGAGAATATTAAAATTAATTCTAAAATAAACTGGGAGTCAATAAAGAGAATAAAATGTCAGCTTGCTTGCTAGAGTCTGTTAAGAGTCTGACCGTAGCATTTTGTGTTGCTTGGAGACATGGCTGAGATTTATCTGCTATAATCTAGGTGCAGTGACACAAAAGCATTAACATTTCAGAAGAGTAGACTATAATTCACAATTTTGAAATATTCCTTAAATAAAAGAAACAGAAAAGTGAAAACTCACTGGTTCGGGATAAACAGTCAACTAGGGTGTATAGCCTATGCAGCTGGTGAGGCTTAAAAGACACATACAGTTGAATGTCATTAGCATAGAAATGCTAAAAAACGGCAGGCGCAAAGATTAAATGATACCTACTTAAGGAAGCATGTAAAATCAGAATAACAGTGGACCCAGGATTGAACCTTGTGGAGGTTAAACAAGCAATCTAAGAGGAGAAGGTGTACGCACAAACAAAATGTCCTTCTAGAGCAGGGGTGGGGAACTCCAGGCCTCAAGGGCCGATGTCCTGCAGGTTTTAGATGTGTCCTTGTGTGAAGTAGTCAGACACGAACGTCAAGGAAGGTGGTAGGGAAGCAGACTACGCAGGCATTTCAGATTTCCAAGGTGAGCAATTTATTTACAGTGAACTCAATATAATAGAACTTAACAAAACTTCCCCCCAAATCAATTCAGTTAACAAAACTCAACATAACATGGCTCTGGTAACACAGCTCACCTCTCCTCTCTCTTACATCTTGTAGAGACTGGCTTTAAATAGGGCCATCAATTTCCCTCCAATTGCCCAGCCAGTACCACTCACTCAACTGAGGGATGTAAAACTCTACACAGATGATTAAAAACACAAAACCTCTACAAACTTCTAATATGCACATTCACACAACTAAATGGCAATATTAACAAAAGGAAAAACATTCAACAAATTCCTTTAAACCTTAACACAAACAAAAGGAAGCATCTCTATGGAAAAAGAAATCCCTCCACTTAGTTTGACCCGCTGATGTCATGCGTGACATCATCAGGATTTTAAAATGAGGAAATGCCAGGCGGGCGTTTCCCCACACCTGACCCTCATGAAGACTGAAAGGACAAACAAAGTAAATATGAACAAATGACTTAATCTGTAACATAATAAAATATAAAGAAACATAACTTAGTATCTGTCTTGATTTGCAGAATGTTAATTTGCCGGCAACAGAACGCTTACACAAACAAACCCGGGATAGTGAGTGAAGCAATGTTACGTGACAAATAGCAAATGGAAGCAAATACATAGAAACAAAATAATGTGTATAATGTGCAAAATAAAGTAAACACATATGGGGGACAAATGGAGAGCTTTACAACTGCTCCACTTTGTCACACTCCCCCCCCCTTAAGGCACTTACTCCTCCATGGAACGGGACAGAAAATCAGCCACCACATTCTTATGCCCTGGCCTATACTGGATCCTGAAACGAAATGGCTGTAGGGACAAATACCATCTAGTGATTCTGGCATTAGAGTCTTTCATTCTGTTCATCCATTGTAATGCACGATGGTCAGTTTCCAAAACAAACTCATCACCCATTAGATAGTACTTTAATGTATCCAGAGCCCATTTGATTGCCAGTGCCTCTTTCTCAACAGTGGAATATTTCATTTCCCTAGGAAAGAGCTTACGGCTTATATACACCACTGGTCGTTTATTCTCACCCTCACCCTGCAGCAACACTGCTCCAAGTCCTTCCCCGGAAGCATCCGTCTGCAACGTGAATGGCTGGGTAAAATCCGGGCACTGTAAAACAGGTTCACTACACAAACAGTTTTTAAGATCAACAAAAGCAGCATCACACTCGGCAGTCCATTTAACCTTTGTTGGGCTGGATTTACGAGTAAGGTCACTAAGGACCGCTGCCCTGGCAGAGAAGTTGGGGATGAAGCGACGATACCACCCCGCCAGACCCAAAAAGGATTTCACTTTTCGTTTGGTTGTAGGAGGTGGGTAGGCACTCAGAGCTTCAATCTTTGACACCTGAGGGCGGATGAGCCCACCCCCGATGACGTAACCCAAGTACTCCACCTCAGACTTAGCAATGTGACATTTGTGTGCATTTATCACAAGTCCAGCTCTCTTAATCCGTTGGAAGACATCAGAAAGGTGCTGAACATGATCCTCCCATGTCTCACTAAACACCACAATGTCATCAATGTATGCTGCAGCATACCCATCTGCACCTCTCAAAACTTCGTCCACCAACCTCTGAAATGTGGCTGGTGCACCATGCAGACCAAAAGGCATTGTTCTAAAACGGTAAAGTCCGCTGGGAACTCTAAAAGTTGTCAAATCTTTGGAAGACTCAGTCAAAGGTACTTGCCAGTAGCCCTTGCAAAGGTCTAGTGTTGTAAGATACGTAGCGTTCCCTAAGCGCTCAATCAGTTCCTCTACTCTCGGCATCGGATAAGCATCAAAAGCAGAAACAGCATTGAGTTTAGAGAAATCCACACAAAATCTCTGTTTAGAGTCATTTTTCTTCGGCACTAGCACCACTGGACTACGCCACTCACCTCTAGATGGCTCAATGACTCCCATGTCAAGCATGTCCTCCACCTCTTGTTTTAATGCTGGCATCAGCTTTGCAGGAACCCGTGAGGTGGTGTCCCTAATAGGTTTTTGATTCGGACAGTGGAGTCGTATCTCATGTTGGATGAGATTGGTGCAACCTGGTTTGGTGCTAAAAAGATCGGCAGGCATAATTGCTTTCACCTCTTTCTGTTGTTTGGAAGTAAGATGACTCACATCCGGAACTGGCTGTTGACCTGCTGGAGAAGGAAAGAACAGCTCCCGTGGTTCCTCCTCTTCGACCACGGCTCGGGCCCAACACTCTAGCGAAGATGCTGGCCGATCAAACCATTCTTTCAACAAATTTACATGAAATATTTGATGCTTCTTGCGACGCTCAGGCATGTGTAGTTCATAGGTAACTGGACCCACTTTCCTACTGATCGCATACGGTCCCTGCCACTTGGCAAGGAGACTGTTCTCAGATGATGGAAGAAGCAGCAAAACCTTTTGTCCCTCTTGAAAAATCCTCCTTCGAGCTGCCTTGTCATAACTCTGCTTCTGACGTTGTTGGACACCAACCAGATGAGTACTGGCCAGCTCTTGGAGCTCCTCAAGCTTATCTCTCATTTTCAGTACATATGAAAGAACATTGCATTGTTTTCTGGGATTTGGAGCCTCCCAAGCCTCTTTCAACACATCAAGGGGACCCCGGACCGTGTGGCCATACAAGAGCTGGAAAGGAGAAAACCCTGTGGAAGCTTGAGGTACCTCTCTATAGGCAAATAGCAAGAAAGGAAGCCACTGGTCCCAATCTGCTCCTGTATCTTTCACAAACTTCCTCAACATGGCTTTAAGGGTTTTGTTGAAACGTTCAACAAGGCCATCTGTTTGTGGATGGTAGGGAGTTGTCTTAATACCTTTGATCCCCAGCAATCTATAGACTTCTCTCATGAAGTTAGATGTAAAGTTGGACCCTTGATCAGTAATGATTTCTTTTGGGATGCCTACCCTCGAGAACATTTGTATTAAGCAGTTGGCAATCTGACGAGCTTTAACCTTTTTTAAGGGGAAAGCCTCGGGATATCTTGTAGCATAGTCACATACTACCAAAATATACCTGTGCCCTGCACTGCTCCTCTCTAATGGGCCTATGATGTCCATCGCAACACGGGAAAATGGAGTGTCTATAACTGGCATAGGGATCAGGGGAGCCCTCTCACCTTTCCTTCCTGGTGCTGTTAACTGACACTCTGGACAAGACTTGCAAAACTGAACAGTGTCTGTAAACTGCTGTGGCCAGTAAAATCTAGTTGACATACGAGAGAAGGTTTTGGCTTGACCCAGGTGTCCTGCCCAAGGGACTGAGTGAGCTAACTGCAGTACTGTGGATCTTAAACTCGTAGGCACAACCAACTGGTCTCCCACCCTACTGCGGCGATATAATAGGTCACCCTTTAGGAAAAATAGCTCTCTGCCTCTCTCAATGACCTCTGTGGCATTTGTGACAGTTTTTGAAAACAGGGGAGCTAAAGATGGATCCTCTCTTTGAAGCTGAGCTATTTCACCAGGTACGACTGGTAATTCGTCACATTGTGGCACTGGAACTGGTTCAGTGAACTTTGTCCCTCTCACCTTAGCCTGTCGCCTCTGGGCTCTGCTCTTTCTTATGCGACCCTGACTTGATCCTTCAAAATCAGGAACATCACTGTTAGCGAATGGAAATTCACTCCAACCCAAACCTTCTTCTGTGTGATGCTTATGTTTTGACCTGGTGACGGCTACCATGGACCCAGCTGTAACACTTGGGTTGATTTCCTCTTCCCTGGCTATCAAAGCCCGCAAAATGGGAAGATCACGACCCAACACAACCTGATATGGCAGTTTACTCATAACACCCACTGAAAGTAAATACAGCTTGCCGTCAATCTGAATATTAATGTTGGCAATCGGGTAATCCACATCATTACCGTGAACACACCAAACTTTTACCTTGCCGCAAAACGAAGCATCCCTGGGAAGACATTCCTGCCTAACCAAGGTACGGCTGCTTCCTGAATCCAGAAGAGCCACACATGGCTTTTCCTCAATAAAAACGCATGTGGTGCGCTCATGCTGAGAAGAGGGCGCTAAAGACTCAACTTCATCTTCCCGACCTTCGACACCCCTTGAAGAAAAGCACATATATGTGTTACTGACAGTCTGACTTGGACAATCTGCCCTAAAGTGACCCGTTTGACCACAAGAGTGACACACTAAAGGCCCACGTTGCTTGATTTCCCTAGCCCGACTACTAGTGGAATTATGGGGGCCCTGCCTGAAATTCCTAGTTTTTTGACTGTTCCCACTCTCCGTCCTACCCGCTATTACTGGGGCTAATGGTTTGGGACTTGCATAGTTCTTTAATGGCCGACGGGCTGCAAGAAAAGCGTCCGCCAGCTCTGCTGCTTGCTTAGACGTGGTTGGGTTATGCTCCTTTATCCACGTGCGCAGTTCAGGATTGAGAACTCTCAGGAACTGCTCTAAAACAATGACATCACCAATTTCATCTTTGGACTTTTCTTTTGGAACAATCCACTTATCATACAGTTCTTTCAAGCGTGTCCTTAACTCTTTAGGTGTCTCACCGTCGCCCAATGTAGTGGAGCGAAATCTCAGTCTATAAGTCTCTGCACATATTTCAAACTTTTCAAGAACTGCTTTCTTCACCTTTACATAGTCCATAATCTCATCAATGTCCATGGCTACAAAAGCAGCTCGTGCCTTACCAGTGAGAAGTGGAGCAAGATGTAGTGCCCAGTCCTCGTGTGGCCACTGGCACCCGCTTGCGATCCTCTCAAAAGTTGTTAGGTAATGCTCAATGTCTTCATCCTCATTAAAAGGCTGCATTTTAGGCCCTTTCCAAGCTGGTGGTCTTGCTAAGGAGGCAGACTGAGTTGCTGTTGTGGCCTCCATGACATTAGATTGTAGATGAGGCATTGCTAGATGCTCCGCAGTAGGCCTCAAACGCGGCTCTGTGTCAGCTGTTGCACCTTCCAACAGCAGCTGGTGCTCTCGACGTTCTGATTGCACTTCCTGCTGGAGCTGAGTGAACTGGTGCTGAATTTTCCGCCAGCGATCTTCCTGCCGCTGCTTCTCCAGTTCCCATCGGGCCTCTCTGTCACTTTGTTGCCTCATAAAACCACGCAAGAGGTTAGAAAGTTCAGCAAGGTTATGCAGTTCAGTACCTTGCTCTTGCTCTGCTTCCTCTAGCTGATTGAGCACTGGAGGCTCCTCACTTGCAGAGTCCATTGGCACTTGGTGCTTTTTTGGTCTTGCCCCTTTCTGCATTGCTGCTACCTACTGGCCTGGAGCCACTGCTGCCACCATTTGTGAAGTAGTCAGACACGAACGTCAAGGAAGGTGGTAGGGAAGCAGACTACGCAGGCATTTCAGATTTCCAAGGTGAGCAATTTATTTACAGTGAACTCAATATAATAGAACTTAACAAAACTTCCCCCCAAATCAATTCAGTTAACAAAACTCAACATAACATGGCTCTGGTAACACAGCTCACCTCTCCTCTCTCTTACATCTTGTAGAGACTGGCTTTAAATAGGGCCATCAATTTCCCTCCAATTGCCCAGCCAGTACCACTCACTCAACTGAGGGATGTAAAACTCTACACAGATGATTAAAAACACAAAACCTCTACAAACTTCTAATATGCACATTCACACAACTAAATGGCAATATTAACAAAAGGAAAAACATTCAACAAATTCCTTTAAACCTTAACACAAACAAAAGGAAGCATCTCTATGGAAAAAGAAATCCCTCCACTTAGTTTGACCCGCTGATGTCATGCGTGACATCATCAGGATTTTAAAATGAGGAAATGCCAGGCGGGCGTTTCCCCACACCTGACCCTCATGAAGACTGAAAGGACAAACAAAGTAAATATGAACAAATGACTTAATCTGTAACATAATAAAATATAAAGAAACATAACTTAGTATCTGTCTTGATTTGCAGAATGTTAATTTGCCGGCAACAGAACGCTTACACAAACAAACCCGGGATAGTGAGTGAAGCAATGTTACGTGACAAATAGCAAATGGAAGCAAATACATAGAAACAAAATAATGTGTATAATGTGCAAAATAAAGTAAACACATATGGGGGACAAATGGAGAGCTTTACAACTGCTCCACTTTGTCACACCTTGATCCAACACAGCTGATTTAAATGGCTAAATTACCTCCTCAACATGTGTTGAAGTTCTCCAAAGCCCTGTCATTTAATTCAGATGTGTTGACCCAGGGTGATATCTAAAACCTGCAGGACACCAACCCTTGAGGCCTGGAGTTCCCCACCCCTGATCTAGAAGAAAAGGAGGATGATGAATCTACTGATTATTCAGAGATAGAAGCCAAAATCTTGAATAGTAATCAATAGTATCAAAGACAGCACTAAATTCAAGCGGTATGAGTACAGAACAATTTCCTACATTAGGTGCCATTAGAAGATCATTGTAGACCTTTAAAAGAGCAGTTTCAGTGAAATACTGGCATTGAAGTGTATGATGGTTAATATACAGCAAATATAACAGGGTAGGCCACTCATCGATCACCATGTATGAATTTTTTAATGTAATCAATCTTTTCAGGCTTTACCATAACTACAGTCCAGCTCTTCAGCCAAATACCCACGTACCACCATGGCTATCATCGGTGCTGGCTTTGATGACCATTCCTTTAGCAGTGATGAGAGTTACAACCACCTCTTCATAGACACAGAGAACACTGTAGTCAAAGGCTTGTACTTCCAGCGTGGTCAGCTGCTCCGTGGACGTGATGCCTCTTGGTTTGTGGATCCTTCCTTGCGGGCCCTCATCAATGTGGGAGGTATCCGTTATGCTTTTCCCTGGAGTACTTTGGAAGATTTCCCCCAGAGTCGCCTGAGTCACCTCCGCTCCTGCACCACCCTGAGAGAGATAGCAGAGTTTTGCGATGACTACGACTCCTTGTGTCATGAATTCTTCTTTGATCGAGACCCTTACGCGTTTCAGGTGATCTTCAACTTCCTGGGCCGTGGGAAGCTCCGCGTGCTGCAGGATGTCTGCAATGTAGCTCTGCATACTGAGCTGCTGTACTGGGGCATCGATGTAGGACAGATGGCACCCTGCTGCCACCACCGCATGATGTGCTCTGTGGATGAGGTGCTGCAGCACCAGCGCAAGGAGGAAGAGTGGAGGGAGAGGAGAAGAGTGAGGAGAGCAAATGCAGAGCAGGGAAGCCTCTTCCACAAGCTGGGAGAAGCAGTGGAGAACCCCCACTCTGGTTTTGCAGGCAAAGTGTTTGCCTTCATGTCTGTCATGATGGTTGTGGTCACTGTAGTCAGCCTGTGCATCAGCACCATGCCAGACCAGCAGCAGCAAGAATCTATGGTATGTACCAACCAAAGCAATGGTGTGCACAACCATGTATTTTTTTTTAACTTCAAATATGAAATGAGAGTTTGCACTGTGGCACAGTTTATGATAAATAAGGGTCATTTTGAACTGTGAATCATGCAAAGCTACTCTTTAAAGTCCCATTTAAAGCTCAAAGACCCTCGCTGTACGTATTGGTATTATCTGCATTTTACCAGCCCTGGTACACTAGGTATTAAGTTTGAACTGCAATATTATAGTGTATTGCTTGTATTGCAATACTATAGCTTAATGCTTCAGTCGGAGTGGAAGCATATTTTTTTGTTAGTATTGGCCACTTTGGCCAGTGGGGTCATTTTAAGGGAACATGTCTTAATGTGGAGGCAGCTGTGGCTCAGGACGTAGTCTGAATTGTCTACAAATTGGGATGTTGGTAGTGGTGTGAGGATCGATATTGAAATATCGATTCTTCTGATACTAGTAATTTATGTTCTAGAATCGATTCTCATATTAAAATATCGATATTTTAGTACTTTGGGGTAAATTTGTAGTTTTTCATTAACAGGAACACAGTGGAAAGAAACTATATCATTCGGATCGTCTAAATTGGAAGGAACTACTTCCTCTTACGCCTTTCATGGTCATATGCGAAATATGCCTGTATAAATGTGTCGCGGCCCCTGGCGTGCGCACTCACAACAATGGCTGAGTGTAAACGGAGTCATGTGTGGACGTATTTTACCTCCACATACAGCCAAGACGCGGTTTGCCATACATACATACAAGACAGTGAGGTGTTGTGGCAACACCACTAACCTTGTCAAACACCTCAGAGTAAATCATATCACAGAATATGATGAGCTTATGTTGAGGCGAACTGAAGAGGAGGAGAGGGACAGGTGCTGCTGGGGCAAGACAGACGTCTCTCGCAGAGTCCTTTAGTGCTGCAGGCAGGCAATGTGTTCAAATAGCGCACAACTTCAGGTTTTTTTTTTATTTCTATATGATAATTCTGCATTATTAAGCAATAAAAACAAGTAGTATGATGTCCTGTAATCATTATGAAGCTATATTATTACAATTACATAATACAATTATATATTGTATTATGAAATACAGGGTGGGCCATTTATATGGATACACCGTAATAACATGGGAATGGTTGGTGATACTAAAGTCCTGTTTGTGGCACATTAGTATATGTGAGGGGGCAAACTCCTCAAGATGGCTGGTGACCATGGTGGCCATTTAGAAGTCGGCCATCTTGGATACAACTTTTGTTTTTTCAATAGGAAGAGGGCCAGTGACACATCAAACTTATTGGTAATGTCACAAGAAAAACAATGGTGTGCTTGGTTTCAACGTAACTTTATTCATTCATGAGTTATTTACAAGTTTCTGACCACTTATAAAATGTGTTCAATGTGCTGCCCATTGTGTTGGATTGTCAATGCAACCCTCTTCTCCCACACACTGATAGCAACACCGCAGGAGAAATGCCAGCACAGGCATCCAGTATCCGTAGTTTCAGGTGCTGCACATCTCGTATCTTCACACCATAGACAATTGCCTTCAGATGACCCCAAAGATAAAAGTCTAAGGGGGTCAGATTGGGAGACCTTGGGGGCCATTCAACTGGCCCACGACGACCAATCCACTTTCCAGGAAACTGTTCATCTAGGAATGCTCGGACCTGGCACCCATAATGTGGTGGTGCACCATCTTGCTGGAAAAACTCAGGGAACGTGCCAGCTTCAGTGCATAAAGAGGGAAACACATCATCATGTAGCAATTTCAAATATCCAGTGGCCTTGAGGTTTCCATTGATGAAGAATGGACCCACTATCGTTGTACCCCATATACCACACCAAACCATCACTTTTGTTGTTCCAACAGTCTTGGAGGGATCCATCCAATGTGGGTTAGTGTCAGACCAATAGCGGTGGTTTTGTTTGTTAACTTCACCATTCACATAAAGGTTTGCCTCATCACTGAACAAAATCTTCTGCATGAACTGAGGGTCCTGTTCCAATTTTTGTTTTGCCCATTCTGCAAATTCTGTGCGCCGATCTGGGTCATCCTCGTTGAAATGCTGCAGTAGCTGGAGTTTGTAAGGATGCCATTTGTGAGTAGCTAATATCCGCCGAAGGGATGTTCGACTAATGCCACTCTCCAGTGACATGCGGCGAGTGCTACGCTGTGGGCTCTTGCTGAATGAAGCTAGGACAGCCACTGATGTTTCTTCATTAGTGACAGATTTCTTGCGTCCACATTTTAGCAAATCCAACACTGAACCAGTTTCATGAAACTTAGCAAGCACTTTGCTAACTGTAGCATGGGAGATGGGTGGTCTCGTAGGGTGTCTTGCATTGAAATCTGCTGCAATGACCCTGTTGGGTCTGTTTCCACAAGCCCTGCTAGTTTTAGAGACTTATTCATCATGAAAGAAAACAAGACAGTCAGCGATTGATCGATTACTTGCGCAAGGGAGGCCTGTCTGTGTCCACCACGAAAATGACCCCGACGATGGCCTCCTCTCGCTGCCTTTTATTGAGAACCAGTTCACACAGTAAAGCAACACCCACATAGTTCTAAGACAAGGCATTGTAATGTATATGTGTGAACTTCTGTATTTATGTAAGAGTGTGTGTGTGTGTGTGTGTGTGGTGCACCTCCTACTGGGCAGGAAGCTTACATCAAAAAGACCTTCACAAGGATGTTGCCTGTAATAAAAGACTACAGCCCCCCACCCAGAACCTCAAGAATTTAGGGAGGGGAGGACAGAAAGAATTCCTTTCCTCACACAGTTAAACAATGTAGATGGTAAGCTTAAAAATGACAAACATTTAACAATTCACTCTAACAGACCCGGTTACTGCGTTCACCAGATAGATCCGCTCATCACGTGTTAACCTCTTCGACATGTCAATGGCTGTGAACAAAGAGAAACTTGTAAATAACTCATGAAAGAATAAAGTTACGTTGAAACCAAGCACACCATTGTTTTTCTTGTGACATTACCAATAAGTTTGATGTGTCACATGGCCCTCTTCCTATTGAAAAAACAAAAGTTGTATCCAAGATGGCCGACTTCTAAATGGCCACCATGGTCACCACCCATCTTGAGGAGTTTGCCCCCTCACATATACTAATGTGCCACAAACAGGACTTTAGTATCACCAACCATTCCCATTTTATTACGGTGTATCCATATAAATGGCCCACCCTATACAATGAAACATTAAGTTTTTGTACACAGCATTGGTATCGGATCAGTATCGTCGATACCCTGAATTTTACTTGGTATCGGATTGGAAAGGAAATCAGTGGTATCGCACATCACTAGATGTTGGTGGTTCACTCTGTCTTCTCCAGCCAGCATGTCAAAGTATCCAAGAGCAAAATACTGAACCTACTGCCCCCGGTGCATCCATCAGACTGCGATGGTGCTTAGGTATAAAAAAAATCGCTTACATGAATAGATGTATGATTGGGTGAATGAGGCTTGGAGTAAAAAGTGCTTTGATTGATCAGTCAGAGTAGAAAAGTGCTATTTACCTTTAGAGAGATGGTAAATAAATTCAGTTAGACCTCTTTGATCAGTCAGTACTTAATGTACTTATGTACTTTCATTACGTTTCTAAGTTGAACCATGTGTGGAACTTCAGATTTGACCCAAAGAATTAGATTCTGTAGTTTCTGACAGTATTTATAAGATTTTAGTGTTTAGTTGCTCATGTATTTATTTGTTGCTAGTAGGTAGACATAAAAAGAGCTTATAGCTGCAATCTGCCACATGCATGGCACCACAAAATTGCTCGGCTCACAGTTGGAACCACTGGCATCAGCAATTTTGTGGCAATTTTTTTTATTACAGATGGAAATTACCTTGACCAACACTATGTAATAGTTAGCTCTCAAACTGGTCAAAATGTGGTCTGGTTTTCAAAGGGAAAACAGGCTCCATATTAGCACAACCATTAGCACAACCTTGGTGGAAGAAAGGCGCATTTGGTGTCAGACAGACATAGGGTATGATTTGCAAGACTGACATAAGAGCTTCTTTTGTACACTTTTTCCAGTGACGTGGTGTCTTAGGCTACGTTCACACTGCAGGTCTTAATGCTCAATTCCGATTTTTTTGTCTTCTTGTTCACACTACAAATAAAATGTGACAGCAAACGCGCTCTAGTGTGAACCCTCAAAGCAGCCCGCATGCGCAAAAGAAGACGTCACACACAACGCGCTCTGTTTAGACCCAGAGCAAACAGTATTGTTTGACTGATGGCCCTTAATATAAAGACTTGTTTCAGACTTTACGTTTCCCAATTTTGCCTTAAGTTATAAAGTTATTTTGTTATTTACATATGGCCTAATAATTATCCTTATTGCTGTTTTAGCAAGGAGTGGTGCTTCAAACGATAGTTGCAGATTTCTGTCAGAATCTGCAGATTGTACAGTACAAATAAAATGTTCACGTTTCTCCAACGTTGTCTTCCCAACAGTTTCACTAACAGCTACACTGGATGGCCAGAAAGCGTTCACGATGTCTTCTCGGGCGCTTCTCCGGCGCTGATTATTGGCGTCTGTCTTGTTTCAGTGATGTAAAAGATGGATTTAATGCGACATGACCATTCAAACAGCAGTCGCTTTCTAAAACATCAGATATGTATCGGATTCAGTACCACATACGAAAGTGACCCAGATTGGATTTGAAAATATCGGATTTGTGCTGTTCACACTGTCATACCATGATCGGATATGGGTCGGATAGGGTCAAAAAAGTCGGATTTGATGCGCTTTCGCCTGCAGTGTGAACGTAACCTAAGTAGCATGCCCAAGGTACTAAACCGAAGGATACTGAACATGCAGAGTAGAGCAACCTTCCAATTAGTAGATGACCTCCATTACCTCCTGAGCTACAGCCACGCCATAGTGTGCATCAGCCTTTATACATGTTGTCTTCCATGTCCTCTTTTAAAGCTCGCCTTTTGTTGAAAACTCTGCCTCTAGCGTCCTGTTTTTTGGGTCCTCAAACTCTAGTTGAACTGCTGTTTGCGACACGCGTTACCTAAACTAAATCCACTTTTATGAATCTCCACCAAAACAGCCCTGCACGTATGCCAATAATCTGCCACATGCATGGCACCACAAAATTGCGCAGCCCACAGTTGGAGTGGTATCAGCAATTTTGTGGCAATTTTTTACAGATGGAAATTACCTTGACCAACACTATGCAACAGTTAGCTCTCAAACCGGTCAAAATGTGGTCTGGTTTTCAAAGGGAAAACAGGCTACATATTAGCACAACCATCATCATAACCTTGGTGGAAGAAAGGTACTAAACTAGTGTTTTGCACCAATGTTGGTTATCAGCCTACAAGATAATTATTAAATTGTGTACATTTAGATCAATTAAACTTACCCATGGATTTCTGTCTTTTGTTACTCTTGCAGGGTGAATGCTCTCAGAAGTGCCGAAACATGTTCTTGGTAGAGTCGATTTGCGTGGCTTGGTTCACCTTGGAGTTTCTGGTGCGATTTCTCCATGCACAGAGCAAGCTGGAGTTCATTCAGGGACCACTCAACATCACTGATATAGCCGCCATCTTGCCCTACTATGTTTCCCTGTTTCTTGAGTTTAAGGACGAAACAGTGCACGATATTGTTGCTGGTGCAGGGAAGAGCACTCTAGATAAACTGGGTCTAATCCTGCGCGTGATGAGGGCCCTGCGTATCATGTATGTCATGAAGCTGGCCCGTCACTCTATGGGTCTGCAGACTCTGGGGCTGACCATGCAGAGAAGCGTGACTGACTTTGGCCTGCTGCTGCTCTTCATCTGTGTCGCCGTGGCCCTCTTTTCTCCACTAGTCCACCTTGCTGAAAGTGAGCTGGCTCCAAATGCTGCTAGAACCCCCCAGCTAATGTTCAGCAGCATCCCAGCATCATACTGGTGGTCCATCATCTCCGTGACCACCGTGGGGTATGGAGACATGGTGCCACACAGCATTCCCGGCCAAGTGGGGGCGCTAATCATCATCTTAGCAGGGATCCTCATCCTGTCTTTCCCTTCCACATCTATCTTCCACACCTTTAACCGCACTTATAATGAACTTAAAGAAGAGCGCAAGAGGCTGTGGAAGGAAGAGAGGGGTGCTGAGCTTGCCACTGAGGCTGAAGAAAGCATGAAAGAAAGAGAAACATGGCCTGATAATTGGCCTGAAACTGATTTTCTGCCTGGTCTAGATGATCATTATTACCTCTTCATGAAAGACATTCAAATGCTGGATAAGAACACAAGCCATCAACCACTTATTGCTCCTGCTACATTTTGATTATATGAAAATACATTCCTGATGGGACTTGGTGTACACTCAGAAAAGCTGTAGGAGGTAGAAAATATGGATATGGACATTATTTTTGTGATGATTGTGATGGCAAACTGGAAACTGCACCTAGAACAGAAACAGCTGCATTATACTGATAACAAAACTTCCGCTCTCAGGAAGCATTTGCACAGACAGATGCTAACACAAAGCTAGCCAAGAACCGAAACTAATGTTAAGGCAGTGATGAGCAGTCAGGGTTGTAGCAATGTAGCCTTTATTTTTTCCTCTTCAAGTTCCTGCAGTAGTGTTCATATGTAAATGGTACAAAAAAATCATGTGTCCTAAGTAGGACAGGGATTTGTGTTGGTGTGTGGGATTGTAGCTTAAGGTTTATATTATCAGTGTGTAATACATTACTTTTTGAGTAATCTTCCCAACATTGTTCACCTACCTTTGTCATGTCTGCTTAAATGTAAATGTAGTGTATAATTGATTTATTATTATAGTACTGTGAACATTTACTGTAATATACATTACCTAAACTTATATAGACTTTGGGTATGCATATTTATATGTGCTGTGAAGCACGTCACGGTCCAGGGAAGTGTTATGCTCCTGCACCTTAGCCTTGCCCGTCTTGGGTGGACGAAGGACGTATTTTCCTACATTTTAACAACTCCTCAGATTGCTGTCCCTCTGGCCATTCCTGCAACATCCATGGTTGCTGAAACACTCACCTGCTCACTTGTTCTCGGAGCTTCCCCGGCTCACTCACCTGCCTCTCTGCTCCAGCAAACACCTGCCGAAGGAATTCCTTTCCTGGAACCTTCTCTATTTGGACACCTCAAACCTTACCTGGACCCTCCCCTTCCTCCTCCAAGCTCCACATCTCTCCTGAACAAAGTAAGGAGTACACTTCTCATTTCCACAGTTGCTTCCTTCATTATCTTTGCAAAACTTAAGCTACATCTCCCTCTGTTTCAGTAAACATCACACCAGTGGCTCTAGTCCTTCTCCTACCGCTGTGATTAAGTCTTCTGAGGAAAAGATTAAATAAACCTTGAATTTCTGTGAAACTTCCTATCTGTTCAGTCTGTGTTTGGGTGCGCCTTTTCGCTTCGGCCTTTCAGCCTTCTGACAAAACGATCCACAAATTCATTAGTTTCTTGGTCAAAAAGGGGATAGCCCTACATTTGATAGTGGAAAGTAGAGGCAGACAACTCCTTTAACAATAGTTACTGACAAAATGCTGATGCAACACTGTTTGTTGAAAATCAATGTGTTTTAATGCTTTAATGCTATTAACCAGAAACCACTTTTTGTCCAACAGAGGGCAGACATGTTCACTAAACAAGCCCTGAAGAACACTACAGCATGTCACTGTGGAAAGGATTTTCTCTGCTGCAGACTGCAGTACAATAATTACATAGTAATTGTTTCAGTGATTATACCCTGAAGGGAGACATAAATCTAAGATATGCCCACATTAGTTTATAGTCTTAATACAAGGTGGACTCTTGAAGCTGTTATCACTAAAGTCTGTGCCACGCAGGTGCATCATGCCTGGAAATGATCTGAAAGCGACTGATCTGGTCTGGTGATTTGAGCGCAACAGGAAGGCAGAGTTGGGCTTCTGGGATATGCACAAAACCCTGGATTACTACAGAGGCCTGTAAAAGAATGGAAAAAAGTTAATTCTGGATGCAGAATGTTTGCCTCTGATGAGAGACAGGGATGCCAGGAGTTCACCAACAAAGAGTGGCATGAGGTTTAAGATGGAAAGAACAGGAGTGAGCCAGGGAGAAGGAGGGGAAACAGAGGCGGAGGAGGGAATGAAGGCCAGTTGGATTTAAAAGTTTGGCCAACCTTGAACAAATAAAACTGTAACTTTGCTTTTTTTATTTTTATTTTCTTTCAGAATAGTTTGGCCTGCTTTTACTTACAAAGTGTCAGAGCATCATTGCATTGAAACAGACAATGAATGGCTCCATTCCCAATGACTCTTGATCATTGGGAATGGTTCTGGGGCAGCTGGCTAGTCATAGTACTTCCAGGTCAGGTCAACATTTGCACCAACTAAAATGTCAGTAATAAATGTCATTAAAACAAAATCATGATCAAAAAGCTTGAAGATCAAACTGCATGTCTGCAAGGTGTAAAAGCATGGCAACCTAACCTGACTGCAGAGGAGCTGCAGGAAGGTGTTGCTGAAACTTGAGTAGTTGTCCACTCCAATGAGCAGCAGTTTTGCACAAACAGAAACCACATCTCATTACCAAAAGAGATCAAAAGGACCCCCTTTTATAATCACAAAGGCCTAAAGTCTGTGGAGCAACATTTGGATGACTCAGATTGCTTTAAAATAAGCCATAATCAGCAAAGGTATGTTGGGTTTAAAATGGGGGTAAAAAAAATAACAATTAATAACACCTCACCAGCTGTTAAACATGGAAGTTGACCTATGGTCTTCTCAGGTTTCTCAGGTTGTGTATCAATGAGTAGCTTGGAAGCTGTCCAGATAGATATTATATAGTGAGGCAAAAATACACTAAAGCTTCTCGGCTGAGCCACTGGAACGTGAATGAAAATCCGAACTTTTTACTTCATAAAGGTGACATTTGACGATCTCCCCTGTATCCTTAATGATGAGATCTGACACCTCAGTATATCTCAGTAGAGATCACCTCCACTAATGTCTGATGCAAATACATGCTTCAAGGGTTACTTCTGGTAGGTTTTCAAGAGGCAAAGAGTTAAAGATATAGGAACCTGTAAGACAGATTAATGCCATTATTTTATGCAAGTTATAATTTTAAAATATTTAATAACCCCAGGTTACCCGAATTTTTGTAGGCATGTACATGTGTTTCTTTGTACACTTGTCGCTTCAACATGAATCTGTTTACATAGCAATATATTGGGGGCAAAAAGAAAATCGTAAATGACGTAATCTTTGGGGGCTTAGAAGATTTACGTTTAGGTTGGGGTGATGTTTTGGTTAGGTCCTTTGGAGGGACAGAAACATGTAAGCACGTGTGTTTATATGACTACTTGTGATGTGGTACCCTCTGTTCTCTGGTTCATGGGAATCGCAGGCCTGTCATTACTTTTTTTCCTGATATAAAATCACCAGAGGAATGTCTGCACCACACTCACACACTTTGTCTGACATCCCACTAAAACCATTTCCACACTGCCCCCAAAAGCCTCTTGCACTAAAAACAGCTTGTCTGCTCAACTGACCCTCAACCCTAGGCTGCTTGGAAGCTGCTGACTGCTCTCAGTCACTGTAACTGTGTCTTTAAAAGTAAAGGAGGGCTTGTACTACAAAAAACAAAGTTCCAGTAACAGCAACAGCAGCTGTGCTCCAAATCAGAGTGTGCTATTTAAAATAATCACAAAATAGATCTTAAGCTACAGCTCTGAGGCCTGAATTCAAGTCAAACATAAAAAAAAGAGAACCTGAACCATTACTTACTCTAATTTTATAATAAAAATGGATCAAATGAGTAGTTTAAATGTAAATGAAAGGAAAAGGAAATGATCACACAGCTCTTTAGTTTGAATTAAGTCTGCAGAACTTGATAGCATCTTTCAGTTCATTCATTTTGTGTTCTGGCAAGTATATTTTGCTGTTTTTCCATCCAAAATTCTTTGATTCTTTCGCCTGTTTTCAGTGAAAGCCTCTAATAAGCAAACATACAGACATAGTTAGATTCTACTAGATGGATCTAGTGGAGCATTTAGAAGTTAAAGAGTCAAATAAGATGGGGTGAAGATCAAAACTAGAGCTAAAAGTGGAATAACACTGGACCTACTCTGCATTTGCATGTGAAAACTGCTTTTTTCTCAGCTCCTGACAAGGTGTCAGGAGCAAGGTGAAGCAGTAGCCACAGCAGCATTACAGCAAAAAAAAATGAAATGTAGTACAGCTACGAATAGTCTGGAAAGGGACATTATAAAGTCTTATGAAGTGAATGGAAAAGAATTCTTAGCGTGCAATTTTAAATTATGCTTGATTTCTTTTCATACAAATTTCTCTCAAGAATAGAAAACAGAGTGACACAAAAACAAGATGTGACTAAGTGACAAAGACAGATTAGGTGATGAAAACTTCTATACAAGTCACAATAATTTCTACTGTGAGCTCCAGGATGTTTTCTTTGTATACAAGGCTGACCAGTGTTCTGCTGCTCTTTGTGGATTTAGCAAACCAAATTCAATCGATGTTACAAGAGCTATCGTGGCGATTCTCCAAGCCCTACAGATGACAAAGTGTATATAAAGGTAGAATTTAATGACTCTGTGACACTGACATGAACACCGCTGCTGCTCAGCACTAGTCCAATATATTACATCACTGTTAACGTTACCACAGTACTACAAACTAAACACTTTAGCAGTACACTTCCTGGTAATTTGATGTAACCTTTGAATAACACAAAATTGTAAGATATCCGTTTGTTCTGCAGGTTGTTTCACTAAATGAAAAACACAACTTCAGAACAATATCATATGTAGGCCCATTGTGTGTTTAAAAATCCTGAAATAAATGAGGAAATTTAATATAGCCTGTTAAATTCCTATGGAATTTTTCCCAACAGTGTTTCTATCCTATTCAATTCAATTCAATGTTATTTTTACAGTGCCATATCACAACAACAGTCGCCTCAAGGTGCTTTATATCAGCTAGACCCTACCATAATACAGTACATACAGAGAAAAACCCAACAATCATATGACCCCCTATGAGCAAACACTTTGGCGACAGTGGGAAGGAAAAACTCCCTTTTAACAGGATGAAACCTCCGGCAGAACCAGGCTCAGGGAGGGGCGGGGCCATCTGCCAGGACCAGCTGGGGAGAGAGAAGGAAGACAGGATAAAAGACATGCTGTGGAAGAGAGCCAGAGATTAATAACAAGTATGATTCAGTGCAGAGAGGTCTGTTAACATATAGTGAGTGAAGAAGAAATACTCATGCATCATGGGAATCCCCCAGCAGCCTACGCCTAATGCAGCAAATGTTTGCTACCTATAAAGTTTGTATCAAATGAGCAGTCCTTGCCTTTCAAAACAGCCTCCCTTTTTCCTCTCCTGTCCTGTAGTTTCCATCTCTGAGTCCAGTTCATCTACCATTCTTTTCTCTCTCTAGTTGTTCATTAGCTTGCAGACACATTATGTAAACGACTCATTATGTAAATGTTCCAGACCATTTCAGCCCCACGTGGAATAAATGATGCATAAATCACATATTTTTTGTCTCTTTGTCTCAGATTGGCACATCATAAAATAAAATGTGTGGAGTAAAAGTAAAAAGTTGTTACCTGAAAATTCTAATAGTAATGAAGTATTTGTACTTTGTTACGTTTATGTCTACATGCTGGTGGAAGCATGGTATTGCATTAAGTGTCTGCAACCCAAACAGGTTTCCCCCATCTAAATCTAGAGCCCTTACCACTGTCAGTGTTCGGAAGGTTACTTTTAAAATGTATTCCACTACAGATTACAGAATACATGCCCCAAAATGTATTCTGTAACGTATTCCGTTACGTTACTCAATGAGAGTAACGTATTCTGAATACTTTGGATTACTTAATATATTATCATGCTTTTTTACAACTACATGAATGTACTATTGCTGTGTGATTTATTACTTTTACTGAAGGTCCGCGGCTCTGAACCGTAGTAAAGGGACCTCTGGCTAATAAGTCGGGTTCCGTGTCGGGCTCGTAGCCGAAAACTAGCTTTACTTTGTTGTCTGGGTCAACTTTGCTGCGAGAGACAGAGAAAGGCGTTGAAAGGCTGCTCCAACTGAACTTATTGTTTCAGAGGAAAACACGAACACAGTGTACAGTCGAGTCTTAATAGCTTACTTACAACTGGGCTCGTCAGGCACTCTTCTTGGCTGCAGTGGTTATTATTATATTTACATGCTTCCAGCTCCCGTTTTTGCTCGATGACAGCTCGTACTTTCCCACTCTCCTTTTTCTCGCTGACAGACACATAACGGGTATGGCAGTCCATTCTCCCTGCAGCACGGACTACACTGCCCATCAGGCTACATTCTTTAGAGCTATGCCTGTAGCATTCTGCCTATTAGCTTAGTACAACAACAACAACGAAAAGGCGCTCTCTCACCCAGGAAACACAAAGTCGCAGAGAGCGCGCGTCATCCTGTAACCATGGTAACCGTAACGCTGCCGCCTGGAACCACGGAATATAGCTGTCAAACAAAACCCAAACAGTCCTGACCTGCGACAATATGAAACAGGAAAATACCGCCGTGTAATCCATTTATTTCAACAAAGTAACTGTATTCTAAATACCACCTTTTTAAATGGTAACTGTAACGGAATACAGTTACTCATATTTTGTATTTTAAATACGTAACGGCGGTACATGTATTCCGTTACTCCCCAACACTGACCACTGTTAATCCATTTGTTTATACTGATGCATGTGCAGTGGATTAGATTTCTTTATAGCATATGAAAGGGAATCCTTGTATTGTCAATTGCAGAAAACCTCAGCATCTCGGCATTGCATGCATATATAAATGGAATGATTGATAAAGCTTTGCAGCCTTTGCAGTTAGCAACTAAAGAGCAGATATTTTCTCAGTTGTGGAGGACAAAGTCAAGCTGAAAGTGAAACAAACAGATAAGTAGCTCTGTATCTAAATAGGTCAGCTGATAATGTAGTTACCGTAACTTTGTGAGGTGGGGATTGCTCTGCTGCCTCTAACTGGTCAAACATGAATAAATGCAGCTTTCACTTTTAAATCATTTTAGTTTCACTTACCTGATCCAAATACATTAAAGCCTAAACCACTAAAATTACATTTATTGTACTTCTGACCCCAAAAAATTTAATATAAATTTACATATTTGATTGATAGTTTTTTTGCTACATCTGGCATGTTTTGTGTAGTTTATTGCTTACAGCTTTTGATCTTAAGCAAACAAAAACATATAAGGGTGTTATGGCTAGAGAAATGACACTGATGATGTAGAAGTCTCATAAACTAATGATACAGTTGGAGTTAGAAGTGATGTTAGATGTGAACAAAACAGTCATAAATAGGAAACATGACACAGTTTTAATTAACTGCTTTGAAAAAAAAATCAGTGTCAACAGAATCAGCATACAGATATATTTAATTCTTAAAAGATTTACAATATCTTACATATGGTACATATTCTATTGAAAAGCGGGATAAACGATCTTTGGCACACTCAGTTTCCTGGTGATACAGACAGAAAACATACACAGTTGTAAAAAATACATCTTTATATAGTCTTTTGATCTCTGCATAAGCGCTGTAGAAGGAAGACTTTCCCTTTTAGCTTTGATTTGTCATCTGCATTACAGTTTATGTCTCTGTGTACAACGTGCCTGCTTATCTGGAAAAAAAAGTTAAGGCATAGCTTGGTAGAAAGAAAAAGAGAACACACACATACATTCACACACCCACAGACACGTATTCCTTTAATTTCCTGCTGGTGAGGATTCAATCTGTAGCATCATTAGTGTTAAGGTGCTGCTGACAGTTTGGCTCAAAGTTGAACACACAAAGGCACTTTCAAGGAAAAGGCACGTTAGAGTACATAAAAACATCTGTAATAAGTATTAGGTGGTAAAGTGCACACTGAATATCTTTGGTATAGGATGTATTGCCCAGTTTGTTTCTCATGGAGAGACCTTGAAGAGAAGCCTGTCAGACTCGCCACACTCAGCGTATCTCGAGAAGCTTCCAGTTATCTTTTTTGGTTCTGTAGCTATCAGCTGATTATGTCGAGCCACATCTTAGATGTGGCGAAGACCAAAAGCATCCAAAAGTTGATCTTTGCTGGGCTACAATGACAGATGACGCTGCGACTCACACTCGGCTTGGCTCAAAGTCCTAGAAGAGCTGAGCTCCAGGACACTATTCAGAGTTCAGTCCTCAGTCCCATCCCAGGAAGTGGCATTTTTCTCACTTCTTGTCGCTAATGGAGCAGTCCACAGCTATGATGTTTTGTATTTCTGTAATTTTCACTTCCTCCTCTGGGATCTCCACCTCTACTGGGATCTTTAGTTCCTCTACAATCTTCTCCGCCGAGGAGCTCCGGCTGGACAGCTTGCCCATCTCGTCTTCCAGCTCAGAGATGCGTTCGGCAATGCAGTGTGCAGTGAGGCGGGCCTCGGGATCGTGGTCCCAGCATTCCTTAATGGTGGCGCACATCACTGCCATGCCCTGTAGAGGGAGGCAGAGAGCATGTGTTATCAGATAGAAACCTTTTAAAAGAGAGAGAGTGCTAGGAGAATTCTACAAAAGCAAAGATGAGTGCAGAAATAAAACTATTCTATATATGTAGTTTTTATATCCCAGTGACCACTGAAATAAAAGTCAGATAATTCCAAGATAGTCACGGAATGCTGAGACTTGGTTAGTTTAGTTAAAAATTTCTTACACATGAAATCAAACCAGTTATAGTGGTTTTAAGAGAAGTTATAAATGTACAAGCACTGAAGTTAAAAAGCAAATTAAAAGCAACACTTTCATTATTTAGAAGCAGTGAACTCAGTCGGTTTTACATGTTACAAATGCATAAGGCAGCTTTCACCTCATTAAACCAAAGTTTAGCTAATTGCCATTTTACAGTGAGCAGAGTAAAGTTGGAGGCACCTCTACTGGGACTAAACTGTTATTAAAACCGAACCCGTCTCCGTATTTAGAAGGTGGCTGACTGTAGCACAGTCAGTAAAGAGGCTGCCTGGAACCGCCGTGACTAAAAAGGTTGTAGTATTTATTGTACTTCAACTTTAATGCATCACATTTGTTAGAGAGCGATGCTCTTTTTTTCCTGCCTTCCTTCTTTCACCCCAACCGGTCACAGCAGATGGCCGCCCCTCCCTGAGCCTGGTTCTGCCGGAGGTTTCTTCCTGTTAAAAGGGAGTTTTTCCTTCCAACTGTCACCAAAGTGTTTGCTCACAGGGGGTCATATGCTTGTTGGGTTTTTCCCTGTATGTATTATTGTAGGGTCTACCTTACAATATAAAGATCCTTGTGGCAACTGTTATTGTAATTTGGCGCTGAATTGAATCTTCCACTCATGTGATTGGCATTTATATCAGCATTAACATGTCTCTCTGTCTCTGCTGTCTTCACACAAACAAGCAAAGCAATTTATGATTAGGATTTACCAAAAAGATGGATTGAATATAGGGAAAGTGTTAAACGCAAAACTGTTTAAAGAGCAAAGAGACGAGCCTATGCTGAGAAATGTTTTCAAGTGTCAAAGGCTGGCTTTTACTCTTTTACTGCAAAAATTATTTTTTTAAACTTGTTTTCACTCCATTGTGCTGATTAGCTAAGAGTCCATCACACAGGTAAAATAACTAAACTAAACCAAAGAAAAATAATAATAAGCATAGAAAAATAAATAAACTACAACAAGTACAATGTACAAAAGGGGATACATTATCGTATAAATTAGTTAAACATACTATTACATTCAAAATGTACACTTGTGTTATATAAAATTATGTGCGCAAAAATTCGTGACAATAGATACATATTTACTAATGTAAAATATGAAACTTATTTGAGTGTTCACACTCAATTGATTGATTGTGTTATTTTAATTTTCATCCTAACTTTTGTTCTACATTGTAGAAAGCTGCATCTAAAATTTTGATTAGTACTGCAGTCTAACGCACTCACCTGGTGCCTGAGCCAGCTGTCGGGGATCTCAGGCCTCCCTCTGTCTCTCAGCACATTGTCCTTCATGCTCTCCACACAGGGGTGCTCTCGCACTTTAGAGCCGTACGCCGGCTCGTAATCCTTTACTTCTGCAAAACACAAGCACAACTCACAGATCAGACATGGACTGCAGACCCTAAACTGAGCTGCCACATCCTTCTTTACAGCCACGTGTATGTACCAGTATTTGTCATTTTCAAAATCTTGAAAGGTGCGTATGATGATATGTGAAAATTGTAAGATAAAGAAGAAAAGGAAAGAGAGGGAGAGGGAGACTGAGTGTGACAGGTGGCTGAGTTAACCTTATTAGAAAGTGCAAAAGCATCCTGGTATGAGGTCATTACACCCCAAAACCACTGAGCTTGAATTTCCACCCGAGCTGTGAGCCTTGTGCACTGGCACCAATAATGCTGACAGTGGGAAAGAATTGCTTTTATGAAGCTTTGGCGGGAGGAAAAATGCCCACTTTGGCACTCGAATGACGATCGTGTCTAAAAACAAACAAATCAGCTTCCGCTAACAAGCCATTATTTGCAACCTCAGAGCAAAGAACACCAAAATAGCAACCTGTTATTTTTTTTACTCTTTTATGCTCAGAAAATAGCTGGGGTGCAGGGGGTGGGAGGGCATCATGTTGAAACCATGAAAAATGAAAAACAAGGCTCTGGGATTGGGTCCAGACCTCATGAAACCGAATTCACAACAGCTGCAGTCTGCCTCCAGCCCTGAAAGGAAGGCTCCCAGGATCTCACAGTTGCTGTGTAATGAGATACTAATCACTGCAAACTCATTTCTGTTTGCCCATCTGACACCGGAAATGATGCACAAATAATTAGCAAATAATCTATCCCTGGACGTCAGTGTTCTTATGCTTAATAACAAAGTGTTCTTCCCAACCTGTTAAACACTGGGTATTATTCTCTAATAAACTGTCATTTGTGCTACATTTTGTTGCAGTTAAACTTTTCTCTGTTCTGCTGCCTCCAAACTAATGGTCTTTGGAAGTCCATTTGATTCTAAAGGGAACTAAATCCTGACCTGGTGAGTCACACAGGTCACACACAGTCCGGTGTCTGGGTGGATCTCTGGGTGTTTTAGTCAGTTGAGGCTGACCACATTTTAGACCAGGTCTAAATATCCTTGACTCTATTTGGGCTAAGTACTCGGTTTCCCTTTACATTCGGTCTCTCGTTTCACTAGTTTGGTTTGCAGTTCTTAAAGGCCTGCTGCTCAATGTTCATTCGTGAACTTTCAACAGCCTCACAACCATTTAACTGGCACCTCTGAACCTTCAAATCATCTCACATTGTCTGCAACAGCACTTTAAGAACTTGGAAATTTTTCTAAACTTAAAGTGTATTTACCACCTTTGACCAAAGATGCAGTCATTGGTATGTCACTACCTATAGTAAAATCCTAAATTTCCAAACTCAATATCCTTTATGAGATACAGAAGTCATTTCTCAATATTTACCATCTACATGCATTTTTCTATATTTTCACTACCTAAACATTTTTGGTACAGTATAAATTATGCTATACTATAATTTGCTATTACCGTTAAAACTACAGCTACAAATTTTACTCCCTTGTTTGTTTAAAATGACACTAGAAATGATGGGAGATTACACTGGAAGTCAAGGGCTGCATTATGAAGCACTACCAGAGCAAGCTAGGCTAATTAGCTAATGCTAACACACAGCTGTCATTTAAGCTAACCAGTGTTTTTTTTCCTGCATGTATCTTTAATAAAGGACTTATTATCTGAATAAGCTTTAAGTGATGAGTGTCAATTCCCCATTTTAAATTTATTTTTGTACAGTGAGAGAGTGGAAACACGAATTCAGAAAGATCAGAGTTGAGGAAAGCGGCACTTGTAGCTGTTCAAATTCCCATTTAATCTCAAAGCACTTAGTAAATGTCTACATAGCTATGTATATTTCCATATCAACTAGATGCTTTGATGTAGTGGTTAGCAGAATGATGCGGTGAAATATATGATAAGTGATGCAGTTTCATATAACCACGTGCAGCCCTGCTGCTTATCCTCAAATACAGGAAGTTAGGAGGTTGGGGTAAAATTCCGCAGACAGGAAACTGGAGGGCTAGGATTGGGACTATGTGCAGAAACGCTGACTCTACAGACCCACACTTCCTGTTTTGACATGTGGAAGTTCCCTCAGTTTTAGTATTTTAAAACAGGACCCAGCCGGGCATGGCCCATTCCCTGCAGGGCTATTTATGCCAGGCCTGGTATTGTCCTCTGCTTTCTGCTGTTTAGATCTCCTGCTGTGGAGCTGGTATAAATACCACACATTTTCCTGGACTGCATACAGCTGAAGCACAGAGTTGAAAACAGAAATAAAAAGAGGTGGAGTACCTTCTAAACATCAAGACATCACAGAGTGGAAAAGGTCCTATTTCATGCTCCATTACTGATTTGGCTCTTGTACACTTGTCCTTTTTCTGTGAATGATATACGGGGACTACACGTGCGGTCTACATGAGGTGGGGCCTGTTTTCCTTCTCTGGACCTTTGAAAAGCTATGAGAAGAATTTCATCTGTGTTTTGAGAGGAGATTTCAAAAGAGACTGCAACTTCAGCTTCAGTCTCACTTTCCTCTTGCTGTCTGGGGCCCGCAGTTAAAATCCCGGTATATTCAATCTAAGTGCTGGAAAGTGGTTTACGACAGTTTCCTTTTCAGATTATCTGTCTGAAACCTTTGTGGCCTGAAGGTTAGCAGAAACCCCGTGGCTGGCTACGCTGTCTGGGATCTGCTATCTCCAGACAAACATCTCCATGTTTGGCGTTTGAGAGATTTCAGACTCTCGAGAGAAGTATAACATGAAACTGATCCCACACTGATGCAAAACAAACTACATTGCAAGAAATGAACCTGCGTAAACTCTAATGAACCACACTGTCATCGAAACAAAATCTCCTCTCCACAGAAACAAAGAATCCGCCCATCTCTAGAGAAAGTTGTGGGCTGAATTCCTGTGGCAGGTTTGTGGCTAGCACTTGGGGGTGCTGTGAAGTTTAATGTCAGTGCTGTTAGTAGTACTTTGATGGGGGGGGGGGTTACAAGTTGAAATAGCAGATTCCCTCCAAATGAATACCTGAAACTTAAAAGAAAGAAGCAGTCAGTCCTATCTTCATGTCTGTTCTCATTTGATTGGTTTGTTTGGAATTACTGTATTCTTCAGCTCTTTGTCTGTTTAGTCTTATTTGACTTGTCTTTTACTGTTATTGCTCTTTATCTGTGTTATTTTTATTTTAATGGATAATTTAGTATCTGACCGGAGATGACACACTTAGTTATCTTGAAATGTTTACACTCAGCTGCCAGTTTATGTAAGATACACTTAGCTAAAAATAACTAAAAGCTATTTAGAGAATTTAGAGAAAAAGAAAAGAAAAAAAAAGCCACCAACAGAGATGTTATAGTAATATAAAATATATTGCACAGCTATGACATCAAAATGATGTGGCGCATGGACCTGGGTCCTCTCAGGGTGTCCTGTGGGAGCCTATTCGTTGTAGGACTTAAGTGGGTCGAGCTCATTCTCCTGCACCTGGTGCATTTATTGTTCACCCAACCATCCATTTTCTACTGATTATACATCACTTTAAAATGAGATTCCAATGCAAGGATGCTTCATTGAATTAAACACCTGTTGCTTCAACTCTTCTCTTCTTGTGTGTCTCTCTCCCTCCTTACTTTGCATCTCTGATGAGAGGGAGTAAGACATGAGAAGAGGATGAGAGGAAAGGGAGGACGTGCAAACTAAGAAATGAGAAAAGGAGTATATCTTAAGAGTTCCACTTCCTGTGGAAATGTTGAACAAAATATCCTGCTAGGGAACATGGCGTACCCCTGTTGTTGCCAGAGGTACAGCAACAGTTAGAGGGGTGTTAAATGTTAAAGTAAGCAGCACAGATGTATCCAAGATTTCCCAGTAGAAAATTGCATTGTAATAAAATTGTAAATATTCTTCACCGTACGTGTAATAATTTTAAAATTAGTCACAAACTAAGTCCTACACACTCAGTGTCGAGAAATTCTTCAATTTAAACATCATCAGGGCAGGATTGTTCTTAAGGGCTGACCACGTTACTTTTAGCTAAACGGATCGAATGAACTGGCAACTGAGATTACAATAACCCTACAGTAATTACAGAGAGTGGTATCAGTCTTGTCTAAGGTAAAAAGTGAGCGTATTTCCAAAATGTTGATCATTAACTTCTGTGTTCTTTTAGCTTTTTATCAACCCCTCACGAGCTGCTGCTAATGGCAGTGTCCCTACGTGGCCCACAAGGCTTTTGCTTGGCATGGTGCAAACCTTTCTCCCTGCTCCATTTACTCTGCATAACCCTCAGCCTGAACATGCGGGCCCTGCCGCGCCCTGCAGGCTAATTCAGGATAAGTAAATAAAATGCTCAGAGACCCACGGAGAATGTACTATAAGTGACCACAACAACAATGCCAGAGCAGGGTAGTATTTCGATCCACCATTCTGACCCCTGTTGTTGCGGTGGAGACAGAGGAAATACACACACACACACACACACACACACACACACACACACACACACACACACACACACACACACACACACACACACACACACACACTCCCAGATTGAGACATGGAAACAGGATGAGATGAGGGCATCTGTCTAAGACCTCCATTTCTGTTACACTGTCTCCAGGTGACTCTCTTACTCTGAAGAAACACACACACTCTGTGTAGACAGAGGAAATAAACACACACACACACACACACACACACACACACACACACACACACACACACACACACACACACACACACACACACACACTGGAATGTGACTGTCTCATTCTAAATATCTCAGACTGTCTAGAAAAGCCCAAGAGACAGAGGGAACAACATAAACCACAGAGAGTCCCTCTCTACTCTAAGGAGACTGGAATAAAACACACAAAACAAATTTGTGTGAGCTGTACTTCATTAAAAGGTCCTATCTGAGATTTAAAGTCTATAGTACAATCTAATTTTGCGAGGTGAGAATTACTGATAGAAAGATTTTTGATCAAAGTGACCTTAATACAGGACTCACACACCCTCATGTACATAAGAGTGAGATGATTCCTTTCCAGCACTGAAACAAAACTGGTGGTATCAAAACTCACTTTCCTAATTGTGTGCGTGTTTAGCTACTGTAAGGTAGTAGTGTGTTGTTGCCCTACAGATTGTTCCTTGTCCTCGATTCTCGTGATCTTCCACTGACATTTGATTTGGTGGCTTAAGAATTGCCTTTCTGTTCTTTACTGATGATTTGGTACTATTCATTATACAGCATGCAGCCAAATGTGAAACAGCTCGGTTGTGTGTCACCGGTTCCCTGTTTAGGCCACGAATATCTGATTGCTTGGACTGCAGTTCATTGCTTGGTGGATTAGGAGTTTCTATTTCTACTTTTTTCAACTGGCAGAAAAAGCAAGACAAGACCAGAACAAGTTTCAGGGATCATAGTTTCTCACGTGGCCTACACCTTAGTTCAAAGGTAGGAGCCAGAAACAAACTGAGGAGAGGAGAAGTTGTTGCCTTAAGTGAGTATGTTGTTGTGAACAAGTGAAAATTAACTTAATACAGCCTTTTTTTAATAAAACAACTTTTATAATGTTATACAATGTAAACTAGAAAAAGTTGCATGTCCTGTGAAAATGCAGTGTGAATGCCTTGTACTGGAATATGCTGAAAACAGCTGAAAAGCAGCATTATCTGAAAAGAGGTGCAGAAGGAGAAGTCTTTGCTGAAAATGGCTGTATTTGAGAGGGTACACTAAGCAGTGTCAATAAAGCAGAGAAGATGTACAGCAAATGTCACACGTAGGATTCGAACCTGTGCCACTAGATCTCACAGCGGCTGCTGTTCCCATTGAGCCAAACCAGCTCTGGTCTCGAACAAAGATATGATGAGAGAAAAATTGTTCAATGTGCAGAAGAAGCTAAATAATAATAAACTTTATTTATAAAGCACACTTAAAAACCAAGGGTATGCCAAGGTGCTTAACAAGTAACATAAAGAATAGAAGGAAGATAATAGAAATAGGACCAAAGCAAATACTAAGTATGCAAGCAGGTAGCTGTCACTGATACATAGGAAAGCAACAGGTACAAAGCAAACAAGAAATTAAATGAGCATAAAAGTGCATAATATAAAATCATAAAAGAAATATTAACTAGAGGGGAAGACAAGATTGAATAAGTGGGTTTTTAGTCTTGATTTGAACAGTGCAATGGAATCAGATGCGCGGAGGTCGAGAGGAAGGGTATTCCACAGTACCGGGGCAGCCAGAGCAAACGCACGGTCACCTCGGGACTTCAGCCGAGATCTGGGTTGGGTCAGAAGTTGTTGAGTGGCAGATCTAAGTGTTCTAGCAGGAGTATGTGGTTTGAGAAGTTCACTAAGATAACTTGGCGCCAATTTATTAATAGTTTTGAATGTAAGGAGTAGTATTTTAAATTGAATACGGTACCTTATGGGCAGCCAATGCAAGCTAGCTAAAACAGGAATAATAGGGCAAAATTTCCTGGTACCAGTCAAGAGGCGGGCTGCTGCATTTTGGACTGTTTGCAGTCTAAGAAGAAGAGAAGAGGGAAGACCGTAGTACAAGGAGTTACAATAATCCAACCTGGAGGTCACAAAAGCGTGAATAAGCTTCTCCAGGTCCTCATGTGGAACATAATGCCTAGCCTTAGAAATAAGGCGCAGTTGGTGGAAGCTAGATCTCACTACAGCAGATACTTGCTTATCGAGTTTGAGCGAGCTATCCAGCAGTACACCCAAGTTACTGACATAGTCACAAGAAAAGTTAGCAAAGGAACCCAGGGCAGCACAGAGTCGGGCACGAGGGATTTTACTATTGAACACCACAATCTCAGTCTTCTTATCATTTAAAACAAGAGAATTACTCAGGAACCATTCTTTGACCTCCCGCATGCATTCTTGAAAGTAGTGTAGGGACACAGCAAGGTCGTCAGTAAGTTCAAAATAGATCTGTATGTCATCGGCGTAACAGTGGAAGGCGATATTGTATTTTTCAAAGATTGTGCCTAGGAGGAGCAAATACAGTGAAAAGAGAATAGGGCCTAAAACTGATCCTTGAGACACACCACAACAGACCGGAGCGGAGGAAGAGGAGAAGGTGCCTAAGTTAACTGAAAAGGATCGATCAGCGAGGTGTGATTTAAACCAGTCGAGGGCAGTGCCTCTAATACCCACAGTGTGCTCAAGTCTTAGTAATAAAATGTTATGGTCCACCATATCAAAGGCCGAAGAGAGGTCGAGTAAAACTAGGACCATAGAGCGTCCAGTATCAGTGATTACAAGAATATCATTAAGAACTCTAACCAACGCCGTTTCAGTGCTATGCAATGGCTTAAAGGCAGATTGAAATTTCTCAGCGATATTGTTCGTGTCCAAGTACACCTGGAGTTGGGAGAGAACTAGTCTCTCCAGGATCTTGGACAAGAACGAAAGCTTAGAGATCGGTCTGTAGTTTGAAAGGTCATAACAGTCAAAGTTTCTTTTTTTAAGAATCGGGTGGACTACAGCATGCTTAAAAGCATGCTGAAAAGAGGTGAAAATGCCGAAGGTTCAGCAAAAAAAAAAAAGATAAGGAACCTGAAAATTGTGCTAAAAAGAGGTGAAAAAGCTGAAAATTGTACTGAAAAGAGTGTCTGTGAAGGTTCTCAGTCATCCAGGTCATCGTAGTCAAAGGAGTTTGCAAGGAAAGCGTCTGGACTTCTTTAAGTTGCTTGAAGACGTTTCACCTCTCATCCGAGAAGCTTCTTCAGTTCTAAGGTCAAATGGCTGAGAGTCCCAGATTTAAACCAAGTGGGAGTATCCCCTCTTTGGGGATTTGTCCCTCTTTGGGGGGATACTCCCACTTGGTTTAAATCTGGGACTCTCGGCCATTTGACCTTAGAACTGAAGAAGCTTCTCGGATGAGAGGTGAAACGTCTTCAAGCAACTTAAAGAAGTCCAGACGCTTTCCTTGCAAACTCCTTTGAGTACTGAAAAGAGGTGAATCAGCAGAATTTTTTGCTGAAAAGAGATAAAGAAGCTGGAATTTGTGCTGAAAAGTAGTGAAAAACTGAAAATTTTGCTAAAAAGAGGTGAAAAAGCTGACATTTGTGTGGAAAGTTTAAACAGTTGAAGTGTTAACTGAAGAAAATGTTGCCATAAGCGGGATTCGAACCCAGGCCTCCTGCTCTGAGAATGGCTGCTCATCTCACTGAGCTAAAACATGGCTCAGCCCGGCAAGCAAAACTGGTGATCACACTGATAATGTGGTCCCATTCAGCAAAATGGGCCAAAAAATGGCATAAAAAGCTTAATATCTGAAAAAGTATAAAAGTTGTGAGCACCAAAAGACATAGCACGCTTCAGCAGAAAGAACAGTTTAAAGTTTGAATGGTGAAAATCGTCTGAAAACTGAGGGAGTAGTTAACCAGCAAAAGGTCAGAGCAACTAGAATAATAATAAAGAACTAGAAAAATTTGCATTTCCTGCGAAAATGCTGTGTGAATGCCTTGTAGTGGAATCGGAAAACAGCAGAAGAAGGAGAACAATCTGTTGACAAGAGCTGAAGAAGCTGAAGTTTGTGCTGAAAACAGCTGAAGAATCTGGAAAATGTGCTGAAAAGAGATGACAAACTGAAAATTCTGCTGAGAAGAGGTGAAGAAGCTGAAATTTGTGTTGAAAAGAGTTTAAAAAGTTAAAGTGTTCACTGAAAAAAAGATTGCCATAAGCGGGATTTGAACTCGGGCCTCCCGCTCTGAGAACAGCTGCTCATCTCACTGAGCTAAAACACAGTTCAGCCCGGACAGCCAAATAAGCGAAGACGCTAGTAATTTGGTCCCAGTCGTCAAAATGGGCCAAAAAATGGCATAAAAAACTTAATATTTCAAAAAGTATAACAGTTATGAGCACCAAAAGATATAGCAGGCATCAACTGAAGGAGCTGAAAAATTAGCTGACGAGAGCTGAAAAAGTTGAATTTTCTGCAGAAAAAACCAGAAGTGAAGACACTTAATCTTCTGGGTCAAATACTATGATTGAGCAAAAATACTACGATTTAGCACAAATACTATGCTTTGGCAGAATGACTATGTTTGAGCACAAGTTCTATGATTTGGCTCAAATACTATGTTTTTGCAGTAATACTATGATTTGGCAGGAATACTGTGCTTTTGCACAAATACTATGATTTGACAGAAATACTATATTTTAGCACAAATACTATGATTTGGCTCAAATAGTATGATTAGGAATATATGCTAAGCTTTAGCACAAATACCATACTTTGGAACACACATTATGATTTGGCAGAAATAGTATAACATAGCAGAAATACTATGATTTATTAGAAATACTATGTTTTAGCACAAATACTATGATTTGGCTGAAATACTATTATTTAGCAGAAATACTACAATTTGGCACAAATACTATAATTTAACATAAACAGTATAACATAGCAGAAATACTGTGATTTAGCCAAAATACTACAACATAGCAGAAATACTATGATTTAGCAGAAATAAAATAATTTGGTAGAAATACTATGTTTTAGCCCATATACTATGATTTGGCTGAAATACGGTGATTTGTGCTAAAAAAACCCATAGTATTTGTGTTGAAACATAGCATTTCTGCAAATTCATAGTATTTGACACTGCAATGTATTTGTCATTGCAGTGTCAAATACTATGAATTTGCAGAAATGCTATGTTTCAACACAAATACTATGGTTTGGCAGACATACTATGACTTAGTAGTAATACTATAACATAACAGATATACTATGAATTTGCAGACATACTATGTTTTGGTAGACTTGGTAGAAATACTATGATTTACATGAAATACTTTGATTTAGCAGAAATACTATAATCTAGCAAAAATAGTAAAACATAGCAGAAATTCTATCATTGAGCAGAATTACTATGATTTAGCACAAATACTATTATTTGGCAGAAATACTATGTTTTAGCACAAATACTATGATGTGACTCAAATACTATGATTTAGCAGTAATACTATGTTTTGGTACAATTGCTATGCCTTGGCACAAATACTATGATTTGGCAGAAATACTATGTTTCAACACAAATACTATGCTTTGGCAGACAAACTATGACTTAGTAGTAATACTATAACATAACAGATATACTATGAATTTGCAGACATACTATGTTTTTGCTCATATAGTACGATTTTGCTCAAATACTATGAAATTGCAGTAATATGATGATTTGGCAGAAATACTATGTTTTAGCACAAATACTATATTCAGCACCTATACTATAACCTAACAGAAATTCTATGACTTAGCAGTAATACTATAACATAACAGAAATATTATGATTTGGCACAAATACTATGTTTGGCACAAATACTATGTTTCAGTACAAATAATATGATTTGGCAGGAATACTATGATTTAGCAGAAACACAATGTTTTAACATAAATACTATCTTTTAGCAGATAATTCTGCTTTTTAGCAGAAATACTATGCTTTGGCATAAATACTATGATTTGGCAGAAGTACTATGATTTTGCACAAACACTGTGTTTTGGCAAAAATACTACAACATAGTAGAAATATTATGATGTGGTACAAATACTATGTTTTAGCAAAAATAGTATGAATTGGCTGTAATACTATGATTTAGCTGAAATACTATGATTGAGCAGAAGTACTAAGATGTAGCAGAAATACTTTGATTTGGCAGAAATACTACGATTGAGCAGTAATACTTTAACATAGGAGAAATATTGATATATACACACACATACACACGTAAAGTGAACATGGGCTGTTAAGAGTGTGGGCTTGGTATATCTAGGTCAGTCAAATTAGCTGCACCTGCTGTAGTGAGCCCTTACACACACACAAACACAGAGAGAGGTATGAGTTTTCTTCAGTGTATGTCTGACATTCAGAATTCCCCTCGAACAAATGGCCATAATTTCCTAACCGTAAGGGCTAGAACGGTCATTCTGACACTGTTTTGTTCAGAGCAGATTGGGGAATCTTCAGGTCTTCATCATTCATAATTAAAATATAAATTATTAAAGATATATGACTTGTAATACACTGTAACTGAGTAGAGGCGAAGCAAAAACTGCCTTGACTTGCCCTCAAACAACATTTTCCAACTCTAAATCTATATAGAGCATCAATATCATTCTTTTACCATAAGAAACAGCAGGGTTTGGTGAACAGTCATGGAAATTTTCAGGACTCTGTTGAAATCCATTAAAAAGATATGACGAGAGAAAAAAGTGCCTCATTTCCAGAGTTTGAAATCTGAAGAAATCTGAGCGAATGACGAATTTCCTACCCTCAAACAAATGTAATTCATAGCCAAACGGTAATAGGTGATAAAGAAATTCTTGAATTGTGAGCGTCAGGAGTGTCTGAAGATATATTGGCACAAGCCTCATGTCTTAACTTTGCTTCATTAAGGAGATATGACGTTTTTAAAATGCGTCTCATTAGAGAATTCCAGCAGTGATTTTGAACAAACTCTCCATTGACTGTTTATGGAGAGTTTTCAGACATTGTGTTGCTCTGAGGAGATTAGCAAAATATCTGTAACTCCCACAACAATAATACTGACATTTCCTGAAAGCCAGCAAAAATACCTACATTTTGATGTATAATTTGTGGGGGTTGAATGAAAATGGAGCGAGTACCAAGAAGTTGTTCGGACATGAAGAGAAAATTCAGAAAAGACCAGTGTCCACTCTTAGTTAATTGCACAGCAACCATAACAATGCATGTATTTTCTGAAAAATCACAAAGCTGCAACTGAAAAATTAAAGAGGCATTAAATTAAAACGGTAACAGATATGAAAAAGCTGAATCATACATGAATAGCTCAATAATTTGAGAATATTTTAAAGTTTGAATGGAGTTTCTAGGTGAAAGTATGGGGATGTAGTGAAGTTTCAAAAACAAGAAAGTTTTAGCAGAATTGTGGAAGTTTCCCATTCATTTCAATGGGACAAAAAAAGGAAAAAAGTGTAATATTTTAAAAAGTATAATAGTAATAAGTACCAAAAGTCATAGCAGGCATTAGCAGAAAGAGCAGAACAGTTTAAAGTTTGAACGGTGAAAAATGGCTGAAAACTGAGGGAGTAGTTAAGCGGCAAAGAAAGCAGCAACTTGAAGAATAAAGGATAAAGAATAAAGAGAAACAGGAACTCAATAGTGTGAATGCCTGTGAGACATTCACACAACTAGAAAAAGTTGCATTTCCTGCGAAAATGCAGTGTGTAGTGGAATCTGCTGAAATCAGCTGAAAAGCAGAATTATCTGCTGAAAAGAGGTGTAGAAGCAGAAGTGCTTGCTGACGACGGCCGTATGTGAAAGAGTACACTGAAGAGTGTCAAGAAAGCAGAGCGCATGCAAGCGGGAAAGATGTGTGGCAACTGTTACAGGTAGGATTTGAACCTTTGCCACCGGGTCTCACGGCAGCTGCTCAACCCACTGAGCCAAACTAGTTCTGGTCCCAAACAAAGATATGATGAGAGAAAAAATGTGCACTGTGGAGCAGAAGCTGAAATTTGCTGAAAAGAGGTGAAGAAACTGTAATTTTTGCTGAAAAGAGCTGAAAATCTGAAAATTGTGCTGAAAAGAAGTGAAGAAGCAGAACATTCTACTAAAAAGAGGTGAAAATGCTGAATGTCCGGCAAAAAAGAGATAAGGAAAGCTGAAAATTGTGCTGAAAAGAGCAGAAGAGGCTGAAAATTGTGCTAAAAAGAGGTGAAAAAGCTGAAAATTGTACTGAAAAGAGGTGAACCAGCAGAATTCTTTCGCTGAAAAGAGGTTAAGAAGCTGAAGTTTGTGCTGAAAACAGCTGAAGAAGCTGGAATTTGTGCTGAAAAGTAGTGAAAAACTGAAAATTCTGCAAAAAAGAGGGGAAAAAGCTGAAATTTGTGTGGAAAAGAATGTAAACAGTTGAACTGCTAACTGAAATTTTTTTTGTCAAAAGCGGGATTCGAACCCGGGCCTCTTGCTCTGAGAACGGCTGCTCATCTCACTGAGCTAAAACATGGCTCAGCCCGGCAAGCAAAACTGGTGATCACACTGATAATGTGGTCCCATTCAGCAAAATGGGCCAAAAAATGGCATAAAAAGCTTAATATCTCAAAAAGTATAAAAGTTATGAGCACCAAAAGATATAGCAGGCATTAGCAGAAGGAGCAGAACAGTTTAAAGTTTGAATTGTAAAAATCGTCTGAAAACTGAGGGAGTAGTTAACCAGCAAAGAAAGTGGCAACTAGAATAATAATAAGGTAGAAGAATAAAGAATAAAGAGAAACAGGATCTCAATAGAAAAAGTTGCATTTCCTGCAGTGTGAATGCTGTGTAGTGGAATCTGAAAACAGCAGAAGAAGAACTATCTGCTGAAAACACTGTGCAGAAGCTGAACTCTACTGAAAACCCCTTTATTTGAAAGACTACACTGAAGAGTGTCAAGAAAGCAGGGAGAGTACGAGGAGGGAAGATCTGTGGCAAGAGCCACAGGAAGGATTCGAACCTGTACCACCTGGTCTTAGGGCAGCTGCTCATCTCACTGAGCCAAACTGGTTCTCAGGAGGCTGGAAGAGCCAAACCAGTTCTGGTCCCAAACAAAGATATGATGAGAGAAAAAATGTGCACTATGGAGCAGAAGCTGAAATTTACTGATAAGAGGTGAAGAAGCAGAACTTTGTGCTGAAAAGAGGTGAAGAAACTGTAATTTGTGCTGAAAACAAGTGAAAAAGCTGAACTTTTAGCTGAAAAAAGGTGAAGGAGCTGAAATTTTTGCTGAAAAGAGCTGAAAAACTGAAAATTGTGCTGAAAAGAGGTGAACAAGCTGACAATTCTGCTAAAAAGAGCAAAAGAGGCTGAAATTTGTGCTGAAAAGAGTTGACAGTCTAAACTTTCTGCTGAAAAGAGCTGAAGAAATTGAACTTTCTACTGAAAACAGCTGAAGAATCTGGGATTTGTGCTAAAAAGAGCTGAAAAAACTGAAAATTGTGCTGAAAAGAGGTGAGGAAACTGAAAATTGTGTTGAAAAGAGTTAAAACAGTTCACAGTTCACAACACTTTGAGTCCTACCAAATTCAAGGAAGTCTACGCTGATAATGGAAAAATATAGCACCTATAGGTAACCCTAACCCTAACCCCTTAGTAGCTTAAAAGAGAAACATTAAAAACAGGCCAGTTTCAATAGTACTTTGACATAATTGAAGTTCCATATGTGGAAATAACTATTTTCCTTTCAGCAATGAACCTTCAGACTTATAAAAACAATATTCCCCTTGTTCCTTCCTGTAATATTCTGTTGTTGTTGATGATGAAAGCAAACAAAATGATGCACTGCTAAATTCTCTGTTTTTTCTGCTCTTTTTGGATCTGAAATCCATAGAGACTCAAGACGTGAACATTTTGTATATAAATCACTAAAATCAAACAGATAAGTTGAAAGGTGATACACACAAGCCATTACGTTTATTTTAGATGACAAAGTAGTCAAATTTAAAACCCTAGCCTAACCCTGAGCCTAAACCTAACCATAACCTAACTGTAACCCCGACACTAAAACCACATTCTGAGCCTCAAAAATAAATTAAAACTTTGGGCCCTATAAGGGATCGTTGGTCAACACAAGTATAGCAACAGTCACACACACACACACACACACACACACACACACACACACACACACACACACACACACACAGCTGAAGCAGGTACAGTAACCACTCCAGCTCTCTCCCCCTGATTTCCTGCCCAAAGAAGGGCAACCGCACAGTTCAGATTGTCTCCCTCACACATCAGACATTCCTCAAATTCCTGCTGCTAAAGCTGAAGGTTGAGGTGCAGTGCAACAGATGAAGCCATCAGCCTCCTTGCTGCCCCCATCAAAAACAAAAACGTAACAGGAAACAGTAGTCCTGAAACTACTGTCTACACTATGTAGGTCTCATACACACACAGTAGCAGTTTCAAGCAGCTTTCAACACATTGGCCTTCAAACATATTGCATGAAGTCAGCTGATTAAAGTGACTTTTTCCTTTTCTTTTAGTAATTGTGACGTATAGGAAATAGCCAAATACTTCCAGTTGTTTCATGACTGAAGGGAGATGACTGGAAAGAAAGGAAGGTAGAAGATAAGTAGTCATTTTTATGACATTGCATTACACACGGCACAAACTGAGTTAGACCTCACACACACCTTCATTATGTGACATGTTAACATCATTCTGCCCAACTGCTTCTTCTGCTGAGCTTGCTCTGACACAGAGCATGCTGTCACTGTAGAGTCATCTCAGTTGCTGAGACACTTCACCTGAGCAGATCTGTTTTATTCTGAGAGTGAGTGTGCGCTTATGTGTTACATTACATCATACTTCCCACAGCTTGGTAATTACTGAACACGTTTGTGTGTTTACATGTGTGTGCAGTGTGCACTGTGTGCACTGACCTCCAATAGCTTCACATCTTGACGTCATCTCCCACAGGACCAGAGCCATGGAGTAAATGTCAGTCTGCTTGAAAGACTCGATGTTCTCCAGATTTAGTCGGGCCTCCAGCACCTCTGGTGCCATATAGCGCGCAGTGCCCACCTGCCGAACAGAGGCAGCAAACAGGGGTTAACACACAAACAGGCACACCCAAGCATTAAACAGATTATCACCTTATCACTACACTCTCTCTCAAAGCCTGATTAATGGTGCTGGTGCAATAAATCAAAGCACTGGCTCAGTGGCAGAAGACCTGACTCACTCCTTGCTTCATTCAGAAACAGATAATAAAGAAATGACATTTGACATCATAAAACAGAGAGATTCTAGTTTACGCTGGTTGTTTCCTTTTCTAGCCATTCATCTGTTTGATGTGTGCTGTTAAATTACACATAGTAGCTACTGCACTGTTTGCTCGAGACAACTTTCAATGTTGCTGTTATGCTGCAGTGTTTCTGTATACTCCAGATGCATTTCTTCACAGCCAGACATGGAACAATATATATTTTTTGCAAGTCTGCAGAGTCCTACATTTAATAGTCAACCTTCAAGCCAAGATCAACAAGTTGTCAAAGTTTTAACTAAAAGCAGATATAGAATTTCTAAAAGCAAGACCCGATCAACAGCTACTCTCAAGTCAAGTCTCAGCTGAAGACAAACTCAATTCAAGGTCACGTCCAAAATAAAGATCTTTAGCCTCACGTTAAATCACAAGTCAAGACAATCAATGACTTCCAAGTCAAAATCACAAATTCCTGTCAGGAAAAATCAGTTTGAGTTCAAACCAAACAAGATTCAAGTCCAATGTTGAATTATTTAAGTATTATTTCAAGTCTCAGCTTAAACTCAGTGGCTTAGGTGAATATTTAGAACATACTCTTTCCCAGTTTTTACTGAAAGTAGAGGGATACCATTCTCATCAAGTCGCTGCACGTCAAATCTAATAGTTTGCACATCTTTGCAACTGTATGCTTGCAAATCTTGGGACTTGGAAAAAAAGAATCAATAAAAAAAAAAAAAAAAAAATTCAGACCAGCAAGTCTAAAACCACATTCATGAACTTAAAAAGGGTTGTTTTCAGCAAAGGTGAAAAAAAACCTATTGTACTATTTACCCCTGTTAATTTTAATCGCCATATTATCTAACCAAATTGCTCAAAACTGTTGGTGAATTAAAAAGAATTTGTTTCAACTGGCTAATCTCTTGATTTTGTAAAGTAGAGTTTGGAGTCATCATGGACTGTAATGGAAACGTATAAGCTGAAAGTGAAAGTGGTACAGCTTTCTGCCTTTAAAAGTGACGTTTTTGCATCAATCAAAGTCAATTAGCATAACTGTTTTGCATTCCATCTACTTTCCCACCAGTAAAACGGAGGCTTGTACTGTTCCACAGTAACCCAAGCAGTAATCCAAATGGCTTTGAGTTTTATTGTTAGATGTGCAAACTGGTCAAACAAGCTAGCTGACTGTATTTGCAAATTCATGCTTGCAATGCTAATGCAAGACTTGTGTCCTTTCCACCACAGGTACTCTGTCAGTTCAACAGCTTTGTAGTGCATTTACATGAATTAGTATAATTCGTATTTCCATAAATATATACCTTTTATTATTGCTTACCATGAGCATTTTCCAAATTTGTCTTTTCACTGTTGCTTTAATAACCATAAAACATCTGAGATTTACATAACATCAAATTTCCCATGTGCTGTATATGCAAAAATACTGCTGACATGGTTTTGCGAGTGGTTGCATGTGTTGCATTTTTATGCAAAGAAAAGTTCGACCACACGCACACACATGATTGAAAAGAATTTACACCGAAACCTAAGCTCAGGATGATATCTGACAGAGACACACACACACACACACACAGTCACGGAAGTTATAATTACAACCTACTAGCTGGGAATTTCCAACTTCTAATTGTGAGTGGAACCAATAGTGACATTGAACAATCATACTTTGGCCTACACATGAGCTGAGGTTAAAAACCCCCAAAAAAGGAAGAAAAGATTGAACAGCCAGGATTTTGTTGTGGTTGCACTCACCTCACTTAAATATTTCTTTTCAGATAGAAAGGTTGTCAGTGCTCTTGTAACTTTCGATTTATTATTCATTAAACATGAAGCATGACCAATGCCTTGCTGACAGACTGAACTAGGAGAGAGATGCCTTGAAGAGTTTGCATGTCACAACAAAGCCTCTTCCTTCATCACTTGATTACTGATCAGTCTGTCAGTTTTCTTTTGTCAGCAAAGAAAGACAATCAAACACATTCTCAGGAAAAGTAGGAGGAAGGCAAAACAAACACAACCCGCTCATATCTCATCAGATATGGTGAGATATGACAGCTACAAATCTATTACCGCAGATATTTGCAGGTTATGCTTTTGATATCTCTTGGCGGTTGTGTTTAAAGACCATTTGTTAAAAAGAGGAATCCATAATGATATTTAACCTGTCCACTGTTGGCAAGGTCATCCACTGACAGGCTGCTGTCCAGACAGAGTCCCAGGCCAAAGTCACAAACACAGCACGTCCCGTCGTTTTTCACCAGGATGTTGGAGCTCTTCAGGTCTCGGTGGACTATCGGCACCTAGGAGAATAACAGATACTTGATCGTCCAAATGAATAAAAATAATAAGCATGAAAGCAGAGATCAAAATGGTAAAGAGATTATACGATGTATGTAGCCTGAGTTACAGGATGTTGATCTGTTGACTTTTCCCCTAGTGTCACCAGGCATTAAGCATTGTGTCCTGTGTCTTTTAGAAAACCTTAATCTAGCTGTGATTTGATGCTGAGAAAGTCCCTCTTGGCTTTACATTTGACATTTTTACTTAATTCTAAGAGTGCTACAGGTTTGGGCTGCTGTGAGGACCTCCCTTCATCTCACTCCCTGCATGTTATTCACTGTTATTTGCTCCCTCCTGTACTTTGTGTTTTTTTTTCTGTTTGTTTAAAGGGAGTTCTTCCTGTCAGAGATTATGAGTTTGTTGAGTTTTTTTGTACAGTGTAGGATCTGTACTTTCTACACTGCATAAACTAAATTTAACTGAACTGAATTAATGCCATCGTCTCACTATAACAATTCGATGTATCCAGTTAATATTTGCTAAAAACTTGATGGACAGCAGTACTCATAACAGGTGAAGAAAGGCTGAAGTGTTTTCATTGGAACAAGTGTCATCTGAATGCTGCTAACGTGACTAATAGCAGTCACATGGATGGGTTGCTGCCCTACTGCAAAATATGACTTTTTTTGTGATCTCTAACCTTAGGGCGTCCACAGGGGAGGCGATCACTGTGGAGGTGGGCAACACCCCGTGCCAGAGAGCTGCTGAACACCTGCAGCTCCTGCCAGCTGATCACGTGATGTGTCAGGTACTCCTAGAAGACAGAGATGTGACGGCGTGTTAGCATTTTGAGAAGTTACAAACTAAAGTAATACCGCTTTCATATTCCGGACACTTGTGCGCTCACCTGTAGGTTTCCTCTGGGGTGGAAGGCCGTGATAAGCCAGTACTGTTTCTCCACCTTCCGCTCCTCAGCTGTCAGGAAGTGGAGGATATTCTCATGTCGGAGGTCTGTGTTGGAGAAAATGTCCTTCTCGTTCTTCCAGGAGGCGTACTCTTCGTAGGGAAAGATCTTTACAGCTACTGTTTCAAACTGATTCCACGTAGTCTGCTTCAATTTAGCCTTGTATACCTGAGCAAAGCGACCCTTTCCCACCTGGGACACAAGCAAAAGTTAAGATTAGAGTTTGAAGCAGCACAGCTCCACATATGTATCAAATATGTTTGCATACCAGCAGATCCAGCTCTATAGGCAGTGGCTCTGTGTTGTGGTTCAGGCTGTTGGCATGAGTCGAGCTGCTGTCGGACTTATCATCATCGGTCATGATGGCGCAGGCGTCACTGCAGTCCAGCCCACTGGCTATTGGCTTGCGCTTAAAGTTAAAGCTGCTCTCCCATTGGCGGTTGGGACGCCTCTGCCGATGGATTCTGCACCAGTAGAACATTCCAAAAAACGCGATCACCATCACCAGCAGGGGCAGCATGCTCACCAGAACTGCAGACATCAAAGAGTGGTTGGACTCCAGTGGATCTGGAGTTGGATCCAAAGCTGGGGAGAGAAGATGAAAAACATGAAAAAAGTGTGAGCATGAGATGCGTAAGCTCATGAGTCCCAACTGAGAAAGAAGACGTACAACAATAACATAAGGTTGTGTGACATCAGAAATGGAAATGTATCGAGATAGTAGCCGAACGCAAAAATTCCCCATGTAAGAGCTAAACTGCTCGTGGGTGGACTTTGAACTGAATCATGAAAGTCAGCTATGAGGATATGTTAAGAATATTGTTAAAAAATGACTCACCATCATTTGCAGTCAAGCTATTAAAACAAAAAAACAATTCTCCCTGCTGCACAAAACGCCTTCAGGTTTGCTCAGAGTTTTCCTTAGCTATCTGAAGCTAAGGTGGGAAGATGTAGATATTTTTGAAACCGCCAACGTGAGTCAGAGCTCTGTTAAAGAACGAGCATAATAGTCTTCTCGGGACTGTCATGAAGCTATTAATGCAAAGTCAGTTTTTCACTAGACTGTTTTATGATGCTGATGTGATTCTAGTTGGTATTGTTGATTTGGTGAGATGCATTAACAACCTACACTGATCAGTGGATTCTGGAAAAGTAACTTTTGCATTTGAACAGCTTGTACTTACAGCTCGTGTTAGTTTCACACAACTTTTTTGGCACCTATTACTAATTAGTAGATCTTTCTTTAAAATGATGCCAGGGTCGACCTTTACTGAAAAGGACACGCAGGCTAGTTTCTGTGCTCTGTGCGATGGATGCAACAGCAGCACACGTCAGTTTCCTCCCACTGCCAACACACTGAGGACACCACAGGGAAATCATTCTTAAACCCTGCACTATAAAAACATCATTGTGTTCCCCACTCCACAGACAGCTTTAAATCTTTTACTGTCCATCATAACAAGAAGTGCAAGTTTGAACCTTTTGGTTTCTGATCTGGGACCTAACTGTGCAGTCAGAAGGTTCACAGTTTGAGCAGGCTTTGTGAGCTATAGCATTAACTCCATCCACTGACTCTGACTGCCAGCTGGGACAGAATGGCAGCCAAGCCTCGGAGCTCCAGCGGCAGTGAAAGAACAGTCAAAAGCTTGTCTGTCTTGCGTTGGCCTGGCCTGGACTGATCTGCTCTAGCCGGGCACCTTTTCAAAGAGTGTCTCACTCATAGTCCCAAGGGAACATTACCCTCCTGAGCGAAGCTGCCACATTGGCGAGCTGAAGGAGGGCAGGCCAAGGACTGACCATTGAAGAAAATGCTCCACCCTACATCTACTTTGCAGTAAGATTTTCCACTTACAGTACATGTATTAGTGAGCACTACAGAGGCTCAAAGTATACAAAGCAAACATCAGCATATAGAGCAAAAATAAAAACTTCGAGCTTTGATACTCTGTGAATTCTTCTGTATATCATAGACTGAATGTAATCACTGACTATGTATAAAATGTAGACTCAGCCACGTGACTGAATCTAACTGTTGTGAAGTCTGCTCAGTGTTTTGTCCGACAACCAAGATTTCTAAGATACTGCATGTCCATCTAAGCATAAACTTTATTGCCCTTTTAGGCTCTACTTGGGACCATCATTTACACACTGAACATGCTGTTGTGTTCAGTAATACTTGAAACTGGGTAATAAACTTATCAGGAAAGTATGTACTGAGGTCATAGAACAAGGGAGCTGAAACTTCTGTTAAACCAGACACTAACTGACTACCCCTACTGGCCATGAATAAGAATGGTTCCACATCTGGAAAGCAGAGAACTGTTGTCCATTTAAATACAGTTAAATGCACTATGCACTGGCCTTTTTAGCAAGCTACCTAGCTACAGCTATTGTTTATTACAATCCAAATTCCAAAAAAGTTGGGATGCTGTATAAATGTAAATAGAAAGAGAATGCAATTATTTGAAAACATTTATTCACATATCAAATGTTCAAAATGAGAAAATTAACCATTTTTTAGTAATGTCTCAAAAAAGTTAGGAATTGCCTATGTTGACCACTCTGTAGCATCCCGTCTTGTTTAAACGGTTACGGCAGATGGGTGCACCTCTCTGAGCCTGGTTCTGCTGGAAGTTTCTTCAAAGTATGTTTTTTCTTCCCACTGTCGCCAAGTTGTCTGATTCTTGGGGTTTTCTCTATCTCTATAAAGTGCCCTGAAGTGACTGGCATTGTGATTTTGTGACATATAAATAGAAATGTATTGAATTGAACCAGTTGCTGGACTTTTGAGCATTTAGTGATGTCTATGGGTTCAAGACTTTAGGCTCCAAACATTTTCCATTCAAGTTTCTTTAAATTTATGTTATGAATGTTGAAACTCTAAAAATGCTAGCCTGCTGTAATTCTTAAGGAGTTTATGTAATTTTTTGTAATTAACTGAATTAAAGCCAAGTGCACAAAGCCACTTCAATCACACATTAATAGTTTGACCTAAGAGCCACTGTGGTGGTGCACAAAGGCAAAACTATAAAACACTTGTCTTTGTCTTGTCTTTGAAGAGGGAACTTGCCGAAGAAGACAAAGACAATAAAGATAATGCTACAAAAATGCAAGCTTGCCATCTGTGAACCTGTAGTTAGTCTAAACGAGCTCACTTTGTTAGTGACAGATAGCAGATTTAGGACTGGCTACAGCTGTCTGCTGGAATGTCTGGTTCTCTGTGTGTTTGGTTTCAGTTTAACTAGACAGACACTGATCTGATAGCCTACACTTCTGTATTTTGTCAGCTTTAGAGCTGCATAAACACACATATTATTTGTGATGTCGCCCAGCAAAAACTAAACCATTACATTAGATAAAAATGTAAGACTGTATTTGTCATGTCAACGCTCGCTCTGATCTTTGTTACTTGCGAACTGCTGGGCCCACATCACAGAGCGTCATTAACTGTCCGATTTAAACTGCCTGATGTGCTTTCTCTTCAGCAAAGTAAAAGAGGAACGAGTATTGTGTTCATTTTTGTGGTTGTGAGCGTGTAGGTGTGTATTTGTGTATGTGGGCATACAGCACTAAATCTTTTTGAGATCACTTCGGGCAAAACCGCAGATGCAGTGAATCAAAAATACCCAACACGAGCTCATGCAGTGTTTTTTTTTAGTTTTTTTTTTTAGGCTTGAGACAACTTCAAAAGACCAGTAGTAAAGTTGGTTGCAAAATAAGCCAGCCAGACAGTCAGACATGGCATTTCTACTCAAATTCCTAGTGTCTGTAGACGTGTGTATGCTTTAAGGGTTTTAAGACTGCTTAGAGGTTTTTGGGGTTTTAAGTTTATTTCCTCGTTGTCTTGCAGCCATGTTTGGAGTGTGTAAGGGTGTGTGTTTCAGGTAGAAACAGCCAATCACGCAGTGCCAAGACAAACTGGCAATTAGAATCATGTTGCCTTTTCCAATCAGGATGCCAAAGTGTTCTCAGGCGGCGTTTAAAGAGGTTTGACACATAATTTGGCCAAATGCAGGCATCCCTGCCTCCGGCCTGTAATTACTCACATCATCAGTGTGTATTCGTGTGTCAGGAAGTGAATTCTGGGATTACTGAACCTGCCATCTCTGAATCACACTTTTAATGCTTTGACCAATTGCTAATTACTTACTTGCTTACTACGCTTAGTGAAGTTACGAGCTGGATTTTAAAGAGGAACTATTTTCACTGGAAAAAAGACAGAGCCAGACATGATTTCATGTTTAAAACAGGTGATGGGTGGATAGATGGCAGCCATTATAAACACAGTGTAAGCAGAAGCACACTTTCAACAGGGCTTCCACTGTGCCAGATTGTTTACTGTGCCAGCAAAACACTTTAAATATCAGTATTCATCCTGATTTGTTTGAACATTTCCATTCATAGCCCCTGATTTTGGTAATTATCTGGTCACGTCATGGAAAGCTGAAGGTTCAGATTTAAAAGTAAATGTGGTGTAAATTCTCCTCACCGCTCTCTGAAAGAAAGCTCCCAGCTTTGCCTGTTCCTAATGCATTTGCTGAACCAACCATAACACAGGTATGGAGCCTATAACAGGTAACGAGTGAGGGATGATGTAATGTTTAACAAGTGATAGCTTTATGATGTCTAGACAAGGGAGTTTTGGCCGGAAACTGATAAGAGAGTGCTCCAGTAGGTTTATGATTGATACTGTAGCACCAGTGTTGGGGAGTAACTGAATACATGTACCAGTGTGACGTATTTAAAATACAAAATATGAGTAACTGTATTCCATTACAGTTAATGCTTAAATAGGTGATAATTAGAATACAGTTGCTTTGTTGAAATTAATGAATTTTTTCACATGTTAGGCTATCCCCCTGTCTAATTCCACGCATTGGCAATTCCATGCATTGCCGGAAACCGGAACAAAACACGAAATAAGAGGCTCTAATGTAAGCGTCCTGTCAAGTGTTGGTGGAGTCAGCTACACAATAAGATAAGATAAGATAACCTTTATTAGTCCCACACGTGGGAAATTTGTTTTGTCACAGCAGGAAGTGGACAGTGCAAAAGTTATGAAGCAAAAATTAGAATAAAATAAAATAAGAATAAATACAGTACACAACTGTACAGAATAGAATAAAATAGAATACTATATACACTAGAATAAAATAGAATAAAATATACAATAAGATAAAAATGCTATATACAACTGAGTAAAAATGGACCCGGAGCCAGCACAACAGAGCCACCAGTGCACGGAAAGGAATACATTTCTTACTTGGAAATTCTGACACTACTTCTTATTTAAAGAAGTAAGGGATGGATGAAATCTGACCGTGCAGTGCAAACCAAGCTGCTCTCAGCGTCAAAAAACTCCACCTCCAACCGAAAGAAACATAAGGAAGTAAGTTCTTTTTTAAAATCTAACGTTAGCCTACTGCAACTACCTTGTTTTAGGTGTGGTAGTTACCTGGGACCCACTTAACTGTCAGCCATTTTTACATCTTTTAATTCCAACAACTAGGTTTAAAACGTTGCTGTTTTGCTCTACCTCTTAAGGCAGGATTTAACAGAGTTTGTCTGGGTCACCATTAAGCCAAAGTATCTGTGTTATGTCATTATATCATACAAAAACCTATTTTCATTATTGTTTGGTTGAGTGCTTTGTAACATTAAGTTTTTTGTTATTATTAAACAGTTGATGCTATTATGTGAATAATGAGTATATTAAAATGTTGTGTTAAAAGGTCAAAAGGTAAGACGCTAGCTGCAAATCCTTATGAAATGCTTATTAACAAAGTATTATTCTGTCTTATTTATTGAAAAAGAAAATATGGTTAATATCCTGAAATGATACAATGTCATTAGTCAAATATTTCTAACACATTATAATATAGTTGAAAGCAGATAAAGGCCAAAAGAGAACAACATTTCCAGCTGTATGCAACATTTATCAGATTAAAAATACTCAATATTACAATACACTTGCATTGTGTTATAAGGTACTTGTTAATAGATTGAATATTGACCTGGCTGGAAACATGACTCATGCCCATTTATGTCTTCTGGCAAACTTGATCACCATGGTAGCCATTGTATAGTGATAATTTGTCTTTTGATATGGACATCTGCTGGGTCTAGGTGCCGTTTCCCCCTCTGGGGGTGAGGGTACCTGGACCCGGGGTATAGAGTATGTTTGGGGTGTGTGATTGTGTGTACATGTCCATGTATGTCTATCCCTACGTTGGGTGAGTGTTAAGTATTTGTACATGTGTGCATGAGGGTGGGAATGCATGTTTGTGTCTGTGTGTGCCTGTTTGTCTGTGTCTATATGTCAGGTCGGGCCTTAGACTCCACCTCTCTGGGAACTCCCAGGCCCTCCAAAGTATGGAGGCCTATCTCCCCTCACCACACTCCCTGCCGGTAACTGATGCCCTCAGGGGTCGGTGCGTTGGTGGTTCTTGGTGTCCGGGGCTGGACGCTCAGGTATGTACCAGCTCACTCCCGGTGGCTACTTGGCGGGGCCTGGCGCCTGTTGCTCGGTCAGGCCTCTGGGCCTGCGGCTCAGTTCACTCTGGCACAGCTGGCTGCCGGCAGAGCCGGCAGGCACGCCAGTGAAGCCCCCTCTGGCTTCTGCTCCGTGGCTACTGGGTGACCCCTCATCTGGGGCTCTCCTCAGGTCTTCCCAGGAGGGTGGCACGGATGCCCGTCCAGTGGTCCTCCTTGGGCTCTCGCACTCTGGGGCCTCTGGATGTCTGGAGCCTGGATCTCCTCCATGCCTGCTTCATGCCCTGGGGGACGGGGCTATGGCTCCCTACACCCTCTAGCAGACCGTTACATGGGGAAACCTTTTGAATACAAGCGCGCTGATCCACACAGGTGTGCACACGGGTGTTCACTGTTCATAGACATAAACTACACCTTTATTGGCTGCTACTTCAAAGCACATTGTGCGCTGTCGGTCCTGCGTGCTGCACAGCAACATTCAATATTTAGTATTTACTGCTGTTTACACTTAGCTAGATTAATACGATGGTGTTGTGTTTAGTATGTTGCTCTGTTTTTTTTGCTTGTTTTCTCTTCTTTTTCTCTCAACAGGTGATCCAGGAGATTTTTTTTCTCTTCTCTCTCTTTTTAAGTGCCCTCTCTCACTGTCCCGCTTCCCTTCTGTTTTTATTTTCCTTCATCTTTCTTTCTCCCTTTCCTATCCCTCTGTCATGTCTGTCCCGTCTGTAAAAACTGAAAATAAAATAAAATAAATAATAACAACAAAGGTCGATCAAATGGACTAATATGGCAAGGTCGTGATGATCCATTTGGCAAAGTAAATCCATTGGGTATCCTTGTTGGTCTTCAGACAACAATTCTGACGGCAAAAGAACCAAAAGGGACAGGCAAAAAAAAAAAAGAAAAAGAAATTAATGGATCACATGGTGTTTTTTTCATATGTTAGGCTATCCCCTCTCTAATTCCACGCATTGGCAATTCCACGCATTGCCGGAAACCGGAACAAAACACGAAATAAGAGGCTCTAATGTAAGCATCCTGTCAAGTGTTGGTGGAGTCAGCTACACAATGGACCCGGAGCCAGCACAACAGAGCCACCAGTGCACGGAAAGGAATACATTTCTATTGTGTTAAAAGGTCAAAAGGTCAAAAGGTAAGATGCTAGCTGCAAATCCTTATGAAATGCTTATTAACAAAGTATTATTCTGTCTTATTTATTGAAAAAGAAAATATGGTTAATATCCTGAAATGATACAATGTCATTAGTCAAATATTTCTAACACATTATAATATAGTTGAAAGCAGATAAAGGCCAAAAGAGAACAACATTTCCAGCTGTATGCAACATTTATCAGATTAAAAATACTCAATATTACAATACACTTGCATTGTGTTATAAGGTACTTGTTAATAGATTGAATATTGACCTGGCTGGAAACATGACTCATGCCCATTTATGTCTTCTGGCAAACTTGATCACCATGGTAGCCATTGTATAGTGATAATTTGTCTTTTGATATGGACATCTGCTTCCTCAACAGAATAAAACAAACAAACCAAAAAAAGAAGTAACTGTAGCTTTGGCGTTGGAGTCACATGTCCATTTAATAAATAAATATTCATGTCAGAATATTTGATTTGAGACTTAAACTGTTGGTGGAGTCTGAATCCTCCCAAATGTATAAAAATAACCTGGCTTTATCCAGGCTGGTATCATATTATGTGTGTGTGTGACTGTGGCCATGCTTCACCAGCCGCAGACAGGCTGGTAACACCAACTAAAACTGAGTATCATACTTACTATTTACTTGTTATGGTAACAGCAGGCTCCAAAGCTCAGACTACACCATAAACATGGTTTATATCTCTTTAGCTCCAACATCCCCTTCCTCCAACTTGCTCTGTTTCCATCTCATCTTCCCATCTCAGTGTCTGTTCTGGCTACCATTCTTTTAGTCTCACACTGTCCTTCCCATTTCCTTCTTTTTATGCATCTAAGAGTTGGCCTGCTTGAGTCATTTCTCTATAAAGCGCTCTGCTGTGTAACTGAATGACTGATGTACTCACTGATGACAAGCCAAGATTCCATAGTTAAGGAGGAAGGATTTAAAAAAGCACATCTTGGAAAAAAGGTCAGTTTTATATGTCGTCTTCTCTTTCCTTTTTTTTCAAGCTGGATAAAGAAGCCATTGTAATTATCATTATTTTTTCCATTTCCCACTTTTATCTATTGTTATTCTTTGTCATCAAAATAGAGACCTCACTGGCACCAAAAATCCCCTCTCCATGTCATGAGGAAATAGCGTTTATCATGAGCGATGCCAAAATAAAGGAAGAGATTACTTGGAAGAGACCAGGCGACATCTGTGCAAAAATATACCGTAAGTAAAAAAATCAATTGATTGTAGCTTCACAAGAACACAGCTGTGAATATAGCATAAAAAAATAGCACGTTATTATGGCAAGGCAGTATTTACTATCCTCCCCTCTCACTCAAAAGAATCCACAAGCGTCAAAACACATGTGCAGCTGATACTGACTGGAAGGCAGTGTTAGTCTGTGCCGAATCATTTTTACAAGGCTCCTAATTAAAAGCAACTGTCACTTCAGATAAAGAAGTTCAGCCTTGTCAGGGTGCAAGGGATCATCTCTGACCACTTTTTATGCTCTTGGCACAGTGACTGAGAAAACGCAGGGAGTCAAAATGAGGATTCAAAAGTGAGATTTGGTAAGATTTGCAATAGCTTTGGGCCAATTCCTAAAACAACTGATGCGTTATTTTTTGTTGTTGTTGTTGGTTTTTTTTACCAGGCTACTACAGGTCAATAAAATGCACCAGACATAATTTAATGGTTGTGCAAAGAATCAATGAGGCTATTGTTTTCTGGAAGCCAGTCTTTAATATACACTTATTAATAACCAATTAAACTGAGTGGGTTTGAATAGACTTTCTTTCTGGGCTTTGTTCAAAACAGTCAGACTTACTGGATGGTAGAGTGTGATCAGTCAAGCTAAAACCGCTGTTGCTGTAACACTGAATCTGAGGAGACACTGTCATGTAAATCTGTTTTAAAATTGTGACATCTACGCCACACGTAAATGTTAAAAATGGTGTAATGTGGCTGATTTATGAGTGGGTGAAATTATTACAGAAATGTTAATGCGAAGAATAGAAAAGTTGTAAACGTGCTTTAAGATTTAACAAAGAGGACAGTTACCTACTATGTGTCTTTTTTCCCAAGTGCTATTGAATCATAGAAACCAAAGAGGGTGGTGGTGGTTAGCACTACTGCTTTACATGAAGAAGATCCTGGATTCAAATCCACCGTCCAGCCAGGGCTTTTGTGTGTGTCGTTTGCATGGTCTCCTCTCACACATATATATATATATATATAACTCTTACACTTTTTTATAGATGCCATGTCAGCATGTTATATTTATATTTATATTAAGTTTATATTCTATATTTTGGGCTGGATCAGGTGACCCTGAATCCTCCCTTAGTTATGCTGCAATAGGTGTAGGCTGCTGGGAGATTTCCGTGATGCATTGAGTGTTTCTTTTTCAGTCACCTTTCTCACTCACTATGTGTTAATAGACCTCTCTGCACTGAATCATACTTGTTATTAATCTCTGGCTCTCTATCACAGCATGTCTTTATCCTGTTTTCCTTCTCTCACCCCAACCAGTTGCAGCAGATGGCCGCCCCTCCCTGAGCCTGGTTCTGCCGGAGGTTTCTTTCTGTTAAAAGGGAGTTTTTCCTTCCCACTGTCGCCACAGTGCTTGCTCATAAGGGGTCATATTATTGTTCGGTTTTTCTCTGTTGTATTATTGTAGGGTCTACCTTACAATATAAAGCACCTTGAGGCGACTGTTGTTGTGATTTGGTGCTGTATACATAAAATTGAGTTGAATTGAATTGAATATGTCATGTTTTGTATTTATACTTATAGCTGCCTTAAGGCAATTTATATTGTGAGGTAAAGACCCTACAATAATACAGTGTTATGGTTGCATAATGACAATAAGAAGTCTTGAATCTTAAATCCTGTTTGGTGTCCGACCAAAGTGCTACATTTCTGTTTGGTTTGTTGGTTGTACAGTGGGTGGCCAATGATACAGGACACATCAGGGGATATGTCCATTTATCTATATTAGGACTTGTGTCTGGTTTGTCTGAACTTAGGTACTCTAATATCTGCTCTCCTTTTAGTGTTTTGATTCAAGGATTCAAGGATTTAAGAAGCTTTATTGTCATTTGCATCACATGTTTACATGAAGTGGAACGAAATGACAATAAAGCTCCTTGAATCCTCTCCATCAGCAGCAAAATATCTGCCTCTAAATACTTCCCTTTGTCAGTGTTGGGTAGATTTTTGGCGTTCACATACATCTTTGTGCTGTTTCAGCTGGGTGTTGAATGTGGACACAAGGTTAGTGAGAATGCAGAGAAGTGTAAAAATATGAGCCTAAAAAAAATACAATCATGAGGAATATAAAATTCTGCAGAATCGAGAAATTAAGTAACCTTAGGTGATCATTTTCTGTGGCTTCCTTATTATGGGCAACACGTCTCAGTATAGCTATGTGAGCCATTATTATTATAAAAATAATGATTAGTGGAGCGTTAAAGCTTTATTTAGCCAACATGAAAGATTAGCAGGGCTAATACCCCGTGGCTAAATCTCTAAAGTGGACACAGCTGTGGATCTCGCTGTAAGTGGCTTTGATGAACAGCAGCACTGATCTATTTTGTCATCTTACCACACTGTGTCAGTGACAACACAGCAGACACTTCCCCATCTGATTTACTCCTAACAGGCCTCTCGCTGAACACAACGGGCCCTGTTTGCGTTCGCTGCTGTGGGATCACAATGTTCACTCCCTCACTGTGACACTTTTAAGACATCTGAACCCACAAATACGCTCACTCTCACTCGGGAGAATCCACATGTGTTGCTCTCAATCAATAAACCAGATGCACAAATGCTGTTGCAAGCATGTCACAAGAATGTAACGCAGGGGCAGAACAATGTGAGGTATTTGGAGGGGAGTAAGCCATGGCAGCGGTCCAGCAAACAAACAAGGACTTCCTGCTGCATGCATCCTCAATGGGAGGAAGGAACCACAACCCTTACCCTATGGGATCTCAGTGTGTGTGTGTATGTGTGCGGATGTGTTTCAGAAAGATTGATTACGATTTACACAAAGTGCTGTATACATCCTTGACAGAACACTTGAACTTGCCAAAATCAGAAAGAGGAGCTGATGAATTCAGATATCAGACAGCTTTATAACCCACACAGACCGCACACAAGAAGAAAACATTCTCACTTACTAAACACAAGAAAATGAGGATCTCAGCATGTTTATGAAACGTGTGCAGTGAGTGAAAAATGAGAGCTCATTTTGTCCCCGGGGAATTGCTGTTTGTTGAGGAGGCCGTGCACGTCATGTTTTGCTCGAGTAGAAACAAAAACCCACTAAATCGTGGCAACAAATATGTTTTTGCTGGATTTGTGAAGCTCATCATCACAGGCCCAGGTAGAAGGTACGTAAGGTTGATGTACTGTAAGGGACCAAAACATAAACTTGCATGTTTTACTGAAATTATCTAACAATCTACATGAGAAAATTCCAGCATAACACTTCCCAGAGTCATTTCTTTTCCTATCATGAGGCAATCCACCAGGACATTTAATAAACTTTAGTAGAAAGTCTACTTTACCTAGCTGTAGACTGTAGCTAGGTTTACATTCAAATGCAGCACACATTTTAACTTCTTTTTTCCCCTGTTTTTATCCACTTGTGTTGTTTAAAAATCAGGAAATGGTCTAACATGGTTATATAACTAACAGTATACCTACCAAACCTCAAATGTTGAGATGAAAGTAAAAAACATGGATTGATCAAAGTATCACTGGGCACAAGTTGGTCTCCAATCTTTTCATGGGAGTGTGAATCTCAGATCGAAAGCACTTAGGTACAGATGTTGTATAGCACTTTTCAAGTCTTACCTAATGAAGTTGGCATGTGTAGCCTGTCTAAGCTGTGATTTTGAAAGTGACTAGATACAGACACAATGCAACAAAGGTAGACAACTGAATGTCAGGAGGCTGAGACTTGTCAAAGCTCATGAATCCAAAAGCCTCTGCATGGTATTGCTACATGTTAGGGACAAAAATGAAGCGAGAATTTAAAGGAAACAAAGCAGCAGCTCAGGCTTAGCAAATGCAGCTTGCAGGTGTTTTGATGTGTTTCAGTTTGTAACCATCCTGCCCACATTAGCTGAAGCATGTGCACAAAGCAACTTAAAGATACGGTTTAGTCAATAAGGTGAGAAGAAGAAGACTGACGCAGGAGAAGAGTAAACAGCTGTACTTCATCATAGAGGTGCTTCAAGTCTACGCAGCCTTTCACCATGTGCAAGAGATGTTTCTGATTCGAGTTAAACACAGACAGGAAACCATATGTCTGAGCTCTACAGTGCGGCTGGCCTACACGACAACGCGCGCGCGCACACACACACACTGAGAAAGACCCACTTTTTCCTCTCAGCACTGTGAGAGGCACACAGAACCCAGCTGTGTTTCTATGACCACACTGAGGATTCCCCAAACATCGTTACGTGTGAGTACTGCGTTTCCACTTCCTGTTTGCGGTGATGGTGGATTCTCAAATCATTCCACAAGACAGTAGCAACCGTAATGAGACCCTAAAAAAAGTAGGCCCACAACATTTTGAACTTCGCAAGCAGCTTTACTGTACATGCCAAGGTACACACAGCAGTTTCCTTGTCAGTGGTTGGAAGCAAGCTTAGCGTAGGAGGAGAAGAAGGTGGAGGTGATAAGATGACAGAATGAACGGTTATCAATAAATGAAAGTACCAGGGATGGGCGAATGACTGAACAAATAATGTGGAGAATCAAAGAGCTACTGACACACTGAGAAAGGAATACAGATGTGCTGTTCTAACAACCGGTCTATTTTAGAACTGGCCAAGCATGTCAGCAGAAACGGCTGTGCAGCCACTATGAAATAATCTATCTGCTAAATGCGTCTTTTTCTCTTAACTGTTTCTTTTGTCACACTTAACTGCATTTGGTTAGCTGAAAGCTGGTGTGGTTAGAGTGGGTTCATTGTTTTTTCCTGTGTAGTCAAATACTGAGACCAGAATATAAAACACCGTATTTTTCAAAGAATGACACTGCTTGTACTTTTTTGCTGTCCAAAAAAAGAAATCCAAGAGAAGGAACCAAACTTTTTTGTGACAGCACTACACAACAGTTTCCAACAAATGACGAATTGACGGATGATGATGTTATCGAAGGAAATGGAATAAATGAATAAATGAATGAATTGGCAGTGAACATGACATTGCCATGAGCCAGTGAGTGATGAGAACAGGACCAGAGGAGACGGTCAGCAGAAAATACCTGAGCCCTACTTACCCTCTCCATCCTCAATGATCCTATCACCTGTTGAGCAACCAGGTAAATAAGGTGAAACCACACCCATTGTAGCAACTACTAGAAACTGATATCACCATGGCGACAAATGTGAGTCAGAACAATAATGAAAAAATACATTTTGGTCCCTACAGCTGCTGAGCCTGCATGTCTGTAAACAGTTTTTGGTGATCTTTTTGCAGGTATAACTGCGCGCAGGGATAAGTGTTACAGACCAGGTAAGGAAGGCATTGCAGGGTTGGATCATTAAGAAGTAGTATCAGACTTGAAAGCAGCAGTAATTAGGTTTTGGGCCTCAGGAAAGAGCTGAGGTAGCTGTAAACACTGTCACACACAGAGTTCAGTCCCAATTCTCAACAACAACTGTCTCAAGGCACATGTTGTGAAATTAATGGTGTTAGCAAACAGTTACAGGAAGCTACAGTCCTTTGGAATTTTCTGATAAATGGAAGTGCAAACCACTACTTTTAACAGTCACTGGCTAGCATGTTGCAAGAAGTAGATGTGAGCACTGAAGCTGGAGTTTGGGAAACCAAAGCAAAGAGCTGAAACATGCTAAACTGTGGAACTCCAGGAATTATTCTCCTTGGCTTCAGGAAAATCTAATTACAGTTTTAAGCTTCTTCAAATTTTTTAGGTACTCACTTTGGGAGAATATTAGCTCTTCGTTGCACTCTGCTCCTTTACAGGAGCAGAAATGAGCCAACCCCGTTGTTGTGTTCTTTTCCTTCATCACACAGGTGGTGCTGTTGTAGTCATCCAGGGTAATGCCGTACAATGGCTCTGCTGGGTTGTGGCAGAGAGTTTCGATGGACAAGTTTGTCTCGTTCCTTCTCCTTAAACACACATTGAGGTATAATGTTTAACAGTGTATACCTTAAGAACTATCAGGATACCATCCACTTAGTCAATCACATCTCAGAGATGAAGATTGCTTACTTCTCTTGGATACCTACCAGATAGAAACACAGACCTCAGTTGGTTTTTCACATATGGCTGAGATGCTGCAGTTGGTCTTGCAGATACCTGTGCCATTGCAGGAGGTAAGCTCCACATCACAGAACTTACAAAGTTCATGTAGTTGAAAAACAGGACCTGCAAATAACACACACAACAACACACATTAATTTCATGTTTCATCAAGTGCTGCTGTCACATACAGCAAGTCACAATTTTTTTGCCTGTACAGGAAACACAAGCACTATCACAAATTTGATATATTGTTTTATATATATTATAACAAAATCACATTGCGGGCTTTATGTTCAGAGCATTGACATTGTTATGACTGCTGGAGCAAGTTCCTGGAATTGTACTCTCCAAACATTACCAAAGTTCTGCCTAAAAACCTAAAGTTTCAGCCAAACTTTTTTGAAAAATCGCTTCACAAAAAAATGTTTGCTGTGTTTACAGCACAGTGTAAGGACAATAATGATATACTGAAACAAAATGCACCACATAACCAAGCTACACATGAACCAAAACTAAACAAGAGCTCATGATTAACAAATGAGAAAAGTAGGTATAAAATAAGACTGCAGTATAAAAAGTCAAGACAAAACAAATTAATATATTAGTAACAAGAAGCACTGAGAGAGTGCAAACCTCTGCCAAGGCAGCTCATTGTCTGAGCAGTACTTTAAGGAGTTTGTAGTTCAGTAAAAACAAGCGCAAAGTGCAGGCTTTTGTTATTTGACTTGTTGAAACCAATTTTGATAAACCTCATATGTATATATTGTACATGTGCAGTTTATCCTGTCTTCCAAAAAATTAATACTTATTTATTAACATTGTACACGTATTCTAATTTACACAGCAAGGTCTTAAAATAAGGTGGTATTGAGAATTCCCATTATCATTCCCCTTATATGCCCGTATGTTGTAATTACAAACAATAGTAGTAAGACACATAGTTTTAAATAGCTCTTTCTAGGATTATTATCACTTTGACCAGTTATATCTATTGACATTGAAGTAGAGGTCACAGGTCAAACGTGACATGATTTTAAATCTTTATACAGTACTTTCTATACGTTCACAATACACATGACACCTGTAAGAATAGTTTCTAAGTCTTTTTGTCAGTTTTTGACCAATAACTCATTAAGTCAACCTTGAAGACCTTGGTAGCAAAGTTTACTGTGTTGTTAACAAAGTTTTATGAGAATTCATTCTAAACTTTTTAAGCTATCGTGTTCTACGCATACATGCAAGCAAATGCTACGACAAAAATGGAGGTAATGAATAATAGAGAGTATATTCACTCTCTATCATGGTCGAAATAAGGTAGTTTTGAAGGCAAAGGGGGACCAGTGTGTTCTTAATAAAGTTGAGTGCATTCTCTATGTTAGCAGGTCTGAGTATAAAGGAAAAACAATATACATAAATGGCACACAGAAGATGTGCTCAGAATCTTTGATACAATCTAAATCAGGGGTAGGGGAACTCCAGGCCTCAAGGGCCGATGTCCTGCAGGTTTTAGATATCACCCTGGGTCAACACGCCTGAGTCAAATGATTAGTTCATTACCAGGCCTCTGGAGAACTTCAACACATGTTGAGGATGTAATTTAGCCATTTAAATCAGCTGTATTGGATCAAGGACACATCGAAAGCCTGTAGGACACCGGCCCTTGAGGCCTGGGGTTCCCCCACCCCTGATCTAAATGAATAACTACAGCTGAAAATTTTGAAATATCATGAGTGCTGAAACATAATTCGGTAATATTGTTCTTTAGTAGTATTTGACTGGTAATTTTTCGTCTCAGGCATAAAAAAAGAATAGTTCACATTAGGAAAATGTTAGCAAGCTATTTCATATTATTATTTTTCCTGCTACTTAAACTATTCACTCCTCTTTCATGTTTGTAATGGTCTCTGAACTGCTAATATTGTGGGTTCCTCAATGGAGCTTTTCACATATCAGAGGCTGGTGAATAAACACCTTTACACACTGAATGTTTGTGAATAAACGACACGCATTTCCAAATTTTTTGAGCATGAACTTGGCATGTAATATATTTACACACTGGTGACTGACCCGGAGCAGCGACTAGTAGTAGTATAGTTTGACAACTTCAGTAGTGGTGGACGTTTTTATTTCCATTTGTCCTGTGAAACTAGTACTACATTAAGAATAGGTGAGTCTGAAAAACATTTGTAACGCATAAAATAATTGCACAGATTTTATGCATCTGGTATGTAAGGTCTTTATTCTTTTTTTTTTTTTTAAAGTTTAGTTACACAAACAGTAGGGCGGAGCAACATGAAAGCATCATCTGCCTGACCTAAATGAGGTTTGAACCATGAAAAACTGTCAACATAGACAGCCACTAGCAGGGAAACATCTCCGTCTCACAGCCACACTCTGTACCTGGATCAGCCACCACAAATGAGCTAAATGAGTCCTACAGAATGGTAAATGGTAAATGGCCTGTATTTATATAGCGCTTTTGTAGTCCCTAAGGACCCCAAAGCGCTTTACATATCCAGTCATTCACCCATTCACACACACATTCACACACTGGTGATGGCAAGCTACATTGTAGCCACAGCCACCCTGGGGCGCACTGACAGAGGCGAGGCTGCCGGACACTGGCGCCACCGGGCCCTCTGACCACCACCAGTAGGCAACGGGTGAAGTGTCTTGCCCAAGGACACAACGACCGAGACTGTCCGAGCCGGGGCTCGAACCGGCAACCTTCCGATTACAAGGCAAACTCCCAACTCTTGAGCCACGGTCACCCCAGAAACCAGGAAGCTATACAGAAACAGGTCAAAACCACACTTAAGCACTAACACAGACAACCACAACTAAATCAAAAGTCAGCCTTTATCAAGCGACAGCATTTTCTTTCCTCTAGATGCTTCAGATACATAACCATAAACTTGCATGTGAGCATTTTTGTTGCCAGGTACATGTGACACTGTACACTAAAAGAAAGGCACTCAAAAGTAATAAATCAAAGTCTTTTTTAAATTATAATCCATGAATGAAAAACAGTTTGTACTTTTATGTTGTAAACGATTAAGTTTTATAGGAAGTTAGAGATAAAAGAACCAATTTGTGACTTGTAAAGTAAAAACTGTGCAAGAAGTGACTCACAAGGTTTTCAAAGAATCTGACGCATGATGTAGTGACATTAGAAACAGGGCCACAGACTTAGAAGTGGTAATGACGTCACGTGATGTCGTTTGTCATTTAATAGATGTGTTTTTCATGTTTACAAAGTTTGAGCTGAGATCGGTTTTCATGTTCCGTCTTGACAAACGTCCACAGCAGCCTCTTCTGTCTTCATTTCTACTTCACAAAAAAGAACAATCAGCTTTCAGATATTGTTTGATCTAATCTCTGGATGATTGTTATCTGAGAAGTATTGCATGCGGTACGGTGGCTCGTGTAATCAGCACAGTCTGCCGTTCTCCTTTGCGTGGCTCGACCCGCCTACGCCTCTCTGATCTTTCCCTGCTTCGTGACATGAACAGACCTGTCTGCTCCAAGCTGCCAAACTGCTGGCCTAGGAGAAAATGTAAAAAACAAGCTAAGCCACGATGTCATATGACAGTTCCTGAGACGACATAGGGCTTTTTAGGCTTTATGGCTGTATTTTGAAATCTGGGAAGGGCAGGAAGAGTTCTCTGTGTGGCTTCGTGTTCAAATAATCTTTAGATTCTGGGTGGGACAGAAGCTCTGTGTATAGTGTGCAGGTGTTGTGGTACACATGGATGGTTTTAGTGTTGTGGAAAGCCTTCCTCTGCTGGGAGGTCTGCTCCTAAGGCTGTCATGGTTCAACTTCACTGAGCAGAACTTTGAACTTTTAATCTTTTCCTACACCTCAGGTTAAAACCAAGATTTGGGGCTGAAAAATGAACTCATGAGCAGAAGTACCAAAAACTGCAGTGGAGCCGCTTGAATCTGACTCATAATAAAATACCCAGCTGTAGTACATTAAAAAGTATATTTACGGCCTAGGACTGAAAACTTGCTAACCTCCTGGTAACTTAGCACTCTGCTCTCTCATCCAATCACTTCTGACTTCTGTAAAAGCAACATGGCGGTTAAGGCTTGAAAAACTGTATCACTGAGGATTCAAAATGCGAGTCCAGGATTTAGGGTCAGAGTGGCAATGCCCATCGTTTATGTACAGTCTGTGTTTGCAGTCCTGATAATGCTCGATCTACTGCAGCAGCTCTTCTACTAGCTACACTACCTCAGCACAGTAATAACTGAAAAAGAGAACAAAAAGAGTCCCTGAGTTTTATTATTTATTTTCTAAAATTCAAAAAAACCCAAGTTACTGCAGTCTGGACCCTTTCTGATGTTTCTAATTTGAATATGTTTTCTTTATCACTAAAAACTTTGTGGGCAATGTAGCTAGTATTGATCATAGTGAAACTAGACTTCAAACTACAGACACGTCAAAGGCATTTTGCCTTTGGCAAAAGTCTTATGGATTCTCAAAAAAGCTTTACCATGGTAAACAAACAGTGTGCGGAAAATCCAGATCATGCTTCAGCATGGGGGAACGTAGCAATCGTCAAAAACTGATAATATTTCAAACCTCAGAGGGTTCAGCACAAGATACTTGGTATGCTCCTTGGTAAGCTTTTAGTGGCTCTCCTACACTTGTCCTTATTTTGCCATCTAAACTTATAATGAATCCAAAGCTCTTTTGGCTATCTCAGGTACACAGGTACACACTGCTGCTGAGATTGGTTGCTAATGAGGGGCAACCAATCGGCTTTAAACGAAGGTGCCCTTCTTTTGAATTATCAGTCAATTTTCAATTCAATTCAGTTTTATTTAAGGGTTTTTTGGAAGGGGGAGGGGGGGTTCTTCCCTCTTTTTTCTACCTTTTTTGCTTTATACTCTAAGGTAAAGACCCTATAATAATGCAAAGAAAATAGAGAAAGCCCCAACAATCATATGACCTCCTATGAGCAAGTGCTTTGGCAACAGTGAGAAAGAAAAACTCTTATGGGAGTGATGCTGAAAAACTAGTTCATGCATTCATTACTTCTAGGCTGGACTAATGTAATTCATTATTATCAGGATCAAGCCTGCAGTTGATCCAAAATGCTGCAGCAAGAGTACTGACAGGGACTAGAAAGAGAGAGCATATTTCTCCTATATTGGCTTCCCTTCATTGGCTCCCTGCTAAATCCAGAATTGAATTCAAAATCCTGCTCCTCACATACAAGGTCTTAAATAATCAGGCCCCATCTTATCTTGATGACCTTATAGTACCATATAACCCCATTAGAGCACTTCACTTTTAGACTGCGGGCTTACTTGTTGAGTATTTGATTAGACATAAATTATCTGAATTTCAGGAGTGGGACCACACCTCCAAACATTCCCCTTCTGGTTCTTGTCTATATATGACACCTGTTCTTGTTTTCGTGCCCCACCGTCCTGAGGTTGTGAGCCCAGCTAGTGAAAAGGGTGGCTGTGGGTTATGTGGTAGAGCAGATCAGCTACTGACTGGAAGGTTGGTGGTTTGATCCTTGGCTTCCCCAGTCTGCATGCCAAGTATCCTTGGGCAAGATACTAACCCCAAGTTGCTCTCTGATGCGTCCATTGGAGTTTGACTGTGTGTGAATGCATAGATTGCACTTAAGTATAGAAGAAAGTGCTTGTATGAGTGGGTATGAATGGGTGAATGTGGCATGTTGTATACAGCGCTTTGAGTACTCCGGGAGAGTAGAAAAGCGCTATATAAGAATCAGTCCAATGACCAAAAGTAGAATGGGAGGCAGAGTCTTCATCTTTCAGGTGCTCAGCTTGAGTTTTTCTTCTTCAGTCACCTTTGTAACTCAGTATGTCTTTAAACACCTCTCTGCATTTAATTATTTGTTATTATTAATCTCTGGCTCTCTTCCACAGCATGTCTTTGGCCTGTCTTCATCAATTCACCTTCAACTGGTCGTGGCAGGTGGCTGCACCTCCCTCAGTCTGGTTCTGCTGGAGGTTTCTTCCTGTTAAAAGGGAGTTTTTCTTTCCCACTGTTGCCAAAGAGCTTGCTTATATGATTGTTGGGATTTTCTCTGTTTTCTCTCTATTATTGTAGGGTCTGCCTTACAATATAAAGGACCTTGAGGCAACTGTTGTTGTGATTTGGTGCTGTATAAATAAAATTGAATTGAAAATGTAATTGAATTACTGGTGGAAATGGGTTGCTCTCCAGCAGGTCAAAGATGTAAAATATATATCTCAATAGCAGGTTTCAGGGAGGAAGAGGTCGAAAATCTGACCACCAGATGAGGTAGTCAGTCTTCTGATCTCAGTGCAGTGCAGTCTGCTTACCGAGGACCAGACTAAAAGCAGATGGATGCTACAACAGGATGGCACGAGAGTGGTCGCAGTGGGAGAGCATCATGATTTACTTTGACATCATGTGTATTTGTCCAATTACTTCTGAGTCAATCATTCACAATCACTGACTCAGAAGTGCAAATAAAGCAGTTTATGCCGGTCATGAGATTCCACTTAAGCTCTCTACCTGAGCTAATGATCCACACTGCTGTAAAGAATTCCTAGATTACTTCCTTTACTTACTTTTCAGATAAACACATCCTTAAAAGACTCCTTCACAGAGTGAGTAAAGAAAGATGACGACTGATATGATAGATAACCAATTCCATCTGATGAAAGGGGCCCCCAGCTCCAAACAACAACAGCCCTCACAGGCCTGAAATCTCAGGTACAGACAAAACAACTGCAGTCTGCACTATTGTCAGATCAACTCTGCAAAGTCAAAGTGTAAAACCCGACCAGACCAGAGTAGGGATTTGGCTTCCAGATGCACAGATGCTCGCTACCTTCCCTATGCAGTACCAACTGCAAGGCCTCAGCTCGCAGTGTGTGTTCACATGGGTGGGTGACACTCGATCATAGTCTGCACAGACTGGGTTATTCATTTAACAGGAAGCGCAGTTAATATATTTTCAAGGCACATTCCATCACACTGAGCCTAGTTTGGAGCAGGACAGAGAGCGTGAAATAGCAGAGCGCTCACACCCACACACAACCTCAGAGACAAATAAAAGTGGCTGATTTAGTGAAGCAAAGTGCCACCGAGACTACATCAATCTGAATAAGTAACACAGCTAGAGTTACACGCTGAGCACAAATATTTTACGATGGTGATGGATCTTTATTGTACTCTTGTGCAATACTGATTACACATCAAGAGCTCATTAACAGTGACTTTAGGTCTATTTTTGCACAGTGTATAACAGAATCCTTAACAAAGATTAGGAAAGAAAAATCACTTTAAATTCTGAATTTAGGTTACCAGCACTTCTGATCTTCGATGGGTGGTGTTGGCAGCCTTAGAGCTTTAACTTTGAAGTTTCAGCAGACTGTGCTGGTGCAGCAAGTTAAAGGGTAACTGTGCATGAAGGTCTGCATTGTGATTTGGGTCATTGTTCCAGCTGCTAAAGCTCTTCTAAAGCGTCTTTTTTTTATTACTGCTGCACTCTTTCCCTGCTGCGAGTCCTTGTGCAAGGATTATAGTATGAAAACACAAGTGACCTCAGTGCGTCTCGAGAAAGTGGAGGGGGAAAAGTGTGGGCTGTCATTAACTATGCTCTTGATGGCTTCTGAAGGAGCGGTAATTGAAATGTAATATCTCTCTGTGCTGCAGGAGGGAAATCATGCTACTGTGACTGACTTCCATCTGGCAGTCAGACCAATGAATAACCACAATAAATACCTACTCGTTAGTGGCAGAGAAAGTAAAGACTGAGAAGTATCTATTATCCAGATGATAAAGGAGTATGCTTAAGTGCACATTTTTTAATAAGAGTGTTATAAAATTCTGGATGCTAAACAGTTTTTCTAACAGCAACTGTGCTTAATGATTTAGAAGGGCATAAATGATATGGTGTTTAAAATCCATTTCAATCAGCCAACACAATGCGGCCACTAACTGACCTGAGCAACTTCAATGGCCTAATGGCAGGGCCTGGCGTACTACAGCCTCTGAGACGAGCTAACCATCAATTGGTGGCGGAAGGCTCCACCTATAATCTTAGACTGCATTTCCAAAAATGCACTGTCGCTGTCAGTGTCTGCGCTGGTGCTAGTGAGGAGCCACTTCATCACTGTTCACCTTTGGCAAACAATTTGACATGTTAAAGATTTGCATGTTAAATAGTGTTATGTTGCAGAAGAAAATGTTAGCACTAAGAATCAATGAGCTTCATCTGTACAATTGTTAGTGACTGAGTGACTGAGTCAGTGGTTATTAACTTCTGTTAATAATTGCTATTTGTGTGATGATGTTCATGTAAGGTTTCATCCAGACTGGCATATACATACAGGATATATCAACTTGTGAGTCTTGGCAGGAATACTAACAAGTCATAAAATTTTTTAAACGTATTTGTACACTGGTGTGATGGACATAAATCATTTTAACTACTTTATAGTACTGATATTTCTTCTTTGTTTAGAGCAAGAACATCCAGCATCCCATAACATCCAGTGGTCTCTAACATTATCTGGACAACAGTAAATCTGTGTATTCCTCTCTGACTCTCTTGCACAGAGCAACTTTTGTCTTATTTCTTTCTCCCATCACTCCCAATTGCAATAGATGGCTTCCTCTTCTGCTGGACATTTGTTCATGTTAAAAGGGAGTTTTTCCTTCCCACTGTCGCCAAGTCCTTGTTCATAGGGGATGGTCTGATTGTTGGGGGTTTTCTCCATATCATTCTAGGGTCTTTACCCTTAATGTGACTGTTGATGCAATTCGGCACTATATAAGTAAAACTGAATTAATTTGAATCGAATATATACAGAAACAGAAATGCTAACTTAAAGGATATAGAGCACATTATCACATCAGCTAAACTGTTTCCTCCCTGCTTCTCTTCCTCTTTCCCCATTTTTCCAAAGCACTGAGGACGTTAAGCTAAGTGTGGATGGGAGGACAGGCAGGAAACCTGACTGCAGTTCATCACCGTTATACAGGAAGGAGTGCTGGAAAAAGGGAAAAATCTGCAAACCAGGCAAACATTTAATAGGTTTGTATCACATCAAGGCTCTGAATTAATTTGTTCCAAATTAAATGCATTCTTACTGTGAGTAGAAGTGAAAGATTTCTGTGCTCAAACACTCACTCATGAATGTTTCATGTGTAAAAAAATTGTAAAATAATTAATAAAAAACAACATTTTAAGGTATTTAGTATAATGACATTAGAACTATGCTTTCAGGTATGACAGCACTGCTTGGCCTAATGAGCTCACAGTCCAATGTGAAGCTACAGCTCTTTCAGATGTAATCCTATAAAAAAAACCCTGAAAGAGATTTTACTGCTGACACTTTTCTGGAGCAACACAGGAAATAAAAAAGTGAAATAATCTGAGTTGAAACAAGAACCCTTCTTCTTTTCCCTGCAGCGCTGTCACTGAAATGTGCAAAGACAACTGGCAGAAGGCAGCTCGGGGCCACATAACTGCCACAGCAGGCGGCTGGGCTCTCCCCCTTTGCTCCTGAAAGTTATCCTCCCACCTCTTTTAATCCACCCCTCACTCCACTTTGGCCCTAATCCTCTCATTCCTCCCTGTCATTATCTTCCTCCTGTTTAACTCCCTCTCTCGGCCTCCCCTCTTCCTCCATCCCTCCTTCGTCTCTAAGAACCCGAACGCTCCAGTGAAGCGTGTTGAGAATGAAGACTTGACAAATATGGTTAAAAGGAATCAAAGGAGCATAACTCAGGCAGCTTAAAGTTATATTTTCCATGCTTAAACGTAGTACTGTGCACAATAAATAGGAAATGCACAGCAACATCTGCCTCAACACGATGAAGATTCCCTGGAAAAGAAGGAAAACGAAACCTTGTGAAATCCTGCTGAGCGGATTGTTATTGACATCAGTTGAAAGCAAAAAAAGAAGGAGAAGATAAAAAAACAGTCCAGCTCTGCTGTTTGGATAACCAAAAATGTCAAGCTGGTCCAGTAGTGGAAGAGCAGCGAGGAGCTTCCTGCAGCCCAAGGAGCTCTGGAGGAATGGCATGGAATAAGTTTATGTGTGAGCTTGTGTCTTCATGTGGGTACAAGTTTGTATGTCTTCTTGCTCTTGTGTGCGTGTGTGTCTATTTGTGACACGTAATGCAGCAGGACCACACAGTCCTTGTGGTATGCGGGATTTCCAGGTTCAAAATAGGCTCCTGCTGTGGGAGGAGGGCAGGAACAAACAGGAGAGAGGGGGAGAAGGGAAGGAGAAGTGTAATGAGGACAACAAGCTACACGACTCCAGTTTTCATCTTCTTGTCAACATTGTTACAGTTGAGCCAACCGCTTGTCAACAAGGGGAAGTTTCTGTGGTTTACTGACATGACAGCTGTCATGGTGTCACAGATGGAAAGTGGCCAGATCTATTTAATTGGCATGTTGGGAGGGAAAGAAGCACTACTGCATTGCAAACAGCTAAAGAGAAAAGTCAAACTCCTAATGGATGAAAACATTTCTTCACTCTGATCAAAGTGAGGAACCGGAACACCTCAGAAGATGCACACATTTCTTTGCCTTTTAGCACTAACAGGTCTCCAGCTGACAGATTCCATAATGCTATTATAACTATTTAGTGCGTTTTACGAGAAACGTTAAACCTGTTCAGGCTGTATGCAAGCCTAAAATTGGTGGAGTGACCCTTTAAAGTAAAAGCCTTGACGTTATGGATGCGCAAGAGGCAGAAATGTGATTCTGTACAACACAGCTTACTTTTGCACCATTATTTTCACACACACACACACACACACACACACACACACACACACACACACACACACACACACCTTTTATCATCGTTCCGATTCCTGTTTAAAATAATCGTTCGGTCTGCTAAAACCTGTGATCCTCAGCAGTGAAAGGTTATCTGACAGCGAGAGGGAAAGTTTTCTGAGGCGCTCAGTGGGTACGCTTCAGTGTGCACGGGCAGCAGAGCTGAGAAGCGTCTCAGCCCGCTCTGAGTCACCTGTTACACCTCGCTGTTCGCGGCTCTGCGGAGAGCCACGCGAACAGCGCCAGAGAGAAAACTTTCCCCCGGCCCCCTTCAGCTCCAGAACTCTGAGTTCGCGTTAAATACGTTATATAGTGACATCAGAGCGCGTGACAGCGAACAAGCAGAGAGTTTGTTAAAGTTCGGTGTTTGTGTAACTCACCGGCAGCCCCGGACTCCAGCAGCACAGATATGAGAAAGGCTGATAAAACTCCGCGGAAAGTTAGAGAGCAGCGCCGTGCCTTCATGATTCTGTGTCCCCCTGCCCGAGATTCTCAGTCACACGAACCGCGGAGTACAAGAGAGTCCAGGGAGTTGGCTTTGTGCGTCCGCTACGCTGTGCGCTCCACTCCGCTCAGCAGCTGGAGAGTCACTGCTGAACCATCCACACACACACACACACACACACACACTCTCACACCGTTTATAAGCAAGCACACTCACTTTGCTCTGACAGGAAACCGGAGGAGGCAGGAGGGGCTCTCTCTTTCTCTCTCTCTCTCTCTGTGTGTGTGTGTGTGTGTGTGTGTGTGCGTGCGTGTAACCGCCTACCCAAATACTGGAAATCGGAACAGTAAACAAGTCATTATATATTTAAATAGTGTGTGAGTTGTGAAACTTCGCCAGGAAATTTTCTGGAATTATACAGAACTGCCAGAAAGTTTACACTTAAAGATTGCAGGACACAGTAAATTACATATTTTACATTCACAAATAAAAAACTTTTCTTCTTTCTTACAACACACACAAAATACAGACATCTCTTTTTGGATCGTTATTTTGTAAGGGACACCATCTATATTATATGAGCATATGAGAATATTTAAATCAGTCACCCTTTATGCCACCTTATGATAAGACTAAAGAAACATATTTCCTTAATTTTAACTCTTTACAGTAGATGAGGTGCAAATACATTGGCTTAGTGCTACCCTTCAGCCTCCAAGTAGATGCACCTATGGTGTCAATTTGAAAAACCTAGGTAACTTCCCTCTGGTTCTTTGCATTCACAAGATTTTCAGAAAACTTGAGCTTTGACCTTGAGGTTGAGGTTGAGGTCACTGAGATTCAAACTCATTCACAAATTTTTAGAAGATGCATCTATGGTACAAAAATCATACATCACCTCATTCTCTAGTTATTGTGTTCACAAAGTTGGGTATCCATGCTGCCCGCCCACCCAGCGGTTGACAGCAATACCCCATCAGCCTCTTGTGGGTGAAAATGGAAATTATTGGCATAAACTACTACATCCATTTTATCCCCACACAGCAAATTCTGGTCTTTGGAATAAACTCTCTGGGAGTTCAGATTAACTACATTTGAGTGTACATGCGTGACCATCGAATGAACTCTAGTGCAGAGTTAGAGTAACTCTTTTCCAGGAGTTGATTTTTCAACTCTTTATAGGAGTTAAAACTAAACTCTCATGGAGTAAAATTTCTACTACCATATAGAGTAAAATGTAACTCATAACTAGAGTTAAGTTTGATATTAACTCTTTTATAGTGTTACTCATCAAATGAAAAAAGTTTTAGGTTTTAGGTGCAAATTACTACAAAAACACAATACTGATTATTATGAATGTATGAATTTTATTTATCAAAAATAACATATTCAAATATGAATGCTGCATGGATTAACATACATTCTGTGTAACAGTACTGTAATAGCATAACATCCACCATTATTGGCAGCTAAACAGTTGAGACATCGTGTGGTCAGATAGGCCTAACATTGGGCGAAAAGAAAAAAAAAACAGAATTAAAGAAAAAAAATGACTACAGAATAAGCACTTCTTGTAATGCAGTGTTAACGTGAGGAAGACTCTGTAAAGTCTCCATCAAGCCAACAAATTAAGTAATGCAACTCTCTCACAGAACATAAAATTGTGAATCACACCCATATGACATTTGGGCATCAAAACATTTGAAATGTCTTACTTTCTCCCTTTCTAGGACCAGTATCTTCTTAGGAATGGTTTCATTTACCTGAAAAGCAGGACAATGATCATGGAAACACGTTTCATGGTCAACATACATAACAAAAACAGCTATATATTTGTAGAGAGAGAGAGAGAGAGCAAGTCTTATTACACACTACAGTTGCAGAGCAAACTACATGAAATACTATATTAAATTATTTTTCTCTAATCTGTTTTATCTTCGTGTTTAAGCTTTTTCAAGTAATGGCAACTAAAGAGTCAAGTATAAGTCAATTAAGTACTGCATCTACATTTCTTTCATGTATGCTGTCCAATAGAGGCTGAACCATTTGAAGTCCGGCATCACTTGTGTCACTGCTCTGACTGCTGGTGGTTGAGACAGACAATGTATCTGTTAGACTTGGAGAGGAGGGCTCTTCCACATGTTGCTTCAGGACAGTCAAATCTGAGGGTGACAAATAAAAATATTAGAATACAAGGTATATACAATCAAAAAAACAACACAACAAAGATACCATTTATGCACACAGGGCCAGTAAATTGCACGCTTTGATTAAATTATACTTTCTCCCAGGAGAACAGATGGTTATTTTGTATTTTATTATGGTAATATACAATTTACATACCACAAGGTGTGAGTGTCACATAGTGTGTTAGGTCTGAGCAGTCACGCAGCTTCTTGGATGATTGTGTTTCCAGGATGTCTGAAATGCATGTGATAAATCCAACTTACTGTTGAGCCATGAAAACAGCATTTTGTGATTGTTACCACAGGATATTAGACAAATTAAAAATGTTTATTTAAGAGTAACTGTACAAATCAAATCCTTCAAAATCTATCAGAGCATATATTTACTTACCTTCACCTGTATAGATGACAAAACACACCTCTTTGACTGCTGCAAGTTCAGGAAAGACATCCTCATCCACCTCTATACCCTGCTCATCTGTGACTTTCAGTGCTGCATTTTCTGGTATGAGAAACTTCTGCTGCACTGAAGTAAAATCATCACTCAGTTACTAACAACATTATCATTTCCTCTTTAATGACTTAGTACAAACCATAACTTACCTGCTCTCACAAAATCTGTGAAGCTGACTTCTTCCAATTTTACATATTTCTTTGTCTCTCTGTGTTTTACTTTTATCAACATCTTGGCCACCTACGGAAAAAAATACCTTTACTAATATGAAACACAACACAAGAAGAAGAGGTTGTTTATGGTAACTTTATGTAAACTGTGTATAACTTAATCAATAAACACTTTCTTACATTGAGTTAGCCTGTCCACACTAAATATTGCTTAAAATCTATTTAGCTAGGCTAGGTTTAGCAGACAATGTGACCGTATGTTTGCTGTGTCCTTGTCTTTACAGTTCTGGAGACAGGGTTGTGTGCATATCTGAGTGTGCAGCAGGACTAACTAACTGATGTTAATGGTACCTCAACATCTCATCAGTGCAGGCTGCACGTCTCTTTGGTTAAATACGGCCATTACCATGAGTCTAAACAGAACATTACTGTAGTTAGCTAACGTTAAATTAAACGTTAGTGTTAAAATTAAGAAATAGAAATAAACATTTTCATTGACAACGTGAAATGTGTATCTTAAAATACAGTAAGATAAGTTAGTTAGCTAACTTTTGACTAGCATTAGCCTAGCTGCTATCTCCAAATTAGCATAACATACAGAAAACACATGTAGTGCTAGTTAGTTAACTTTATATTTTACTTATACATACATGTAACCGAATATATATATAAATAACATCACTACACTCACAGAAAATCCCAAGGTAAATAAAGTATTTTTACCTCCTACACTTCGGAGTCCAAGAAAGAAACACAGATAGGCGCGGTAATGGTCGACAGACAAACAACACCAGCAATGTGTTGAATTAGACTCCTTAGCACTCAGTGAATGAACACCTAAATATTACACCACTTTAGAGTACTCCCCAACACTGACTGTAGTATAAGGTGAAAAATAAACTCCCGGAATGTAACTCTTGTGCACTTTTATGCCTAACTCCAGAATATTTAACTCCAGAGATTTGCTGTGCACGTATCCAGTTCTGGATCATAGGCGAGATGAAAGATGGTAAAATGGTAAATGGCCTATATTTGTATAGCGCTTTACTTAGTCCCTAAGGACCCAAAAGTGCTTTACACTACATTCATTCATATACTGGTGATAGCAAGCTTCATTGTAGCCACAGCTGTCCTGGGGCACACTGACAGAGGTGAGGCTGCTGGACACTGGCGCCACCGGGCCCTCTGACCACCACAAGTGTCTTGCCCAAGGACACAACGCCCGAGACTGTCCGAGCCGGGGCTCGAACCAGCAACCTTCCGATTACAAGACGAACAGCCAACTCTTGAGCCACGATCGCCCCAGCTACGCTGGACATGTTGCCAGTCTGTCACCGGGCTGAAAGACAGACAGTCATTCGCTCTCAGACCTTGAGCACCTGCCCCTTTCCTCTTGGGTGCCCCAAGTGCCCTTTCTTGAGGCATTTGTTTTTTTTAAAGGTCCGTGTGCGTGTGGAGTCCTGCCTTCACCCTTCAACAGAAACATTTAACTATGAATCACAATTTTGCTAAATAAAAGAATCTGGCTTGCATCAGTCACATGATGACCATTAACCATTGCTTGAGCTTGACGGCAGTGCTGGCTAAGAGTCGGAAACGAGTTGGCAAAGAGCACGCACATTTTTTGCCCCTGGGCGGTGCGGAGCTGCAGTAGAAACACACAAATTGCTGTGTGTGCAACAGCCCGACAAACATTACCTGTCATTTTATTAACTGCAAAAGTAGTGCTGGTCATTAGCCGCTAGCTAACTGGGTAATGGTGTCAGGGTTCTGTAGATCTCCCCATCGTTTTAGGGAACATATTTCATTTTAAACTAAGTTACAGGGCTTTCCCTGCCTTTCTAGATGGCTTATATTTTACTAAAAACTATCTAATATCCACATAGTTACGGATTTGTATAATTACAATATTAAAAAATACTCACACTGTATTTTAAAAGAAAATACATTAAGAAACAGATTATAGTAATTTATATTTCAAAAATGACAAAAATGCTCATTTAACAGCAGCAAAATTTTTATAGCTCGACAGTTTAAATATTTACTTGGCTTTCTTTCTTACAAAGAGTGGATAGTCAAACAAATTGAATCATCATGAATGTATTATTTTATATTTATTGCCTAATTTCTTTTGTCTTTTTTATTATAGCACTAGGAATAAATAATAAAGGAAGGTTTCTGGATCAGCACCATGATGCTGATCTCTATGCACAGAGGTCAGGAGAGAGGCATAACAGTGACTATCACCTGTAACACATGGTGGAGGCTGTGTCATCACACAGAGTAAAACAGAAACTCCTTTAAGAAGTACCACCATGTTCATTGGGAGAGGTCAACACTGCACCAGGAACCTCCTTTGGGGGGATACTCCCACTGGGTTTAAATCTGGGACTCTCGGCCATTTGACCTTAGAACTGAAGAAGCTTCTTGGATGAGAGGTGAAACGTCTTCAAGCAACTTTAAGAAGTCCAGACGCTTTTCTTTCCAAGCTCCTTAGACTACGATGACCTGGATGACTGAGAACCTTCACAGACACACCAGGAAGGTACATTATCTACACCACTCTTATGTATGCTGTCTAGATTGTATTCTTGCAGATAGAGTGGTCTTTTATTTAGCTAGAAAGTTCTGTTTTGTTTGTTGTTTTGGCTTCAGAGACTCTGACGCTTCCCTGTGTTTTATTGTTGTCCTAATTGGTTGGTTTGCCTTAATCTTAAAATAAATGGCGTTTTACTGACATTAACTATGCGGTGGTTAATAGGTTTTTTTTTCACTTTGTGTTACACCCCATCCCAGATTACACCTTTGCATTAGTGGTGTTGAAAATCTTGGAATTATGAATACAGAATAGTATTTCTTATCAGTGTCTGATTTTGATCATCTGGAAATAATCTGATTAGCATTTTTTTTTGCAAGTGATTCAGTAAGAAATTATATAATATACATAACAATTCTGTTTCCTCTGAAGTGAAAAGTGTACCTTACCTTAGATATTTCCTGTCGGCTGAGGTTTTTCACTTCAGACAGCATTTCAGTGCACTTTTTATGCAGCTATTAAAAGGGACAGCACTGACACTGTTGTGCACTGACTGTTATAAAAAGACTAAACCGACTGTAAGACCCACAGTAGGTAGTAGGTAATAGTTACTAAACAGAGACTTCCTGTTGTAATCTCTGTTGCAGATGTTTATGTTGTCCATTCTCATCAGGGCTGGAGTGTGTATGCATGTATACTTAAGTGAAACCTATGCATAAGTTCAATAAAAAAATAACTTTTTGGAGTCTCTATCTTCTGCTATGGAGCTTCAACAGAGTCTAGTCATCAAATAGTGTATCACTCAAACTCTGTATTTCATGTCATCACATAAATCGTGTTCAGTTACTTCAAATGATCTCACCTTTTTGAAATAAGTGATTGTGTAGTTGTCATTTCCAGTAAAGGATGAGATTCTTTTTTGGTGGGTAGGTTTACACTTTGCTTTTAGACCCTTCACTCTAACCTGTGGAGGAGGTGGTAACACCTTGCATGGTTTCAGAGCACCAGGTTCTGAAACCATTGCTGAGAGCTAAAACAACTTGTTTCAGACAGTGGATGAACTGAGCAGCTGCAACAAGGCCCAGTATAATACAAACAAGGAGTATTTGGTACTGTGAGCCATGCAGACCTTTTCTAGAGTCCATAAGCAAAACTAGGGAACTACAAATGAGCATTGTAAACTCATTATAAGCACAATATTTGAGAAGATGTTCTGAGATTATTTCACAACTGCATGTCTGTATGTCCAACTCATGCTGTTAGATGAAAGATTAACATACACACACACACAAAGCACACACGCACACACTTCACAATAATAGTTTCAGTTAAGTAACCAAAACTGACTGACTATGAAACTTTAAAATGAATGTATTCTTATGGCAATACCGGAACACTGAGCTGTCTGTGCATGTGTGTGTGTGTGTGTGTGTGCGTGTGTGTGTGTGAGACTGATGAGCTTGCTGACAGACGTGTGGCACTGTTTGCAGCACAAACACTGAGCCCAGTGACAGAGAGGTAATGAAGCTGAGCCCATCTGTCTGCTCAATTGATGCTGCAAGTCTGAACATGCTGCTCTCTACCAACATTGGAACCGAGCCTTACAGTCTCCAGAGTCTCACAGCCCCCCTCTCGACCCCTCTTCTCTACCAGTGCTCCAGAGTCTTGCTCCTAAAGCCACAGGTCAGGGCCCAGCGAGCCTTTGGTTTTGAGATCCCACGAGACAGCAATAGTAGAATATGTTTTATAGGCAGAAGGTACAAATACAGTGAGTTTCCCTTAATGTCTAAAAATAGATTTTTTTCCTCTCTTTTTTTTAGTTAGTGGGAATTTTCTGGGTTTTTAACCAGAATCCTATTTTGGTATGAGAATTCTGCCCAGCAGTCTGTTCTCTTGTATTGCTGTTTATTACACTATACTATTGTTTCATGTGTTTTAGACATTGGTATCTACTCCAAACCTGCAGTTGTTTGTGTTTTACGCATTCCTTCCTAAAAAGTCAGAAGATATGTTATATGACCTTTGGACTCAATTTTTCTTTATGACCTCGTTCCAAAAATTTAAATATTTTCCATAGTTTAAGTAATCATAGAAAGGCTTGATGCAGACCCAAACAATATTAAGCAAACTTTCTGGATTTGGGGGGGCAATCTTTTGATTTATACTAACTCTGTATATATTCTAGACAAATATCAATTAAGATATCTGATTTTTCATTCTAACGAATCTACAACAAACACTGAGAACACATAAAGTGCATGTGCAAGTACATGTTTGTCCTGAGCAGAGTCCCAACAGGCCACTGACAGCCACACCGGACATCCCATTCCATTATGCATAAACTGGTAAAGGATTGATGGTGGTGAATTTTATTGATCATTAATTGCTGGCAAGTAGGTGGGCATTATTATGTCACTTTAAATTAATTCACTTCAGCTTCACAACATTTACTTCAAGGTGCTTTACATTGTAAGGTAAAGACTCAATAATATTAGAAAAAGACCATCACTTTCTAGACTTTTAAATGGAAAATCTAGAATAACAATAGTCTAGACTAGAAAGAATAAATGCATGAACTAGCTTTTTAGCATCACTCTGAGACAGGATGTTTTCTAATTTTAGAGATACTGCACAAATACATGAAGATGGTCCCACATTTGTAGGACCTGTACACTGAAGGACATATCCTGGTCAAAAACAACACCAAAATTCCTCTGTGTTTACTGGGGGCTAAGGTAGTGGTATCTAAAGTAAATACCTGTTTAGACACACTATTCTTAAGATTTTTAGGACCAAGTGCAATAACCTAAGTTTGGTCTGAATTTAGAAACAGGACATTAGAGATCATCCAAGCCTTTACGTCTTTGGGGCAAGCTTTTTATTTATACTAACTCTGTATCCTCCTGAGAACCAGACTATTCATTTATGTCCTGTGTAATGGACATTTGTTCTTATTTTAGCTACCCTAAATCCTGATGTGCTAAATGGAGGACATTCTGAGCTTTCCATTGATATCTCATGTGTTTGGGTGGCCTCTTTTATCTCCGAAGAGGCAGGAAATCACAAAAAAGTTCAATGGGAAGATTCTTTTTTCCTCGGTTCTCAGCAAGGTGTGTATTCTAGACGCAAATCAATTAATATACCTGACTTTTCATTCTAAAAGATCTACAACTAACACTAAGAACACAAGAGTGGAAAAAAGTTTGATTATGTGCAGACACGTCTTTAAGACATGCCTATAGTTTAACTAGTTGATGTATATCATCTGGTTTCATGGATAAATAAAGCTGAGTGTCGTCTACATAGCAATTAAAATGTATCCAGTGTTTGGTAATAATACTGTCCAAGGTATTGATCCTAGCATAGATGCCTGTAGACCTCTGATTAACCTTTGTCTGCAGGGAAGACTCCCCATTTACATGCACAAATTCAAGTATATTAAGTAGATATGCTTCCAGTTATTGTAGAGCAGTTCCTTTAACAACAATGATGTTTACTAATATCTATAGTAAAATCCAGTCCTTCACTGGGATCTAGCAGAACAAGAACAGAAATGAGCCCACTGTCAGAGCCATAAGAAGATCATTTGTAACTTTTAGTACTGTGCAAAAAAAATCCTAAAGCCTGACTGAAATACTTGAAATGAACCATTCCTCTGCAAATGATTAGTTAACTGTTTTAAAAACTACCCCCATGTTGTAGACAACGGCAAATTGATGGTTTAGAGGAAAACCTTATTAAAGTTAACTCAGAAAGATTGAAAGAATAAAAGAGTTTAATGGCACATCTGTGGGATGGCTGTGAATATTTTTTTCTCCAGTGGTTAAAATTTCATCTGTCAAGTGCTAGTTAACGTTAAATGAATACTCTGCTCGACACAGCTCTGAAGAGAAACTTGGGGCTGTTCCTGTTTTTCCTGATTAATGAGAAATAGTCCTAGCTTTACAGGTGGCTTAAAAAAGGTGTAACACACTACTTTTCCAGATAAAACAAAGATTTTTTAAATGAGTCTAAATTACACGTTATCTGCTTTGCCCTCTTTTTTTTAGAGGAACCACAGTAAGACTATTAATGAGATAATTGACGTCTGTGGGAGTAGCGTTGAGTTAGCTGTTCTGCATTGTGTTGGCACATGGCATTGAGAAATCACTTTCTTAAACTTGGTTACAGCACTTCCAGAAATACATCTTGTTCTGACCACCATAAGAGAAAGACCCAAATCCAGATGCCAATGTGCAAATAGCGATCAGATTCACAATTCTTTATTCTACACACTATTTTAAACAAGGAATACCACAAAATTTTGCGTGGGAAATCACTGGGGTGACATTTGGCTAATCACAGTTTTTACAAAGCAGTGTGGGGAACACTGGGGCTACAGGTGAACACAGGTGACTGGCTTGTCACAGTGCTGGGGCAGAGAGTCACTGAAGCAGTGGGTTTGCACCACAGGAGAAGTAGGTTTAGCAGTGGTGACAGAAGAGTGAGAGAGGTTGTTACCGGCAGAGTACAGAGATTTCTTAAGAAAGAAAACTGAAGATGCTGAAATTAGATTTAAAAGGCATACAAATAAGTTGATGAATATACTAAGAACTGGCAAGAAGGAATACTATAACAAGCAAATAGATAATAATACAAATAATATTAAAAGGACATGGGAAATACTGAACAGTGTTATAAAACGGGGGGCTAAACTAAACAACTATCAACTAAACAACTAAGTATTTCATTGATAATGACCATGAAGAATAGAATTTGTAACTGCTGGACCAAATTTAGCAGGAACAATCACTGATCCTGGGAAAGCAGAGGAAAAACTGGATACCTCAATAGACAGAAATCCTTATTTAGTGTTCCTCACAGCTGTTGATGAAAATAGAAGTTTTTGAAATTGTTAAACAAAAAATAAATGTAAAAGTGAGAAATCCTTGGATTGTAAAGATGTTGATATGATAGTGGTTAAAAACCATTTACATACATCTATAATCCGTATCATTTCAAACTGTTCTATTTCCAGACAGAATGAAAATAGCAAAGGTTGTACCTCGATACAAATCTGGCAACAAACACCATTTCACAAACTACAGGCCTGCTTCTTTGCGACCTCAGTTCTCAAAAATTCTTGAAAAACTGTTTAAGAACCGACTGGAAAAATGTATAGATAAACATAAACTACTCACCGAGAGTCAGTACAGGTTCATATCAAGCAGATCAACATCATTGGCACTACTAGATTCAATAGGATACATCATAAATTCCATAGACAAGCATATCACGGGAAAACATAGCCGCCCCAGAGATACGGCCACCGCTCACTCGGATCATGACACTAGTATAATATCTAAAATTAGTAATATCTAGTATAATATCTGGTATAATATCTAAAATTCCGTTATCAGTCAGAGAGTCTGAAAACAAGGAAAAATGTATTTCCATGGAGACTGTAGATAAGGCAAACCTGTCCTCTGAGATCACAGGAGTGCATTCAGGCGAAGAGGTTATTTGTGGTAAATTGATTCCCAAGAACTACAGTGATGTGTAGGATGACTCAGTATGTGTAGGTGTCGGTGTGTTTAATCTCTTCAGTATTAATTCCAACTGTCATGTACAACAGGCCCAAAAAGCTCAATACCAAGCTGTACGTGATACTAAATGACAACACATTAAAACCTTATGCGGTTTCCAACAGAACAGATTCATCATGTTTTCCCGGTTTTCTGGACTGGGGAATTTTTGCAACAATGGAAACTTGGATGCAGATGGGACAGACTTTTTGGAGCGCTATTAAAAGAATATTTTGATTCATGTGGTATCTGTTTTGTTTCTTTTGCCCCAGGAGACTTATAAGCAGATACGCTATGTTTAAGGACCTGGCACTGGGACAAAATCTAGCCCTGTAGTTCATTTGGATCCAGATCTGATTGCAAATTTTGCTTTACTCAGTAAAATTACACAAACGCAATCAAAATGTTGAACTCCACACAGTCCGGTATGTACTGTACTGTTTTCTGAAGATCTACATATTTATATGAGTTGACTGGCATAATTACACAATTAATGAAAATATCAGAAACACAGTCTTCCCATGTTTTTGTAATACAGCCATGTTTTAACACTTTCCCTGTTCGAGTTCATGTTTTGACAACCCCGTTCTAATAAAACAAATAAGAAAGACTCTGGTCTTACAGTCAAATACAATCAAAATACATAGAAAGGGGTTTAAGCGGGCACAAAGAGCAAGGAACTATCAAGAAATTGGTATGTCCCTATGAGCAGGCAAGCACCTTTCAACTTTCACCTTTGGCCATGCTGGAACTGGATTGACTCATGGTGGTACATCTGGTAAGAGGAGTAGAAACCACATCCCAGTAGTCAAGGTGAAAACAGACAACCTCTTATCAAAGCGTGCAATACACATGCTGGTCCATCGTGTCCATTTGACGCTTTGCCTCTCCAAAGCGTGCATGCAGGACACGTATGCAGAAGTAGTGTTAAGTTGGAGTAATCTGCAGTAACAGCAGAGGGAGATTAAGGACTCAGTTTAATTACTTGGTAGCAGTAATTAAATTGTTTCTGATGATTAAGCACTCTGGAATGCAATTCATGTATTTTTTGTTCACAACCAACTTCTTGGCTTTAAATATATAATCTCCCCTTGCTGGTAATGCAACTTCTGCGTGAGTATTGCAACTTCTGCATATGTATCCAGTTCATGTTTTGGAGAGACAAAGCATGAAATGGACACAGTTGACCATCGTGTCTATTACATGTTTGGTCGTAACACTGAGTTGAAATAAATCTGGCCTACTGTGTTTCTCTGTATCAGAAACTAAAATGTTTGAAATATCACACCATAATGTGACAGCTTGGTAATCAACAGATTTCAGGAACAAATTGTAAGTTTACCAAAGTTTGGATAACATAATATACATTAGTAACAAACTTTGTTTGGCTGTTCAAATGCCTCAATTATTATTTGCTTTTCAGCAGCTTAAAGCAATTGAGTGTGATTCCAAATGTACAGTGTAATAGAGGCCAAAATTGTTGGTCCCAGCTACTCTCCCTTATCAGACTGTTGTGCAACCATAAGTGCATGCTTGCCAAGCAAGCTTTCAGAACAATTATGAGCACACTTTTTTATTTATACTAAATGTCAACATTGATTTAGATCCTTGTAACCCAATCCAGCCATTCTTTGCTCACATATGAATGTGTTCGAAATGCTTTCATGGTGACATTATGAGAGGGGGCTTTTTTCTTAAATATGGATTAGGTGAAGTCGACTGGGAAAGGGATTTCCCAGTGAAGGCAGAATAGAAAAAACATTGTGTATGTATGTTTCAGCTTATCTGACAGATTCGGGCTGAATAAATGAATTACATATTTATATTTTTAGGATCTGGTTTGTTTCTGCTTTGTTTTATGCTACATGTTCTGTTGTAGTGCAGAACTTGCAGGAAGTATTCACCCCCTACCTCTCTGCCTGTGTGGGAGTTTGGTTTCTTACCACAGTGAGGGCGTGCAGTGTGTACTTTCACAGGAGAGAATGTGAATATTAAGACGTTCTTTCCTGGTTAATTAAAATTTGTCTTCCTGTGTTTTCTAGACCTTTGTATATTTGGGAAAGTTTTTCCTTAAACTAGTCAAATCTCTAAGGATAGGGATTGTTACTTGCACTACAAATTGCACTACATTTTAGCAACTATATAATATTTTACTTGATTTGAAATGTACTTAAATCCAGGATTTCCATGCTTTCACAACCAGCTGCTGCCACTTTGAGGCCTCCAATCATGTAAATAAGTGCAAGTTTGACATTTTAACACTGAGCTTTCTTCCAAGCAGTGTCAAATTTCACTGACACAAGACTTGAAAATACTCCGGACATTTGGTTTTGAATGAAGGAGAAAACAATATTGTTGCTTTTCTAGGTTGGTTCCAGTTTGGATTATCAAGAATTTGAAACTTGACCATTTATTAAACAGCTTTTGTGGATGTCATCCTATTTGAGCAGCACATCATCAAGACCTGTATTTGTAGTAGCTGAAAGCAGGTTGTGCATTATTTATTTAGGTCCAAGTTTGGACAGATGGCAAGTGGACCCAGAGTAGGCAAGAGCCAAGTATACTCACCCATAACATAGCATTCTGAAGCTTGTCCGTAATGCATCATCAGCCCCCCCCCCCCCCAAGTCGCACAGTTGTAGCCTAGAGTCACTCCCCAGCAGAGACACCACCAGCAAGACTCTACCCCAACTTACCATTTAACTTTGCTATTCAGCCAAGCACATCATTCACTCTGTTGTTACGTATGGGAGCAAACACAAATCTATCTTTGTATCTTTGGTAGCATTTGCATCATTCTTTCATTCTAAATAAAATAGCTTGAAAAGTTTAGAATGAATTCTCATAAGAAGTTGCCGGGGTCTAGAGTGGGGTTATGTTAACAATCCATTAATATCTGGCTTACATCCACAAAGGTCTTCAAGGTCGAAAACTTACAAAAAGCCTTGTAACTTAGAAACTCTGATTCTTACAAGTGTGGTGTGTATTGTCAACATATTGAAAGGAGAGTATAACGAAATATGTTACATTTGACCTTTGATCTCACTTTGAAGGTCAACAGATTGATCTGAAGGTGAATATATGTTAAAATCTGTTTTCTTACTGCCATTACTTGTGTTGACAGCATGAAGGGAATGATATATGTGGATTCTGAATATTATGTTATTTTGGACCTCTGACCTATTTTTCAAGGTAAAATATTTGTAGCAACATGTACTTGCATTTTTTCTGCAGTGTTGATCCATGCATATGATCCGTTTCCACTCTTTACCAGACACTTACAGAAAATCTAAAAACATTTTTGTTCTCTCTGGTTGAGATCTAGTAATCTTAAACAGGGCAGGTTTCTCTCGGAAGAAATGTTTGGTTCGCTGCATTTACCCAGCCTCTGCTGACAGATGATGTACTCAGGCCGAAGGCTGGCAGCATCTGTTGTTCAGCTGAAGCCAAAACAGGTAGCTTTTCTAATAGACTTTAGTGACAGTTCTTTGTTTTTCTGTAGGTGGTGTTTGTGGTTTACTTTGCACAAAAAAGTGATCAAATGATCAGATAACCTAACATGTATGTCTTTGGACTGTGGGAGGAAGCTGGAGTATCTGGAGGCACAAACAGAAAATTTGGACCCTCTTTACTTGTATATGGTAATATAGTAAGCAGCTGTCGTTGTCAAATGTCAAATTCCACAGTTTATCTGTACTTGCTTCATGGCATACCAGTTTGCCTTGGAGCACCATTTGCAAACCAGTGATATGACACTATACTATATAATAGATACCTATAGTGATTAACTTGTTTTCAGAGAAGCCAAAAGAGTTTGTAGAGTTGAGTAACATTTCAAAGAAAAACCCACCCGCAGGAAACTGCAGCTTATGTATTCATGTTGCCTGAAATGTGTGAGAGCTGCTACAAAGCGTTTTTTTTAATCTTATACTAAATGTGAGGTGTGATGTGGGTGCCTTCAAATTGATTTGTAAAGTCCCTATTTGTGCTACTCATTATGCTACAACCATCACACTTGCACTCACTGACAGTTTCACAGCTACAATCCAATACGCGCACACATTTGTTGCTCATAACAGAAGCGACTGCAAATGAGTCAGCTCCACCAGCCCCCCCTTTGTGTTAGTCTCTATCAACACACTTGCATTCCTTGAGGTCGTTATCGTTTGTCACCTAGGCAACCTACTCAACAAGTAGTGCCTTACTGACCCCTGGTTTTGAATAATGTCCTGTATGTGCTAGCTGTGGCTGTAATCCCTCAGAGCATAGGCGCTCAGTGTTTCACTGCTCGCTCAAAAGGCAGCACACACTTACAATAATTCATAGCATTAACACTACTTTAACTAAAGCTATCAAAGAACACAGATGACCTTTGTTCACAGTAGCATGATGCAGAAATGTGTTTGTGTGTATGTGCATGTGAGCTCCAGGAAGTCCACCAGACTCTAGCTTGGAATGTTGAGAACAGCTGTGGACATGATCGAAAGAATTTACATAGAAACCTAAGCTCACAATGGTATCTGACACACACACACACACACACACACACACACACACACACACACACACACACACACACACACACACACACACAGACAGACAGACTGAAAACAACTGTTTAAATATTTAAAAGGAGCAACCATCTGTCTATTTGTTGCTTATCTACGTCTAACATGAAGCAGAAAATTATCTGTCTATAAACTGATGTTGCACCCTGTGCCCTAGAGAGGGAAGAATTATGGACCAAAATACAGACACATGGAGACAATTCAATTCATTTTAATTCACTGAGAACCATATCTAAAGGAAGCAGATGAATGATCTTAACATGAGGAGTTGGGAACACAGGAGGACTCCTCGAAGTCCTAGGTTGGTTATCAAACTCATTTTACATGATGATCCAAATATATAAATATATATGAAATCTATGCACCCCTTCAAATTTTTGAAAGTTTCCAGTGGGCCAAATTTTAATCTTTGCTGCCCTAATTCTGGTGCCTGGGCCTTATATTTGACAAACCTTATGAAGGAAAATAATTTTTGTGAATGATTACTTTGCTGCTTTTCACTCATTTTGTGTTTTGTGTGTGTAGCTGACCATTTTCAGATGAATAGTTTGTTATTTTTCAAACCACTTAACATTGACCTATGAATAGGGATGGGTACCGGTATCCGGTGCCATAATGGCACCGGTTCTGATATAAACGGTAGTAACCAGACCGAAAAGCAGCGCACATTTCGGTGCTTTATTTTGGTGCGTTTTTTTTTCTTGAGATGTCATACACTTCGGATTCTAGCCAATCATTTTACCTTTCCAAGGATAGTAGGCGGGCCCAGGTACATACGTTCTTTTAGAGCAGAGCTACAGATTAAAAATGCCCAAGGCAAAGCGGACAAAAGTCTGGCTGCAGCCTGCAACAAGTGCTTTAAGGTGATACTGTGAAAAGGAAGTAAAACCTCGAATCTGATGAAACACCTGGCGACGCATAGCGTTTTTTTAAAAGCCGAGAAATACACTGTATTTGATAGCTTGCTGCAAGACCGAGCACCGAGCACGGGTGTGGTGCCTGTTATCGGACCCGGAGTTAGCAACATCCCCCAAGAACCTGAAGAGTAGAGTCCTGGTCCTAGCCCTGCCAGTGTAGCAGAAATGATGACGGATGATGATGGCAGCAGCAGCCGTTCTTCTCTGTGTGAGTAGCTTAATGTTGTTCGTGTGTAAATTACGTTGAGTAGGCTAACCATGTTATTAAATTAATGCACGTAAGGTGAATTAGCAAACACCGTCGTAGTTACATGCGGCTGTCTTCTTGTTTGATAGAGTGATACCATATATGCCCTATAGCTGCAGAAAAGGCAAACATTGTTATCTTTTTCCAAAAAAAACCCAGCTAAACATGAGAGGTTTTAGGACAAAGTTTGTGTTTTCCATTGTTTAAGCACCGGTTCCAACCAAAGGAGGTATGTTGTATCAACAGAATAGGCTAACTTGGTTATCATTTTGCAGAAAAAAAGAGACTTCTAAAAATAAAAACATGAGAGGTTTTTGGACAAAGTTTGTGTTCTCCATTCTTTAAGCACCGGTTTGAGCACCGTTTAAGCACCGGCACCGTTTCAAAAGTACCGGTTTGGCACCAGTATCGGATAAAACCTAAACGATACCCATCCCTACTTATGAATGATTCAAGAATAATAATACTAAACCATACCAATAACTGGATTCTCAATGAGTCATTGACATACTTGGTATGTTGAGTGTGTCCTTAAAAATTTGAGGAATTGGACAGTTGGAGAATAAAAGAAATGTCAGCCCTCCCTCAGAAAAACTGTCTGCAGATTAACTTTATCTGAAAGTCATGTCCTTAAGAAACAGAAGAAAAAATCTGACAAAGACCTGGCTCAGGAATGCATCTGGTTCTCCATCTGATTCGTTTACTGTTCACTGAAACCTAATAATATAATGGTCTAAGTGAAAGAGTGGTTGACAAAAAGCCGCTCTTAAGGAAGAAAATAGGGATGAAAGGCTGAGGTGCCAATTTATACTAGTGTTAACAGTTCTTGTGGAGTAAAGAATCCAAATTTAAAAGTTTTGCTGCAAGCTGTACGAAGGAGATCAGGAGAGAAGTACAGTGTTTACAGCCACCTGTAAAACACAGTGGAGGCTCTGTCATAGTTTCAGGCTGCATGCCAGTAAGTGGTGTTGTAATAGAAATATGAATACTGAGGAAAAGTACCGTCAGATTTTGATCTACAATGCAATACCATCTGGAAAGTGTGTGATTGGCAAAGACTTCATTGCCATGACAATGATCCCCAAGACACTGCCAGGACAGTGAAAGTATCACTGGAAAGGAACACACACAGTGGAACACTATCAGGAATGGATTTGCCTCCACAGTGCCCGAAAATCAACATTGTTGACGCAGTGTTGGATCGTCCTGACAGAGATTGTAACAAAAGACAGGCAACATCCAAAGAAGAGATTTGAAATGTCTTTTGAGAAGCCTGGAGATCTATTTCTGAAGACTACTTAATGAATTCACAAGAAAGCTGCATCAGAGAGTTCAAACTGTGTGGGATAATCACATGTTCATCCCAAATATTGACTTTCAGTCTTATTATAATCAGTGCTGCCATTTCACATTTTACTAGCAAAGAGTGGTGGATTGAGATTGTGTTTTACTTTGCAACAACCTCTTTATCTCAGATTGTTTTATTATCTAAATTATTATCTAAACAATATATGCAGAATGTGCAATGGAAAAAATGTGTTTGTCTGATTATTGGATCTAATATGTTTGCACAAAGAGATTCATCATTTCTAATTACTTTGGGGGCTACTAGCAAATTACCAAAAGCTTCACAGGAAACAGAAATAAAAATACCAAAACAACTTAAAGCACAGCTCTTTCTTACCTAGTTTGACATGTACATACATGCCATTGTGTCTTGCAGTGCAGTGTCCCATCTCACTCTGAACAAAAAAGGATTTAGGATAGTTTTGAAGGAATTTAACTGTCAGCTTAAAGACATAGAAAATCTCATTACCAAACAGTGAAAAGTAAACACGCTCAGGTTCATTCATGAACGTTCTTATCCTAACTCAGTGGGATCGTGTAAAAAGACTCTAGAGCTCTGTTTCCACCAGAATGGAAACGGCTCCATTACTCATCCAGACACATACACACAAAAACACTCACACACTGACATCCACTACACACACACACACACACACACTTACTTCTGTCACTCTTTGACGTTCACATCCCGAGCTGATTATTTTGACACGAGATTATGAAAATGGGAGTGTACACAAGTCCTGGTCTGCGTTCGCTTATGCACGCACGCATGCACCCACCAACACAACCACACACACACATGCATAATACTAAGTGATAACAGCTCTTTGCAGATAAACGTGCATGTGTGCATGTACACCTGTTCTCTTCTGGACTGAGAGGGAGCTAATGTTTCAGCATATGGCTCTGTGCTGAGATGTTCATTAAATTAACCACAACACAAGGTGCTAAGAAAAGAATGAATGACTGATAAAGTTGTAGACACAGCTCATCCACAGACATATTTTCAACCTTTTAACCCTTTCTGCTGACCTTAAGGAACGATGTTATGAAGGAGAACACCATAATCGAAGGTCATTACCATCCAATTACATTCAGCTGACACTGGCCATCACAAGCTTGCTGCTCTGTTCCCCCATGTTTTGCTTCTCTATCCATTGTTTATACCAGTGTTTTGAGTCCAGAAAGGAGTCATTCTCCATAAGGATATAGAGGTCATTCACTTCACATTGGCCTCAGTGGAAACTCAAGACCCTTTCATTATACCCTCATTCAGCAGCTCTTAGTGCTTTGGGAAGTACCCTTCACCCCCACACCTAAATCCTCTCCTATCCAGCAGTATTCTCCAGCCAGCAGGGTTGAGGACAAAGCATTGTACAAGTTAAATGACTCTTCTCATAAGGCACCCCACACCCCACAAGAGCTGCAGTTTGGAAGATGCTCTGACCCAGTCATCTAGCCATCACAGTTTGGCCTGTTTTCAAAGTTGCTTAAATCCTTACACTTGCCCATTTGAGGACAAAATGTTCTTTATTTCTTTATTAATTTATTTATTGCTATTAACATGATGAATGCAGGTAGATGATCTGTCTGTGGCAGTAACATGACAAATCACGTTGGTCTAATCTCATGGAGCGAATTAAGGTCAGTCATAATACTAAGTCCTATTTTTGCTCCAAAACACCATTGTCTTCTTTGGGGAGGTGGTGCTTGGACAAAGGCCAGAAGAGCAAGCACATGCCGATACACAACGTTTCAGAATGAGAAAATGGCATAGGTCAAAGGTCAAGGATGTCCCCTCTGACTTTGGTACAATTCCATGTTCACACACATTCTCTTGCTTTATTTCCATTCAGAGGGGAAAAAAAGATTTTTGTTTGTAATCTGACCCCATTTTGCTGGCAGTGTCCAGGGAAGAAAGTTGTTTCTCTTTACAGCAACCATCATATGCAGGAGGAATACTCAGTATGAAATTCTGCTGGGAAGGGCAAGACCTAGAGCAAAGAAACAAAAGACTGAAGAGGAAGAAGGTAAAGAAGAAAAGAAATAAGGAAAATATTAACAGTCAGAGAATACTTTCTCTGATTTAGTTTGTTTATAGAAAAACTTATCTACAACTTATTTAGTCCCGTAAAGGAAAAAAGATGGTTTAATCCCATTTGTGGGCAATTTAATTTTCTAGTTCTGGGTAAAACATGGTGAACTGTTACACTGCAGCTGCCTCCACAGAAGCCCTGAAAAGTAATCCAGGGATCATCTTTCCTTCCTCTGTTGCTTTTTTGATGGGATTAGAGCGCCATAGTAATTACCAGAAAACAGGAACTCGTGAGCATTTGTCAGGATGTGTTTTTTGTGCTTTCTGAGACACACAGACAAACCTGCAGTTCTGTTAATCAACCAAAAAAAATAATACTTGCTCGAAGGACCATTCCTAGGATTGCATGTGTTTAAGCCAAATAATTGCCATGGCCTTGCATAATTTCCCAAAACATGCAGCAATAGTTTGGCTTTTTTACTTGATGCATCCACCTTCAAATATGTTAAGAACATATTTAAAAATTGCAGTAATTTAAATTAAACTTATAAAACTGCATTTTGGTCTGGGCCTTCCCCAGCCTCTTCCTGTTGTGCTGTTCAGTGTTGGATCAGTAAGATGGGCAGATGTCCAGGCCACCCTCCAGAGACAGAATAAAAATAGTTCTTTTAGCGTACTGAGTCACTAGAATTGGTCTAGTTCAATATATATTTCATGTCACAAGCACATATTTTTTGTAGAAAAAGTGGGGAAATGTCACCATGACAACCAGAAAAGCAAAGTTTTAAAAGAGTAGCCCCTAATGTATTTCTCCAAACCTTATGAAGAAGTTTTTCATGGCCAAATAATGACTTTGACTTGTCATCATTTTGTGGTGTGAAAGTCAACATCAGTTACTCCTCCACCACACCTCTGACCTCTAAAGCCACTCTTTTTCTTTTTACTTTTTAATCAATACATACCCACATAGCAAAATTGGTATGGCCCGGATCTGGCCCACACAATGTGCTTACACATGGCCCACATACCGCAAAGAATGACGGCCCTTAGGTGGCCCAGATCTGTTTTGCCAGATGTGGCCCACACATGGGCCAGCACAAGGCCAGTTGCAGACACACTGGTGGTCCTGTGCTGGCCCATGTGTGGACTACGTCTGGCAAACCTGATCTGGGCCACCAAAGGGCCGTCATTCTTTGTGGTATGTGGGCCATGTGTATGGGCTCAAAATGTGGTCATAAATAATTTGTACTTGTAAATCAGGATTTGTATGTGTAAAAAGAATTTGTGTGTGCGTAAAAAAGATTTGTATGTGTAAAAAGAATTTGTGTGTGCGTAAAAAAGATTTGTGTGTGGACTTAGCCAAAAAAACACCTGCAAGTTACGAGTACGAATTTTGACCCTATTTTTCTTCCTTTCATCTGATTGGTCAATGTCATGTCAATCACAAATGTAACAATCCAATCAGAGAACAGATGGGTTTGGCTGTCGGAGGGGCGCTTTTTTGAACTGCAGCCAGATATGGCATGCCATCACATGCCATCACATCTATGCCAGGTCCGGCCCAAATCTGGATGACATACATCTTATCATGCCAGAAGTCAGCCAGCAGTGCCGGCTTGATACCAGATCCGGGCCAGACCTGCTTGCTATGTGGATATGAGAGCGTACTGTTGACAAGTCGTTTTCAGGGACACAAAATAATGTTGGGAAATTTGTATTGAGGAACATAAAAAAGAACGGGTAAATATTTGTGTCTGTCAGTGTGAATCAATAACTTAAAGGTCATGACTATTTCACAAACCGCTTCGAGACTGGGTTGGTAAATCATGTCTAATGAGTCTAGACTGTCACAGCCATCGCGTCTCTGCCTTGTAATATCATCATTATAAACTGTGATGTGTAATCATCAGTCCAGTATGTTTAGAAATATGCTCCAAAACCCTCAACTATATGCTTCCGTTGCATCATGCTATGTTTTTTCTTTGATGTTCCTAGTGTTCAGAGTATTTTGCTTAATTTATTTAGAAGATGACAGAAAATATAAGATAACAGTTCTTGAATTCAAACCTTCTCTTGCTAGAAAGTCAAACAAACATGCATGCAAGCATCCAAGAATGGTTTAAGTATATTAAACAATTCTAAACTCAACAGCTCATGAGCATGAACATGAATTTAGCTCATGCTCATGTGGCTTTCTAAGTACAAGGGGTAAAAGGGTGATTTGGAAGGTGAAGGAACCCTAAGACTGGGTGTAGGAGTAGGGAAAATAACCACTTAGAAAGAAATTGCTCAATAATTTGTACTGTGAGCTCCAATGAGATGTAAGTGGATATTTCACAAGCTATAATAGCTGATTTCCAACGGCCAGACATTAGTAAGAAAGATAGTAAGAAATTCAGTAAGTGAATCTAATCAGCATCATCTCTTTAAGTTGTCTGTTAACCTTAATGCAACCTTACACCAGTCTGCTCTGTACCAGCCCAACATGCATTATGTTAGACTTCACCACAATACTGCAAACTACTTCTTCTAGAAAACTGCACAAAATTGCCTAGCTGTTCATTTAATCTGTGAATAACACAAAGTTATTACACTTCAGTTTGTTTCAAAATATGAAGAAAACAAAAAAACATGACTGCCAGGATATGATTTCAAAATAAAAGCTCTAAAATAAATTAGAACATTACAAGTAAGCTTTAAATTTCCAGTTGATCAAATGTCACTTACTGACCAGTCCTTAGCTTTGAAAATAATGTCTTATCTTCCTCTGTTTCTTACAATTTTCTCCTTCTCTGAGAGCTTATTAATACAGTATGATTTCTTTTCTTCGTGAGAAATACACCATGTGTTGGTTTAGCTTCCAAGACATGTGTGGCATTCCCACATATGTTTATACAAACATTTTTTTCTTTTGTGCTTTGAATCTAAAATTCATAGTCCAATGACAACAACTTGGTATCTTGACAAAAATTCATAGGCATACAGACTGGAGCAGCCAGGGATTGAACCAGCAACTTTCTGATTAGTCGATTAGTCTATTGCCACCCCTGAAGGACAAAGGAGTGTGTTGAGGGAGTAAGATGGACTGTGTGATGTCATAATTTTATACTTGCTAGAAGCAACACTAATTCACTCAACAGTACTAATGAAGTAATCTGCCTATCAGATTTAATTACTTCTTTACTGAAGATGCAATTTTTAAATCCTCCCTGGTAGTGCTGTTCTGACCATATGTAAGTGCGCATCAGCTTTGCATGCAGGCTGAGCCATCCTCTGCTGAGCCAAAATAGTGTCTCACAGAAGCTTTTGATCCCATCTTTTTTGTCAGCAAAGATAGTTTGGTCTTGGTGATATGTGATGACTTTTAAAGAAAGGCAAGCAGAGGAGATTGCCCTGACTCGGTACCAGTGTTTGGTATATTTTACACTGTCATCAACAGCTATTCTCAGACCCCCATGTTGTGGTTGATCTATCAGGATAGCATCAGTGTCTCCGTCAGGGTGCAAAAGCATACATCAAACCCCAGTTAAGTATTCGTATATGCAAAAAAAATTAAATTTAAAAGATTATTGGATCATAAATGATGATAATTTATTTTTACTAAATTTACTTTCCAAATATTGAGAGCCTAAAAACAATATTATGTATACAAAACACATAAATGAGTCAAACTGTATTAAACTTAATTATTGCCAATAATCAGATATATGCCTTGGCTTTTTACACCATGCCATAAAAAACGTCCTTAGCTTTAATAATTGGGTTATAAAAACTACTAAGAAATAACTTAATAATTAGATAGATAGACACAATTTTATGTATATTTGCATGTTGTCTTGATGCTTGCTCAGTCATCCAGGTAAGTAAATCCCAAAAGGTTGATTCTGTTCATCTGGACGTAGCATTTTCAGTGGGAGAAACGTTTTGTCATTCACCCAAGTGACTTCTTCAGTATCAGCTGACTGCAGGTTTATAAACAGTACATTTGCACAATGACTGCAACTAGCACGCTGAAACTAGAGAGGAGGATGCCACACCGAGGATGGGGACAAGTGGGTGAAAATTCTGTCTGACAGACTACTCACCCAAGCAGAGAAAAACATCCTAGCAAAAGGGTTGAACTTTGTTGTGATGCAGAGTGGAACTGATCACAACCACGGAAACAGTGATTTGAAACAACAACATGGCAGATGTGGAAGCAGAGCAACTGCGGACAAACATTTCGGCCTGAATCAGCAGTGCAAAGCCTCCACTATCCAACATCAGCATGGAGGAGAGGAAGGCACTCACATCACTTGGTAATTACAGCAACATTATCATCCTTCCAGCAGACAAGGGTAACTGCACGGTTTTGCTAAACCAGAAAGACTATCATGAAAAAAGTTTGTCACTGCTCAGTGACAAAAATACTTATGAGCCCCTGAAACGAGACCCAGGAAGTAGTTACAGGAAGAGGGTGATAGATTGTCTGAAGCAGTTAGGACAGGGGTGGGAAACTCCAGGCCTCAAGGGCCGGTGTCCTGCAGGTTTTAGATGTGTCCTTGATCCAACACAGCTGATTTAAATGGCTGAATTACCTCCTCAACATGTCTTGAAGTCCTTTAAGAGCCCTGGTAATGAACTAATCATTTGATTCAGGTGTGTTGACCCAGGGTGATATCTAAAACCTGCAGGACACCGGCCCTTGAGGCCTGGAGTTCCCCACCCCTGAGTTAGAACAAGACAATGCTATTGACCGGATCTCATATCATAGGTTATACCCAGGGGAATCTATACCAAATCTGTATGGTTTACCGAAGATACATAAACAGGGTGTATCTTGGTAGGCAGCTCTGAACATCACATCCAGAACACCTTGGATTTTGTTGAGAAGGTGAGAGATGTCATTATGGAGGCAGATGAAACAATGATCTCGTATGGTGTTATACCTCTCTGTAGCTCAGGAGGTAGAGCAGATCATCTATGATCGGAAGGTTGGTGGTTTGATTCCTGGCTCCCCATAGTCTGCACACCAAATATCCTTGGGTAAGATATCAAGTTGCTTTCTGATGCATCCATTGATGTGTGAATGTTAGTTAGTAAGCACTAGAAGAGAAGAAAGTGTGAATATGGCATGTTGTATTAAGTGCTTTGAGTACTCCCGAAGAGTAAAAAAGTGCTATATCAGTCCATTTACTCTATTCTCTTGTGTGCCAGTCACTGAAGCAGTGGAGGTAAGAGTGTAAGAGATTACAGGATGACCTCAACCTCAGCAACAGGACCACTCTCAGCACCAACCAAGTAAGCTTGCTTTTGGAACTGTGTCTTAATTCCACCTATTTCACATACAAGGGTCAGTAATACAGGCAGAAACATGGGTGTGCCATGGGTTCCCCATTTTCACACATTGTGGCCAACTTGTACACGGAAGAAGTGGAAAAGAGGGCTTTGTTATCCTACCCTGGAACACCACCAAGTCATTGGTTCAGGTACGTGGATGACACCTGGGTGAAACTCAAATCTCAGGATGTACCCCATTTCACGGATCACATTAACTCCATGGATCAACACATCAAATTCACCAGGGATGATATGAAAAGTGGCAGGTCAGCCTTCTTAGACTGTGAGATTTCCATCGGTAATGGGGGACATTTCAAAGTTGATGTGTACCGTAAACCTACGCGTACGGATCAGTACTTAAGTCTGTCTCATCATCCTCTGGAGCACAAACTGGGTGCCATCAGGACCCTACAACACAGAGCGAACACAATAAGGATGGGGAAATGCTACATGGTCAGGAAAACCTGCAGTCAACTGAGACTGAAGAAGTCACTTGAATGAGTGACGAAACGTTTCTCTCATTGAAAATGCTACATCCAGGTGGACAGTATCAACCTTTTAGTACTTGCATGCATGTTACTTAGTCCAGGTTAAAGATACAGAGGATGCCATTGGGGTTTCTTATGGGTCTTTTGGGTCAAACTAATTAGTTTTCAGCAGACTTTTTGGGTTTTGCACTCTAAATCTTCTTTCCCCTCTTTTTGCTCTTTCACAGTTTCTCTTTCTGCATCTCACCCTAGCAGCGAGAGAGTTATTATCAATGTAAATTGTAATTATAAAACATTAAGCGAGCTGTTGTATTTTTTTTTTTCAGCTTTTCTTTCTAAATATGTGTGGACTTGCCTGATCAAGCAAGCTTTATTTTAGTGTGTGTGATTGCCAAGACCCTGCAGCAGACTCTGTCATTTGTCTGATGTCCATTGCAAAATCTTTCCCAAACTAAATCATGAATCCCGCCTTTCACCTGTGCCAACAATGCTGTAAAATGAGCTTTTCTCTGGAACTCATATGAGAAGTAAAGGCCTTTTCTCTTTATCGACCAGTTTACAGTAAAGACAGAAAAGAAAGAAGGAAGTCTGATATGAATAGAATAGAATAGCCCTTTATTGTCATTGTACATGCACAACAGAATTATGGCACCAACTGGGCCAAAATAAAAAATAAATAGTACACAGCAGGAATAAATAACAAACAAGATAAAAAATATACAATCAAGATGGCTATATACACAAGCAGAGAAATACATGCAAAACTAAGAGGAAGGCACACAATAGAGAGCAAGTAGCAAAGTGCTTGGAAGTAGTGCAAACAAAAAGACTGAATACAGTCAGTGTGTGAGTGGCCTGAGTGGTTAAGATTATTCAGACCATGGCTCAGATTGGTGAGGTGAATGGACAAGGGTGGGGTGTAGGGCAATAGTGTTTGTTAAGAGTCTGAATGGCCTGGTGGAAGAAGCCGTTTGTCAGTCTGACCTGAGGCGCCGACCAGAGGGCAGTAGGTCAAACAGGTGGGTAGGGTTCAATGGGTCACCCGCCTGGATTTCCTGAGACAGGAGAATCTGTCCATGGCCTCCAGGGGTGGCAGAGGGCAGCTAATGATTTTTTTGGGCGCTGTCAATTACCACCTGTGCACTTCTTGTTCTCAGTTGTGGCCCCTGCATACCAACACCCAGGCAGTGGAAGAGCACACTCTCCACTGAGGAGCAGTAGAAGGCCAGCAGCAGCTTCTGGTCCAGATTATTCTTCCTCAGGGTACGGTCAGTGCAGCTGCTACTAGGCCTTCTCTACCAGGACGTTGGTGTTGTGGATCCAGTGGGTCCACTGTAAGGTGGAGACAGATTCCAAGAGTTCTCCATTTATAATGGAGGGGTGTTGACCAGAGATGGGCAACGCGTTACTTGTAACGCGTTACTGTAATCCGATTACTTTTTTCAAGTAACGAGTAAAGTAAGGGATTACTATTGCAAAAAAGGTAATTAGATTACTGTTACTTTCCCGTAAGCATGCTGCGTTACTGCGTTACTAAAACCGTGATTTTTTTTGTGAGAATGTCTCATGACAATGACATAAGCGAGTGCGACGTTTGTGGCAACAGCTGTGTGCAGTTCAACAATGGATAATATATCGAGTGTGGGAGAGCATATGAGCGTGCAGCGTTTAAAGCATGGAAGTACTGACCTTACTTTGAGTTTGATTCCATAAAAAGTGACAAAAACATTAGCGTCTGCTGTACAGTGCGTGGGAAGAAATCTTCTTTTTACAGCGAAAAAACCCCCCTAAACTTCCGAGCAAGCACCGAGTACGCTGCCATGGAATGGGAAATTCACAGAGAAACTCGCGGATTCTTCCACTGACCGCTGCAGCACACCTGCACCAGGGCAAACATCCGCCTGCCCCACTCCTGCTTTACAGGTGAAAATAGAGCAACAGGACCGCTGAGTCTTTGATTTTATTTATTTTCTGCTGTGTTTTACTTGCATTTATTTGAAAGACTTTGTGTAAACACAAAAACCTATTTTATTTTATGTGCCGGAATGTGCAGAAAATAGGTTTAAATGTTAAACAAATTTCTTCCAGTCAGAGAATGTTGCATATAATTAAATTTTTGCTTGATGCATAAAGTTAAAAGATTAAAACTAATAAAACAAGTTTTAAAAAGAGACTTTTCCATTTGATTGTACGATGGATTATGCAGAAAAAGTAGAATTGGGCTGAAAAATCTATTGCTTTATTACCTATTCAGGTTGTAAATCATGTTTTTAAAAAGTAACTAAGTAACTAATTACTTTTGAAAATAAGTAATCAGTAAAGTAACAGGATTACTTTTTGGGGGAAGCAATCAGTAATTAGTTGCTGATTACTTTTTTCAAGTAACTTGACCAACACTGGTGTTGACCTGTCTGTGCCTCCTGAATAAGTTCTTTGGTTTTAAGGGTTAGGGTTAGGGATGAGAACCTCTCAGTATCTGATGCTGAGAGACTGTGGAGGGGAGAGGTGGGGGCTGAGTCAGACTGTTCAAGGTCAGTTGGTTAGGAAATCTTTGCAACAATGGATGCACGATTTGCCCCCCCCCCCAAGAAAAAAAAATTCACACAGTCCTTTATTTTCTCTTAGCTTATCAAACTTGTGACCCCATGTTGTGATTCTGTGGCCAGCATATCTGGTGTGTGTCAAACTGTTTTATCTCAGTAACAGATGTGGGAGGCCAGGAGTAATCTGAGTAAGGGAACAAATAACAGCTGATAAGAGTGGGTGGAGGAGCATGTGGTGTGTGTGTGGGGGGGGGGGGGGGGGGGGGGGGGGATTCTGTGTGTGTTTTCATTTGTGTGTATCTGTTGTTACGTCCCCACTTGAAAGCTAGGCGAAGAGGGTGGGGGACAGTAACAGTTGGATCCGGGTTGAAATGAAAAGAACGCCAGGCAGAGGTATTTAACACAAAATAAATCTTTATTATGATCAATTAACTCAATAATCATATAAATGGTAACAACAGAAAGAGACAGCACCGCTGCTTTAATGATAACTCAGACAGGTCCACCCAGAGAGAATGGTGGCCACTTCAACAAAGAAAACAACTGTAAGGCTTCAACAGAAAAAGACAGCAACGCTGCTATTAGCAATAACTAGGCAGGCCAAACAAAGTAATGGAGGCCGCCGTCACTCAAGCAAAACCACTGCCCAGTTGAGCTACTCACAGCAAGCCACGCACGGTGGGGCTGGTCACACACACACACACACACACACACACACACACACACACACACACACACACACACACACACACACACACACACACACACACACACACACACACACACACACACACACACACACACAGCAGGCCTTTTCCACACCTAGGCTGGAAACACACACTGACCACCACAGAGGGAAATCCACCAGAAGCCTCTCCCAACTCCACACTGCTCTCCTCCAGCTTATATCACCTCTCAGGGTAATTGGTGGTAACGAGGGCAGATGAGCAGCAGGTGTGTCCTAACGGAGAAGGCAGGGGCGGAGAGAGACAAGGGGAGGGGCAAGAAAGAAGGAGGAGGAGAGGGAGAAGACAACACCACGCCCACACACTCCCACAGCCTCACAGGATGTAACACTGTGTACGTGTCTGTGTGTGTGTGTGTGTGTGTGTGTGTGTGTGTGTGTCAGTTTAAAAGGCAACCACTTGTTCTTGCAGGAATTATCCAGCCCCCGCAAGAGAGGAATGCACTTCCATGTCCTGCAGTGCACGTACCATAAACTTACATTAATAAACACACACACATTTTTTCTAACCCATTAGAAGGAGCCTGAGTTAGTGCTTGAGGGTGAGAGGTACCAACTAGATATAGTCGGGCTCACCTCAAAGCACCGCTTGTGCTCCAGAACCAGTTTCCTGGAGAGGGTCTGGACTCTGTCTCAGTCTGGAGTTGCCCTTGGCGGCGGGCTGGGGTGGGTACCTTAGTATCCCCTCGGCTTTCTACCTATATGTTGAGGTTTTCCCCCTGGAGTAGAGGGTTTTTGTCCCTTCGCCATTGGATCAGGGAATGGCACCTGACTTTCTTCTGCGCCTATGCGCCGAACGACAGTTCAGATCACCTGGCCTTCTTGGAGTCCCTGAGTGGGTTGCTTGAGGGTGCTCCACCTGGGGACTCTGTCATCGGAGGCAGCTGATAGGTACCAACAGGGCAAGCGGAACATGGCTTGGACAGTAGCTGAAGCATAAACTCGAGTGTGTGAGGAGCTCATAGAAAAAAAACCTTTGGACTGCCTTGAAAAGATTCTGGCAAACCATCAGGCACTTCAGGATGGGAAAGAGGTGCTCTATCTGCACTGTTTATAGTGCGGGTGGAGTGCTGCTGATTTCGACTGAGGATATTGTTGGGTGGTGCAAGGAATACTCCGAGGACCTTCTTAATCCCACTGATACGTCTTCCGTAGATGAAGCAAAGTCTGGGGTTGAGGGGGATGTCCATCTCCTGGGGTGAGGAAGTGTTGGGGAGTAACAGAATACATGTACCGCCGTTACGTATTTAAAATACAAAATATGAGTAACTGTATTCCGTTAAAGTTACTGTTTAAAAAGGTGGTATTCAGAATACAGTTACTTTGTTGAAATAAAGGAATTACACGGCGGTCTTTTCCTGTTTCATATGTTAGGCTATGCCCTCTCTATTTTTGGTAATTCCACGCCGGTGGAAACCCAAACAAAACACGTATTAAGAGGCTCTAATGCCTATGTCTCAATCTCGCGGCCCATGTCACCTCTACTTGCCGCCCGCATAATGACGTGAAGACATATTTTTTTAAATTATTGTTCAAAAAATGATTTAATATGAAGGCAATAGGCAGAGTTTTACAGGCATAGCCCTAAAGAATGTAGCCTCATGGGCAGTGTAGCCCAGTTGTAAGTAAGCTGTTAAGACTCGACCGTGTTCGTGTTTTCCTCCGAAACAATAAGTTCCGTTGGAGCAGCCTTTCAACGCCTCTCTCTGTCTCTTGCTACCAAAGTTGACCCAGACAACAAAGTAAAGCTAGTTTTCGGCTACGAGCCCAACATAGAATCCAATGTATTAGCCAGACGTCCCTTTACTACGGTTCAGAGCCGCGGACCTGTTTTATATACGCGCGGAATAGTTTTCTATACGAGATCGCTGCAAAAAGTGCAGCCTTACCTAATGTCCACCCTACTGTTACTCATTTTATATTAAGATTTAAAAATCTAGTTGGTATTGGTATGGGGAGTAGCCTTTAGTAATAGTAATAAATCACACAGCAATAGTACATTCATGTAGTTGTAAAAAGCTTGATAATGTATTAAGTAATCCAAAGTATTCAGAATATGTTACACTCATTGAGTAACGTAACGGAATACATTACAAAATACATTTGGGGGCATGTATTTTGTAATCTGTAGTGTAATACATTTTAAAAGTAACCTTCCCAACACTGGGGTGAGGTCACTGAGGCAGTTAAACAACTCCTTGGTGGCAAGGGCCGCTGGGGTGGATGAGGTTTGCTCTGGATGCTGTTGAGCTGTCTTGGTTGACGTACCTTTACAACATTGTGTGGTGATCAGGTGCAGTACCTTTGGATCGGCAGGCCGGGGTGGTGGTTCCCACGTTCAAGAAGGGAGACCAGAGGGTGTGGTCAGCCTCCCTAGGAAAGTCTATGCCAGGGTGCTGGAAAGGAGAGTCTGTGTGTTAGTAGAACCTCGAATTCAGGAGAAACAAACAATGCTGTTTTTGTCCAAGTCGTGGAACACATATGTTTTGTGAACTTGGAAAAGGCATTCAACCGTGTCCCTCGGGATGTTCTATGGGAGGTGCTTTGGGAGCATGGAGTTTCTGGCTCCTTCAATTCTTGTACAACTCTTGCAAAAGCTTGGTCTGTATAGCCAGCAATAAATTGGACTTATTCCCAGTGGGCCTTGGACTCCGCCAGGGCTGCCCTTTGTTACTGATTCTGTTAATAATTTTTATGGACAGAATTTCTGGGCTTAGTCAAGTGGCTTCATCAGGTGGTATCCTCCAGCTCACACTAGAGCAGTTCGCAGCCAAGTGTAAAGTGGTATGAATGAGAATCAGTATCTCCAAGTCTGAGGCTAGGGTCCTCAGCTGGAAAAGGGTGGAGCGCCCAGTAGCGGTTTTAGATACGGGCGACACGGGCGGTTGCCCGGGGCGGCATCGTGGTGGGGGGCGGATTCACGGGCATCGGCAAAAAAAATAAAAAAATTGCTCGTACTCATGCTGCCCCGACATCATGCTAGCGCATATTGGGAATGGCATAGGCACCGATCGGTTTTCTATCGCCCATTTGCTGGGAGTAAGGGCGCCCTCCGTTTGCGAGGTGCGCCTGCTGCTTGCAGCACAGGGAGGAGAGGGCGGGGCGGCGGGGGATTCTCTGGCTGGCTGGAGCAGCATCTAATAACCAACTCGCAAAATAAAACAAAAAAAAACCAAACCAACAAACACGAAAACACCAGACATTATGATACAGACTTGCACCGATGTTTTTTCGAAATTCTGTACACGAAAAGTGAGCGCGAGAGCCCTCGGTGTGACTGTTTGCAGCTCAAGTCAAAGTAAACTTTATTGTCATCTCCGCTACATACAGTCCAGTATATAGAGAGACGAGACGACGAGGCTCCAGTTACAGCAGTGCAAGTAAACAAACAATAAATATAAGAAGAGTAAGAAAATAAATATACACTTTAGGACTAGGGGTAAAGGGATCAATAACAATTTAACATTTATAATTTACAGTTTGATGATTTAAAGTCTCACACACAACCCGTCGAAAGGGGAGGAGAGCCCTGTTGCTGGTGCAACATCCTGGGTTGTGTGAAATCCCAGAAATAAACCCTAGACAAAGTGAATCTGTGAACTAAGGTGTAGGTCTATTAGGTTGTGGTGATCCTCGGGTTGGGGGATAGGTGTTCATACTGGAGTGCAAAATTATAACAATGGAAGATGGACAAGAAAAGCTCAAAGCCATCAGGAGCTCAGTTTAGAAAAAAGAGAAAAGAAGAGGAGGAGAAACGAGCAAAAGATACCCAAGAGCAGATGTGTCATTGGATAATGGCAGGTCATCCTGAAACAATCAGAATCAGAATACTTTATTAACCCCTAAGGAAATTATGTGGGTTACAGTTGCTCCAAGAAGAAATGGTAAAAATAGTAACAGTAACAGACTAAATTCCAAACAATACATTATGTTACAGATTTTAATATTAATTAGTCATTGTCAATTGTTGATTTGTCCTGTTCTCATTGTATGATGAATTATGATGGCTGTTTGGTAGCCGTTTGCATACAATGCATGCTCTCTCTCCCTTCATATGTGTGTGTTTCTCTGGTGAAATTCAATATGGTTCCGACGACAGTTTTATGTTAATGTACAATCCTTAATATGTTTTATGTGTGTGTGTGTGGGGGGGGGGGGGGGGGGGGGGGGGGGGGGCGGCAGAGGGAGTGTTCACCCAGGGCGCCAAACAGGCTAGGACCGCCACTGGGAGCGCCCACTCAGGGTCAGAACAAGTTACTGCACCTAGTGGAGTATTAAGTATCTCAGGGTCTTGTTTACAAGTGAGGGGAGCGGGAGTTCAAAAGACGCATTGGTGCTGGGGCTGCAGTGAATCGGACACTCTAGTGGTCGGCTGAGAGTTAAAAGTGAAGCTCTCGATTTACCAGTTGATTTATGTGCCAACCCTCACCTTTGATCACGAGCTTTGTGTAGTGACCAAAAGAACGAGATCATGGATACAATTGCGGAAATTAACTTTCTCTGAAGGGTGGCTGGCCTCACCCTTAGTGTGGAGTTCAGCTATCTGGGAAGGGCTCATAATAGAGCTGCTACTCCTCCACATCGAAAGGAGCTAGTTGAGGTGGTTCAAGCATCTGACAAGGATGCCTCCTGGGCGCATTCTGAAGTGATCTGAGCATGTCCCACCAGGCAGAGGCCCTGGGGCAGACCCAGGACACGCTGGAGAGATAATACCTCTCGACTGGGCTACATCTTATGCAGATGGTGCTATATGAAGGAGATTATAGACTGCAACATGGTGGCAGGAGAGACTGTAGCTAGAAAGTGTTGGATGGTAGTCTGTAAGATAACTTTGGAACTCAAAAAGAGGTGTTGAGTGAAAGCAGAGGGCATGATTAAATGTTGGAAGTTGAAGAAGGAAAAATGTTATACATAGGTTATAGAGGAATTGAAACAAACTGCGAGGTAGGCAAATGTTACAACATGACAGGGTAGGTACAGCTGAATTGGTGAGGGAAACCGCCAAGAAGCTGTTTGGTGCATCCTCTGGAGGGAGGAAAGAGGACCTGAAGAGATCTGATGGTAGAATCAGGAAGTACAGGAAAGTTTTATAAGGAAAAGGTTAGCATTGAAAAATCTGGGATATGAGGGAAATGAAGTACCTTGGAGTCTTGGTATATGGCATACAGAGGTGATAGGAAGCAAAAAGGCTTATACTTGTTCTTGGACTTGTTCTAACTGGCTAGGCAGAGAGAACTGGAAATAATGTGCAGCAGGTCAGAGTATTTAAAGATTAAAATAAAAATGTTTCTGTGCAAGTGAGGTTGGCTCTTTCCCATTTTTATCTTTTATCCTGTCTCATTCTGCTCCTTTCAACCAGTTGCAACAGACTGCTGCCCCTCCCTGAGCCTGATTCTACTGGGTGTTTACCATACAAAATATAAAGCACCTTGAGGTGACTGCTGTTTGCTGTTTAGTGCTATATAAATTGAATTGAATTGAATTGAATTGAATTGAATTGAATTGAATTGAATTGAATTGAAGGCAGGGTGGAGTGATGGAGACAAGTGTTGGGGGATATTTTATGACAAAGGACAGCAGAAAGAGTGAAAGGGAAGGTTTACAAGATGGTAGTGAAACCTGCCGCCATGGTTTAGAAACACTAGCACTGACAAAAAGATATGAAGACTGTATGTACAAACTTTCTTTTTCTTAACTGTATGTACCTCCAACTAGACATTACCTGTCTAGAGAGTTACTGAGTTACTATGACTTTAACCACATGTCTAATCTAACACTATCCTAAATCCACTTACCCCAGCCTCAAACTGCACAGTGTCATCAATGACATACATCAGAATCCCAAAATGGAACACATTGATTATGTGTTTTAAAAGTATCCTAAAAAGAGAAAGTGATTACACAAGACTGTTTGTGTTTGATAGTGTTGAAGAGTAAAAGAGAAGTAAAATAGAAACTCCTCCTGAAAAAGAAGTATCCTTCTATTTGTGTTGTTCTAATGTAAAAAGCCATTTGACATAATCTTTTTCTTCCTGCATTTCCCCTTCTAATTAATCACTTATCTGGGCTTTCCGGGCACGGATGCAGGAAAGAGAGACGTCAGCAACACAGGGCGTGGATTTGTTGGGAAAGACTGCGTGCTGTGGAGGGCTTTTGGGGATACAGAAAGTTTAGAGCATTAAGACTATTTCACCAACAACAAAGAGGGAGGAAAGGAAGGGAAAGGAAAGGAAAGGAAAGGAAAGGAAAGGAAAGGAAAGCGCATAGGCTATAAGTCATATGTGCAGCAAATATCTTCCCAGTGGCAGTCTATGTTGGTTAACCGTTTGACTCTTTGGTGCAGACTGAAAGTTTTGAACTGTTGGATAGTTTGGGGCTTATGTTATGACAGAATCCTCTGCTCATATGTGTGGAGAGTATTTTTAAGGAATCCAGTTTATATTCAGATTGAAATTTTTTAATTTGCAGATTCAATTCAATGTTATTTATATAACATTGACTTGAGGTGACCACAGCAACAATCACCTCAAGGCAAAGGGAAAAATACCAGACTTTGAACCTGGAAAACTGGTGTTGACTCTCCCTCAAGTTTCATTTTCACTCCTTTTTTGTTTTCATTTTCACTGAGTTGGTTATGGTTATGAAAAGCTCATGCATTGAGTCATAAACATTTAAATATATTCTCTTTCTGGTGTGCAGAGCCCCTGTAGAGCGCTAACATGAAGCCGGTGCATTTGGCTCCTTGTCATGGTGGCATTACACTTCAAATTTCAACTGTTGAGGACTAATTTGCCAGCTTCGAGTTGAGTAGTTTGCTATGAGTGAACTCAGAGGAATTTTATATTTCTCTCTGTAGAGGTTTATAAGATATTTCTATTGATTAGCGCAATATAAATGTACCACAATATAAGTGTGAGAACTGTGCCCTGTTGATTTAACTTTATGTTAGGTTTTGGTACAGTTTTTGTTTTTTTCTAAGGGATGCACTGAATGTAGGTAAATAAAGGGAACTAGTTTTTATTTTAATGCAAAAAAACAGTGTTCTGTTTACAGAACAGCAATGAAAACATTTTCTGTCATCAAAATCAATGAATATTTGTGATCTCAATACTGAACAACACAACCATGATAATCATCCTGGTCCTAACTGTGTAGCCTCATAGGACATGCATTATGTTGCATATATCATATGCTGTTGATCACAGTTGTGATTCTCTTTGTTGCATTTGTTTTTGATATGTTAGCTCAGCAAATCCAGTATTCTTCATCTTGTTGGAATTTGTTTACACAGTCTCTGAACATGGCAAAGTCTCTGAAGGTTCATTATAAAAGTAAAAGGCCACATTAATGAGTCCTGATACTATTCAAAAATGATTATCTGATTACTATAAGACTGCAGTGATGAGTGAGATTCAGCATAGCTGCACATTCAACCTCTGTGTGAGTCTTTACTCCTTCCTGCCTTTTCTTTCTCCCCAGCAGAAGGCTGTGTGTCTGTGGTGTACCTCAGACATCAGATGTCACAGCTCATCTTAGCTTTTAGATGTTTGACCTTTCACCTCTGCTGTTTGGAGTCTTCAGGCTTTCACTCCTGAAGGGGAGGAAGCGCATGTCTCATAATGGGCTGCATTCAGGACTTGATTCATGACCACGAAGAATATGATATAGTTCTCACACACACACACACACACACACACACACACACACACACACACACACACACACACACACACACACACACACACGAATGTGGTGACAAATGAATGTGCCTGCACATACATGTAGGCTGACACATACACAGACCACAAAACATCTGTGACCAGCCTGGTCCCAGCTCCACTTACAGTTCCAGCTGCTTGTGGTTTATACAGGCAGGGAAATTATGGACAACATGGAGAATCCAACTGGCAGACGTGTACAGCACTGTGTGAAAGTTTTGGGCACATTAAATATTTGGATTATGATAACTGATAACACAATTATCATATGACTTTCGACAGAGGACACAATTCCCCTGTAATTACATGGAATTTCAAACAGATTTATTTGAAATTACTAGAAAATTAAATGCACCTACAGACACATTGGGACACTAGAATAAGAGGACAACAAGTCAGGTTTTTTTTAAAGGAAACAAAAATAAATATAGTGTAAGGACATTTAATTACTTAATTAAGTACCAATTACCTATGTATCTAGGGAGTAATTACTTAATCAGTTGCTTTCCGAATAAGTAACAGAGTAAGTAATGGTAGGTAGTGTGCAATTCTAAGGGAATTTTGCAAAAAAAATGAAACAAGCAATATTTCCCCATCAGACATCATGAATACACTGTACTTTTCAATGTGTGGCTGTATTATGGAGTTGTCCTGAATATATGTGATAGAGATTGTTCTCCCTGAGCAACTTACAATAAACTATTCTATACGATTAATATTTCCATCCCTATAATGATGAAGCCAAGTTTAACTTAACTTTATTTTTTCTTTCACAATTACTGTTAAGACCAAACTTTCAAGAGGAGTGTACAGAAAGTACCCGGAGGTTAGGCAAGGTTAAGCCACTCCATAATATGATCTACAACCCAAAAAATACAGCATACTTACAATGTAAGATGGAGAAATATTGTTTTTCCAGAAAATGACCAAGAAATCTTTTAAAAGCGCAGCACTTATTATGGAGTGCCCAAAATTACTTACAGTATAATTTGTGTCTCCTTTCCTGTAAAATACCTGGAATTTACAGCACTACTTAAAATTAGTTATGTATTACCTACTTTCCTGTAAAAGCCTGACTTATTAGACCCTTATTTAACTGTACCAACCTTTAGGTATTTATTGATAAATATGATTACATTTTAATTTAAAAAAACAGGATATTATAGCACAAATACCATTAAGGACAACAACAGTCTGACAAAAGGTTGGCAAAAATGGTCAAGAGCCAAGAGGGCCAGCATTATTGGTGAGAAGTGTGTACAGTGTAGTGAGTACATCATCTGGGTTCTCATGGTGCACTGGAGCCATATTCCTCAATGTGAGTGCTCTTAAAATAGCAAATTTAAATACAGGCATATTAAAATAGATGCAATGACACAGCAAAGTCTTTGTTATTGTTGGTTACAGGTTGTTGTTGGTTGTAGGGCAGTGTTTTCTTTTAATACTGGAGGTTTGAAGCATGAGAACCAGTACATCTGTAGATGAAGAAGTAGCTGAAGCTATGATTGATGAAGAAAATTCAAAGTTATCCATTATTCTTTAAGATCATATAAATACTACTGCAATAAGACACCCAGCAAACATTGTGATGCTGAATAACCATCACATGACTTTCTTTTATGGACATCAAGTCTTGTTTGAAAAATACTTTCAAAATAAAGGTATTGTGGACATTGGAAACGCAACCTGGAACCTTCTGCTGGATGTCTTCCGTGATCATTGGACTTTCTACCAAAAGGGAAGTTTGTGTACAATTCTTTCTTTTATGATTTAGAAAAAAAAGAAACAAAACATTCTTGCGTGCCATGAAATACCAACATGTAACTAGTTCCCATAAGCTGATGTGGTCACATCTAGAATACAGCAGCATCACATCTTACAAAAGTTTTTTTTTTAATTGTCTGTTCATATTCAGAACCACTTTAGTTTTAAATATGTTACAAAAATTCCAGAGATTCCTAAACTGTCCATCAGCACTCAACCACAAAGCAGTGGAGTGGAGTGCACTGTGCAATAACCACAAACACATGACTGTGATTAGTGGTTACTGTGGGGACTCACTGAGAATTTACAGCTAATGTGATAAGACAGTATAAACATGTATAACTCTAAAAAGGAAGAAAAGGACCCATTTGCCTGACATGCACAAATGATTGGAAAACTACATATGATATTCTGAAAATGCCAAAGCCATTCTGAAGCTATTATGACAGATAATTAATAGAAGTGGAAGGATGGAATCAAGCCCTAAATTATTAGAATATTTAATTTCAGGTTTGAATAAATAATATTGCAATAGCAGGTAGCTCTTGGTCTCATTCAGTACATGTAATCACAATTAAAGAGAAGCCCATTGCACTCACAGTTGACCAGATGACAACTGTTGACATGCTCCACAAGCAAGGTAAGTCACAGAAGGTGGTCGCTGAAAAAGCTGGCTGTTCACACAGTGCTGTATCAAAGCCCGTTAAAAAAAACTTGACTGGAAGCGAAGTGTGGTAAGGTGCAGATGCAGGAGGAATGACCACAGCCTGAGAAGATTATCAAGACAAGTTTTCCTCAAGAACTCGTGAGACCTTCACAAGGAGTGGATTTAGGATAGTGAGAGTACAACATGGCCCATCGTGCACAGATGTCTTCAGGGCTACAGGTTTTTGCATTTCGTAAAATCAAACCGTTCCTGAACCAGAAACAGCTGAAACATCTTACCTGAGCTAAGGATGAAAAAAACTGGACTCAGATTCTCACTTGATGGTTCAAAGTCCTCTTTTCAGATGAAAGTAAATTTTGCATTTCATTTGGTAATCGTGGTCCTAGGTGGAAGAGCAGAGAGGGCATTGTGTTTTACGAAGTCCAAAGTCAGGATAGCAGTTTGTTGATCAATCTGCAGACAAGTTTTATGGAGATGCTGCTTTCCTTTTCCTTCTATAATGGTTGGTTAAACACTGATCATTAAATTATTAAAGATCCAATCTAAAAACTAAAGAACATTGTTTCATTCAATAAAGGAAGCTGAAATGTACAGCATGAATCAGGTAATGGAACCACACAACTTGTAAAATGCTTTGTCTCATTACTCAAGCTGGCAGAACGGGAGTTCACTGTGCTCCTCTGGCAAAGCCATCTCTCTCTCTCTCTCTCTCTCTGACACACACACACACACACACACACACACACACACACACACACACACACACACACACACACACACACACACACACACACACACACACACACATCTGCTGAAACATTCACCCCCATCCCCATCATGGTGGTAAGTGAATATCAAGAGATGTTTTGATCTGAGAGAAATACTACTGGAGAAGGAGAGCATGAAATTCAGACTTTTTAAGTGAAGATCTGAAGAAAGAAGGATTAAGACGGAGATTTAAGAGTACAAAAATGAGGGTAGAGCATAACAAGGAACACAGTAACAAGGTTCCAAAGTGTCATACTCTACACAGGGAGAAGCATGTGCCACATGTTGCTTTCATGCAGTTGGGAGTGACTGGAGGATCTGCAGGAAAGCAGGGGCTCATCAGTCAGCAGAACATGATATGTTCGCAGTGTCGCCTTGTGATTTCCCCACTGCTGTTGTTAATCTGCTTCCTAACCTCTCCATTTCTCTTTCTGCAGCCAGAACAAAACCCTGGAGATGGGTGGGGAGCAGGGGAGTGTTCTCATGATGTCTTCAGCTTTATATAATTTAGATTTTATTTTCCTAAAATGTACAACGTTTCAGTTTGTTTTTAATTACTATTATTCTTGGTTGGATTTTCTTAAAGGATTTTGCTACAGCGGATCAGAGAAAGTAGTAAAACTTGTAACAGATCATCTGCTCAGGCAGTCCATTAACATGCCTTCACAAGCAACATTTAATTGGCAATTATTATAGGACAGAAGGAGTCACGCTAAAAGAGAGATGCTTATTTTCTTCAAAAGAGAAGAGTCCCCATGAAAGACAAAACAGATAATTGATGGTTTGTTTGTTTTTTTCACATTTTCTTTGCTTAAATTATTCGTGACAGTCTTCTGTTCACAATGTGTGTTCCTATTTTTATTGGTATTACTATAATTAAAGAGTGTCTGCATTTCTTTCTTCTTTTGAGGTTGGAGTGAAGAAAAAATAACATACCATATTTGATCTTTTAGACAAACCGCATATAAAAGGATAAAGCTGAAGTTCCTCTCTATTTTTCTTATTGTTTACAAATCCTTTGAAATAATTCTGTTGCCAGACAAAGAATAGTCATATTAGATGTTTCTGCAAAACCCCAAATTACAGAGTACATTGTTGAAATTCTTTCTTTCTGCAACATCTGCACACAACAGTCACATCACTATAAAGGTTATAGGGAAATATAATATTAATGGCAAGTGACAGGCATACATTGACTTTATTCCTTCTGAAAATTTACTTGCTAACCTAAAATGCAAATGATTTCTAAGACAGAACCATATGGGAAGTTAACCTTGGAAATTCTTTCAAGGACGACTTCCTACCAACAAAAGGCTTCAGTGCATCTCTTTGATATTCTATTAATGAAGAAGAATCATGTATTTCTTATATAAATAATGCCGTAGAACCATCCTATCATCGCCTTGTTTTCCGTTATCGTCACACCTGAATTATAGTTGCCATAGTTGCAGTACAGGATGTTGACTTGTGTAAGATTTAAGGAACTTTACAAGATAAGTTGTCTGAAAAGACCACACTAACAATGCTAGGTTAGGCCCAAGCTTAATTTTTTTCAGATTACACATACATTATTGCTGAAAAACTTCTTCTTCTTTCTTTCTTTTTTATCGTTATTGTCATTGTAAATACTTGAAAAAATACATGGAGGTGGCTTCATTATGGTGACAGTCATTCACACAATACACATTGCACTTAACACATGGCACGATTGCATGAGAACACCATCACATGTGAGGCATTATTGCACATCTTTTACAGTAATGGCTACTGGACAGAAGTTAATCTTGGGGCCAGGGTGTGAGGAGTCTTTTAAAATGTTCTTGGCTTTCCTAAGGCAGCGGGATCTATGGAGTTCTTCAAAAGAGGGTAGAGGATAGCTGATGGTCTTCTGGGCAATCTTAATGATTCTCTGGAGTGTTTTCCTCTGTACTGCTGTGCAGCATGATAACCACACACAGAGGTACTAGTAAAGGATGCTCTTAATAGAGCATCTGTAGAAGGACACCAGCTTTTTTTGAGAGATGCTGAGGACTCTTTTGCTGGGCCTTCTTTGTCAGCTCTCCCACCTTCACATCTCAGCTCAAGTTGGGAGCTGGGACCCAGTGATGGGAGCTATGCTAAACATATTACTAACGAGTAATCTGAGTATTTTAATGTTTTACTTTATTACACATTGCGCCAAACACAGGTCACAACTGCTAAACATATTGTGTCTTGTGTGTGTGACACACTACAAGCCACATCCGCTAGCAGTTACAATGCACAACATTAAACACAGACAGACTTATTTTTGATCCACTGAGTGATGTTCCATTCTGTTTACTCTGCTGTTGTAGAGCAAACATGAGTTCTGGCTCTCTTTGAAACACTGATATGTCATATATCACTACAAAGTCCAAGAGCAGCAGATTTACAGATGAATAACTGCGTGACTCAAAGTTTTCAACAGCAAAGTTAACATCTGCACATTTCAGAATGCATTCAGACCCTTTTACTTTTACTACATGTCATTTAGTTGTCGATTTGTTTTGAATGGATGAAACTAAACGTTTTCTCTTTAGTCAATACTCCATAGCAAACACAAAGTGAAAACGTCAAAACCTGAAGTATCTTATTACGCACTTTAATACTTTATGAAACATAGACTTTATAGAAGTTACAGTTTCAAGTCTCTACAAGTGTCCACATCTGGATTTGAGCAATTTATTCCATTCTTTCTGGCAGATCCCATCCAGTGCTGTCAGACTAGATGGAAAGCGTATGTGAACAGGTCTCTCCACAGATATCCTGTGGGGCTTAAGGCTGGGCTTTGACTGAACCCCTCAAGGACAGCCAGAGACTTTTGCTGAGGTTTCTTAAGTGCTGTTTTGGCTGTATTCTTCCAGTGCTGTGTTGTGGGTGAATCATGGACCCAGTCTTAGTTTGCTGTGCTGTAAAATGTTTTCTTTTAGGACCTTTTTTGCTTTTAGCTGCACTCATCCTGCCTTCATTTCTGACCTGTCTCTTTTTCTGTTGCTGAGAAGCACTCACAAAGCATGAAGCATGATGCTGCCACCACCATGCTTCACTGCAGGGAAGGAGGACTAGATGGAAAGTTCGTACTTGTCATCTAACCATGTCGCAGCCCGGAGGATCAGCAGGTAGCTGATCAGTAGCATTACTGTTTCTCTCTCGCTCTCTCTCGTTCTCTTGCTCTCTCTCGCCAGGGTGGAACTCATTGTGGGTTCATGCCCTCGACCTACGCACCTGTGAAGTGGAAACACCTGGGCCTCATTATTGCTGTCAGCGTTTAAGCCAAGGGATGGCAGCTACTCATCGCTGGATTGTTGTGTGACTAGCGTCAGTGTAGCCAAGCTCTCAAAGATTTCTGTATAGCTCTTGTTACTTCTTTGCCTTCGTGCTAATGTGTATGTCCTGTATATAGATTCCCTGCACCCGTCGCTGTGTTCCCTGAGAGGATTCCTTGTCGTGAGTGATTGGAGAGTGGCTGGCAGCGAGCAGTGAGTGACCGAAGAGGAGCAAGTGTTTTCCCCCGTCCTCCCCACCTTGGATTCCCTGGAGCCCATACCCCTGTCACCTTGGTATAAAGCACTCTGGATTTTATTTCCATTTGGTGATCCCACAATTATAGTATCTGTTGTATCATCTTTGAGAACAAACTGCAGCTAAACTGAATAAGGGAGATGTGTTCAGGGCTCTCTTCACTGATTTAAAGAAACCCTTTAATTCGTGTTAATAGTAAGGGTTTAGTTACCAAGTTATCAGAGTTCAGTTTCTCACAATTCACTCGATGAACTCATATCTTAAAGATAGAAAAAAATGTATTTGAGTGAATAATAAAACTTTGACTTCGTGAATAACAGTTTATTCGAGCATGTTAATTAATATGTGTTATCTGTCTTAAAAACAGAAACAATATAACTTTCAATCTCCCTGAGGGGCATATTATAAGGTTTAAGTTCAACAAAGCCATGCTTCTTTTGTATTAGCTGACAAAACTTGAACAAAAAAACCTCTGATTTCAAGTTCTGTCGCAAAACAGCGACACGTTAACTGCGACTGCAGAAGTTCCTGTATGAACCGAACAACTCTGAAAATCCAAGGAAAAGCTGAGTGTATCTTCTTTAGAGCTCATCTGGAATTTGATGGATTACTATGCTGCATTCAGGACTTTATCACAATGGTATATGAAGAGTGGTACCACTAGAAAGTGTACACACAGTGTCTCACTTCATGCTTGCTCTTCACCAACCTCTGGTGTCACTTTGTAGTCACTTGTGTTGTAATTGTCTTATGTGTTGCAGAGGTTTTTGCTTGGGAAGTAACAGTGACCTCTTTTTCAGAGGCTTCTCTAACATTTAATGCTTGTGAAAAATGTCAAACTTTTCTCCTTTACTTTAACAGCTAAGAGCATTTTGAGCACAGTATAAACGACAGGTTGCACTGAGGATTTTGAACTATGGCCTGTTGTCACTGCTGAGGATTCGTGTACACAGATCCTTTTTCACTGAGCTGCTGTTTACAGTTTCAAAGTCTTCATCAGAACAAGCACTTCTAATTGTACTTTGCTCCTCACTGTCTTTGAAAAGCAAGAGTTGATAAAAACAAATCCAGTAAATGCATTTTTATCTTGAACTTTGGTTTAGTAATCTGTCTTAATATATTTTGTGTTTTATTTATTATATGGGGAACAGGCTGTGGTCATCCATCCTGTTCTAATAAACCCGAATTTCAGGAACACCTTTAGATCTGTTCAGTTTTATTCATATAGCACCAGTTAACAGTCAACAAATCTTGTCTTGGGTCATATTGTAAGGTAAAGACCCTACAGTGTTAACCTAGGTCAAATGTTCACTCTGATTCATTGATGAAGTGAATGCAAGTCAGTAATCAAAGGTGAGTTTTTGGCCATAACTCACTATAGTATATCATGAGTGGACAGACATGGATGTAAACCACACCTTAACAGTTTGGCTGAACCAAAACAACCACAGCAGTGATTCTAGCTACATTCTTTGTTTGTTAGGTGTCCTGTTTGGAGAAAACACTTTGAAGCCACTTGAATGTATAGGAACACAATTACACGAGGACAAACTGACTTCAAGAAAAATAAAAATGCTCAAATTCTAAAGTTTGTGAGTTATGCTCTCTTTATATTTTAGTACAGTTTTTGAGTTGAGGCAATAAAAGAATATTTAGCGTTAAATGCACCAATGTCCTTGTGTACTACTTGTGCACAGATCATTTTAAGAAGTTTTCATTTAGAAGCAAATAGTGTATAAGCTTGTAATTGTATAGAAATGTATGGTTAAGGATATAAAAAAGTACATTTAATGGGTTAAAGTTAAAAGAACTGACAGTAAATAAGAATAGAATCAGAATTTTCAGTTTTTCTATTAATGGAAAATATCCACTAATGATACAGAAACTATACCGTGAATATCTGTAAATAGTACAGAGAATATACTGTAAATCTACAGAATTTTACCGCTTATGGAAAAGTCTGTCAACTTCCATAAATAAAACAGAAAATGTACTGGCAAAAAAAATACCAGGACATTTTCTGTTTCTTTACGGAATTGTTTTTTACAGTAAAGGAGCAATTAGAGGAAGTACTTCAGGCTTGTCATCATGGGTTACTGATAGAGGTTTTTGTGGTTAATGAACACTCCACGAAGCCTGTGTGTTACACGAGACACTAAAGAAATGCTGACAGAGTAGGGCAGGTTATTGTAAGTCCTCTTGTCTCTCTGTGGCACAGTTGCTACATTCTGTTACGGAAGCGCCCTCCCTACAGGAAAGAATAAATGTATTTCCCTGGCTGACCAGTGAGGGTAGTGAGTGGCTTTGGGTCAGTATTTGTGTTGGGTGGATCATCTCTTCCTAATGAAACTCAGCAGGCTGGAAATCCACAGAGAGGCAGAGGTGGTGTCAGCAATGATCCGTTTGGGTGGATTTCCTTAAAAATACCAAAAAAGGAAATGGTGCTATTAAATCGCTGGAACAAGGACTACTTTTTGCAGTTTGACCCAAATCTAACACAGCGAGTGATCTAACAATCACCTGCTATGTTAGATTTGTTTGTTTCCTTTGCACGCTCGTAATGACAAGCATGCAAGACTGTTTTGTAAGGAAATGGAAAATAATTCAGCTGCTAGGTTTCTCTTAGTATATTCTGTCCAATATCACGCCTTGCTGGGAGTTCGTGTGCATATTAGTCCTCACGAAATACCCTTTTCTCCACATACTTCTACATGTTCTTCCAATCAGTGCTCAAAATTTTATTCCCATCCTCCCACTGTGAGCGACTGTAGTTGCTGCAGAACAAACGGCATGTGCATTTCATTGTGCAGCCCCTTTATATGTGCGTGTGTTTGTGTGTATCTTTTCTGGGGCAGTTATATGTCACTTTTGGTCAAGTGTTTTATGGAATTGACATGTGTTGCAAATTGTCTGCGAATGCAGTCACTGGAGTGTCTGCGAGCTCGAAAGAAAGACTGAGACAGTGAGCACACATGGGCATAATTCTTCAGAATGACGATGGGGGTGGACTTACGGAAAGTTGCCTCAGTATCATTTATCCTGCACGGCTAATGTGTTTTGTAGTCTGTAGTCTAGACAGTGCGAACACGCATTTCACAGAAATGAACGTGGTCATAATTATGAACAAATGTACTCGTTAATCACATGTTCTGCAAAAGAGAGAAAATAAACACATTCGGTACAAGCTGTGCTTTTTGGTCTGACAGTACAAATAACACATAAAAATCAAAGGATGGGAGCCAACACATGAAAGTGTACTGACACACAGATGTCATGGCATTCCAAAAATTGTCAGAAGTGATAGTAGTATCATCTGATCACTAATCACACACCAACACTTGCTTACCATTCAGCTTACAGTTCAGGCCTTGTCCATAAACCCTTTGATGCAATGACAGGAGGAGCTGGTGATTGAAATGCCAAGCAGGAATAAGTAAGTTTTCTCACTACAAACTTCCTGGTATAATAGTCTTAACTGGTTCTTGCCTTTCCACCAGATGTGTATAAGTGGTTGCCAGGATTTTCCCCTAAACAATAACAAGAGCTGCAGTGAGAGCCAACACTATTGTTGGGTAAGAACTGGCTCATTTCAAAGGTGTTTAATAGGAGGTTAAAACCAGTGTTCTTTGCAACTGGCTTTCATTACAATTAGAGGAGTTTCAGACCATGATTATATTGTGGATATGTGGACATGTACAGTGTTATGAAGAAATATTTGCCCCCTTCCTGATTTGTGATTTTTGTTTTGCATATTTGTCACACTACACCTACAGCTACAGGATGACTGTAGGTTAGCAAGTGACCGCTTAATCAGAAATGTGGTGATTTGATCCTTTGGCAAGGTGCTGAACCACATGAATATGAATGTTGTCAATGTTAGACAGAAAGCACTCTCACTACACTACCGGTGTAGAAAAAAAGTGCTTGGGTGAATGAAGCGCTTTGAAACCTCAAGTAGCATACAAAAGCGCTATATAAGAACCAGTGGCTTTTCATGACTTATATATTATGGCATCAAGCACATTTCAGTATTATACAAAGCTGACCCGATGCAAAATGCAAAATGCAGAGACATTAGAGGGTTTTCAAGCATGAGCAGCCTTTTTAAGGTCATGCCAACATATCTCAATCTGATCTAAGTCTGGATTTTGAATAGGCTGCTCCAAAACTTTTTCATGATTCAGAAGCTCTGGCAGTAATCAGGTCTGTTTGTGGATACTGAAATTGAACTCAGCTTTTACTTGCCAAGCAGGTTTGGATAACCATGTTACCATGTTATATTTTGTATTTAATCTGGTTATTTTGATTAATATGAACATTTGTTTGATGATGTGAAACATTGTAAGTGTGAGAAATATGCAAAAAAGGAGCAAATACGCTGTTTGTGGACAGCTGTGGACATCACAGACAAATAGTTGTTTCTTTTTGACTTGGTGGTATGGCTCTGTCTTGGACCTCCTCTTCTTTTTACTTGCCTACATAGAATTGAAAAGCCAGGCAGCATAGCAGCATGACCAATGTACAGAAGAAAGCAGGCATCAGTGAAAACAGGTATAACAGGGAGCAAGTCAAACAGAACATGAAAGGAAGCTCTGAGGTGGAGCTGGATATAAAACAGCTTGTAGATGTGCAACAGTTTGGGGCAGGCTAAAGGAGCTTGAATAATATAGTTTATGTGATATTTGTCAATTGGATTTGAAGAAGGATATTAACTGAGTCATTAGATGATTTGAGCCGGAAATGAGATCATCTCTTCCAGGATTGTTGCTAAGTATATCTTCCTGGCCTGCCTGAATTGGCTCATTGTTTTTCAACTCCACTGGGAGTCAACCTGGAGGATGGTCTAAGGAGCTTGGAAAGAAAAGCATCTGGACTTCTTTAAGTTGCTTGAAGACGTTTCACCTCTCATCCGAGAAGCTTCTTCAGTTCTAGGGTCAAAATGGTGGAGAGTCCCAGATTTAAACCCCGTGGGTGTATCCCCCCAAAGAGGGACAAAAGGACCCCCTGATGATCCTCTGCATATTTAAAGAGACAAGCAGCTGATCGGTCAGCCTATGATGACAAAATTTATCACACAGACTCAACTGGTCCACCGTGATTATGGAACTCTATAACAGTGGTGTCACATTAAAACAGAGCAGGACAAGCACAGGTCCAAAGAAGCATCCTGAGAATAAAATCTGAGCAGATCTTCAAGTAAGGAACACGTTCAGTATCATGATGATCCAACAATCATTGATGAGCCACAGTCATGTAAAACAGAATGTTTTCTGCATTTTATACTTAAGTTTTTCGACTGTGGGGAGTATAATTCAATATGTGATACAGAATCTTATCAAAAAGGTCCATAAGAGGGCCTAAAGAATCTAAAGCTTTTCCTGATATTAAATAATTGAATCTCCCATTTGAAGATGATCCTGTGATGATAATCTGTTCAGCCAATAATGTGAGCTAAGCAGCCGTAGTGCAGCAGTAATCCTACTGTATAGTGACCAGAGAAAATCAAGTACCACCATGCATATACATGTCTGTCTTTGTCTTGTTCTTCTGTATCTTTACCTAAATATGTCATACTGTGCATATGGATTAGGAACATTAGAGGTTTAGATTCATATTGGAGAACTCAACCTGCCAAGGAGTAACCAAGGAGGCCAGGTACAGTTTAAAGGCAAATATAGATTAATTTTTTGTCTTTACTGCACTCTATTATAGAATAGAATAGAATAGAATATTCTTTATTGTCATTGTCATAAGTACAATGAAATTGAAAGATGTCTCTGATCAATGCAACATTCACGAAATAAATACTTAAAAACTATGTTGTAAATACTAAAAACTATGTTGTAAATACTGTAGAAAATAAAATAAAATACAATCTTCTCATACAGTAAATGCACCCAAGCAATCCATGCCTAATGCCACATACAGTCATTCGACATACTTCCTAGTTGATATATCACTCAACAATCAAACACTCAGTCAATTATGTTAGCGTATCCAACAAGACATATTTAAAACATTCCAACAGCAAGGCATAAATAACAGCAGGGGCAGTGAACGTCATCTACTTTTAGTAGCATTGAGACAGGATATTGGAATTGGGTAGAAACTGTGTTTGAGTCTGTTAGTCCTTGTGTATATTGTTCTATACCGTTTACCTGAAGGCAACAGTTCGAACATGGAGTGTCCAGGGTGTGAAATGTCTTTTATAATGTTATGGGCTCTTTTGAGGCAGCGAGAACTGTGTAGGTCTTCCAGTTTGAGGAGAGGGCAGCCGATTGTCCTTTGGGCAGCGTTGATTACTCCCTGTAGTGCTTTCTTCTGAGCCACTGTGCAGCTAGCGTACCAAATGCTTATGCAGTACGTTAGTATGCTTTCGATGGAGGCTCTGTAAAAAGACACCAACAGTCTCTGTGTGATGTTGTTCTTTCTGAGTACTCTCAGAAAGTACAGTCTCTGTTGTGTCTTTTTCAGTAGCTCAGAGGTGTTCACACTCCATGATAAGTTTCCCTCTATGCTGACTCCCAAGAAGCGGAAGTCTGCCACCCTCTCCACACAGTCGTCGTTGATGATTAGTGGTTGGATTTCTGTCTTATGTCTTCTGTAATCGATTATGAGTTCTTTAGTCTTTTTCGTGTTTAAGAGAAGGTTATTATCCTTACACCATGAAGACAGCCGCTCCACCTCATCTCTGTAGGCAGACTCATCTCCTCCAGATATAAGCCCCACCACAGTAGTGTCGTCTGCGAACTTTACGATGGTGTTATTCTGGTGGGCGGGGATACAGTCATGTGTGTAAAGCGAGTAAAGCAGTGGACTAAGCACGCAGCCCTGTGGCGACCCAGTGCTTAAATTTAGGGCTGGAGATGTGTCACATCCCACTCTCACTCTCTGTCTGTGGTCGGTGAGGAAGCTATTAATCCACTTACAGGTGCTGTGGGGAAGCCCCAAGTCTTTTAGCTTAGCATCCAGTTTGTATGGGAGAATGGTGTTAAATGCAGAGCTAAAATCCACAAAGAGCATACGCACATAGTTTCCTTGCTTCTCCAGATGTGTTAATGCTGCATTGAGTGCTGTTGCTATGGCGTCCTCTGTCGATCGGTTTGCTCTGTAGGCAAACTGGTGTGTGTCAAGGTTGCAAGGTAGGGCTGCTATGATGTGATAGCGCACAAGTTTCTCAAAACACTTCATCACCACCGGGGTTAGTGCCACTGGTCTATAGTCATTTAGGCTAGAGATATGAGGTTTCTTAGGCAAAGGTATTATGGTGGAGGTCTTGAGGCAAGGTGGGACATTTGACTGTTCAAGGGATTGGTTGAAGATCCTGGTGAGAATATAGGCAAGCTGATCTGCTTATTTGTTAATGGATAGAATAAGAATACTTATATTATAGACGTATTATACTTAGTTAGTCTTTGTATAGTGCTACAGCCAACCTGCAGCTCTAAATATCTTCAGTCTTACACAAACACAAGCAGCACAGTTACTATTCTAAAAACAACCCCCCCAAAAACAACAATTAACACTATTTTAATTTTTCTCTCTATATATGTAAATTAATCATGCCTATAAGCTCAGCTTAGGCATCACCTCAGGCTCATCTGACCCAGAGCCTCTATCCTATTTGGCAGTGAGCTGTGACAGTGGTCAAAGGATTAATGGAGATCAAACACTCGCTTTAACATGAAAAGACAAACCAAAGCTCAATTAGCCGCGTGTACATAACCATCAGCTGATTCCAATCATGGCACAGGGCAATCTGAGCAGAGGAAGAGAGGTGAGACTAAGTCTTCTCTTCTTGTTGTTGTAAATTGGGGATACTGTGAAATAGATCTGATTGATTGCCTGAAAGATTTTTTGTGTTATAAAAAGTTGGCAAACAGATCAGTACAATTTGTTTTGCTAACAAAACAAAGCCACGTGCTCCTGTCACTGCCCAGCTGTTTTAGGTAGACAGAGGTTTTAATTAGTTATAAATATTAAACAGTTAATACAGAGATACTCTTGAGAACTCTTCATATCCAGTTTCATACACGATGCTTGTAAAAACCACAATGACTGAGGCTTCATGGAGCCCACAAATGCACATTTCTTGAGGTAAGCAAAGAGGGTTGAGATAATATTGTTCAATTTTTTTATTCTTAAGGGCGTTGATTATAGGAAAATACTTTCCTGTTTATTTTATGGATTTTTTGCCGCAACAAGACTCTAAATTTCTAGCAGCAGTCTCCTCCAACCAGTGCAACCAGCTGCTTCTTCTACAGACATGGAAGCTTTTGTTGTGGTTTAACTTTCAACTTTAGTTATCATCTGGAAACAGATTCCATTGTTTTACAATGTATTACGTATCATCCAATTCAATTCAATTTTATTCAATTTTATTTATACAGCGCCAAATCACAACATCAGTCGCCTCAAGGTGTTTTATATTGTAAGGTAGACCCTACAATAATATATACAGAGAAAAACCCAACAATCCATTTTAATAGCAGAAGTCTGTATGCCAACTTCAACAATATAAAGGAATATCTAAATGAGTTGACAAATCCATTTGGAATCATTGCCATTTCTGAAACATGGATCAATGCTGAGAAAGGACTGGACTTTGGACTGGAGGGATATGATGTGAATTTTGTAAATAGAAAGAACAAGAGTGGAGGGGGAGTAGCTGTGTATGTGGATAAAAACCTAAATTACAAGGTGGTAGAAAGTATGACAACTGTAATTGATAATTTATTAGAATGTATAACAATTGAAATTTATAAGGAAAAAGAGAAAAATGTAATAATTAGCTGTATATATAGAACACCTGGCTCTAGTATTCAAGTATTTAATGATTTCATAGTGGAAATATTCTCTAAAACAAATCAAAAAGTTATGTTTATCTGTGGTGATTTTAATATTGACCTGTTGAATCCGAAAAAGCATAAAATGACCGACGAATTCCTAAACACTATGTACAGTTTGAGTTTACATCCTAAAATAACCAGGCCTAGCAGAATTACACCACATTGTGCCACCTTACTTGACAATATTTTCACTAACAATATGGAAAACAACATTGTGAGCGGAATATTAATTAATGACATCAGTGATCACCTGCCAGTTTTTGCAGTTTATGACACTAATTATAAGAAAAATCAGCATGAAGAACAACTGAGATACAGACGTGTAAGGACAGAAGAAACTATGAATGCACTTAAGAACGATCTATTAAATCAGGACTGGGACAATGTGTACAAAGAAACTGATATTGATATTGCATATGGCATATTTTTAAGAATATTCATGGAGTTGTACGATAAAAACTGTCCAACAATAAAATACAACAGAAAGCACAAATATTCAGATAGACCATGGATCACTAAGGGTTTACAAAATGCATGTAAAAAGAAAAATACACTCTATAGGGAATTCCTAAAACAAAGAACAAAAGATGCTGAAAATAAATATAAAAAATACAAAAATAAGTTGACCAATATTATACGTGTATGTAGAAAGGAGTATTATAGTAAAATATTGAACAATAATAAACATAATATGAAGGGAATATGGGATGTTTTAAATGGTATCATTAAAAATAATTCTGGACAACAAAGTTATCCTCAATACTTTATCGACAATGGCAATATTATGGAAAACACTGCTGATGTGGTCAACAGCTTTAATCATTATTTTGTAAATATTGGACCAAAACTGGCAGAACAAATTCCTGAGTCACTGCCATCAGTGGACTGTAGTGAAAGCCTGATTGATAGGAACCCTAACTCAATGTTCCTCACATCAGTGGAGGAAAAAGAAATAATTGACATTGTACACATGTGTAAATATAAAACATCTACTGATTGTAATGATATTGACATGAAAATCGTCAAGAAGGTCATTGAAGGAATTGTAGGACCTCTAACATATATTTGCAACTTATCATTTCAGACGGGAAAAGTGCCAAACAAAATGAAAATAGCTAAAGTTGTGCCGCTGTATAAAACTGGGGATAGACACCACTTCACAAATTACAGGCCTGTTTCTTTACTACCACAATTCTCCAAAATACTAGAAAACCTGTTTAATAAACGATTAGACAAATTCTTAGATAAACATAAATTACTCTCTGACAGTCAATATGGATTCAGATCAAAAAGATCAACATCTCTGGCATTAATCGAATCAATTGAGGAGATTACGAATGCTATAGATCAGAAACAGTATGCAGCTGGAGTATTTCTGGATCTCAAGAAAGCATTCGACACAATCAATCATGACATATTAGTTAATAAACTGGAACGGTACGGGATCAGGGGGGTTGTACTGCAGTGGGTGAAAAATTATTTAAGTGACAGGAAACAATTTGTGAAGCTGGGTGTCCATTCCTCATCATGCTTGGACATTGCTTGTGGTGTTCCACAAGGCTCTGTACTGGGTCCAAAATTATTTATTATTTATATAAATGATATTTGTAAGGCATCTGATATATTAAAATTAGTATTATTTGCAGATGACACAAATATTTTTTGTTCTGGGGGGAATCTAAAGGAGCTGCAGGATACAATTACTTCAGAAATGTGCAAAATTAAAAAATGGCTTAACAGGAACAAACTATCGCTAAATCTAAGTAAAACTAAAATAATCTTATTTGGGAATTCCCTTAGAAATGCACAAGTGCAGATTCAGTTAGATGGTGTGGAAATTGAAAGAGTACTTGAACATAAGTTTCTTGGTGTGATTGTAGATGATAAATTAAACTGGAAGTCTCATATAAATCATATACATAACAAAATTTCAAGAAGTATCTCAATCTTGAGTAAAGTAAAACACATTCTGGACCACAAATCACTCCACATTCTCTATTGTTCCCTGATTGCACCGTATTTGAATTACTGTGCAGAGGTTTGGGGCAATACTTACAAATGTTCGCTATCATCAATCTTTATATTACAAAAAAGGGCCATAAGGATAATCCATAAAACTGGTTACAGAGATCATACAAATCCACTATTCTTAAAATCAAAAATTCTAAAATTCACAGATCTGGTTCATTTTCTCACTGCACAAATTATATATAAAGCAATAAACAACCTGCTTCCTGACAATATTCTAAAAATGTTTTCTAAAAGGAAACGGGGATACAATTTGAGGGGGGAATTAAATTTAAAACATCCTCGTATCCGTACAACATCAAAAAGTTTTTGCATCTCTGTGTGTGGAGTGAAGCTGTGGAACAGACTAAGTAAAGATATGAAGCAATGTCCGAGCATGGCGCAGTTTAAAAAGCGGTTTAAGGATATGGTTTTTACAGGGTACAGGGAAGAGGTAGAGATTTGACAGGGTGTTCTTGTCTAATATTTTCATGTATGTGCGGGTGTATCCTTCAGGTGTTAATGGGGTTAGTGAAAATGTGTATATGTGCGTATGTGTATATACGTATGTATGGATAGATAGAAACATATATGTATATATAAAAAAAAAAAGAAAAAAAAAAAAGAAAAAAAGAAAAAATACACATGACATAATGTAATTGCAAGGAGGTATTTCTGTAGTCTATTGATACTAGATAGTGGAAAAGGGGTGGGATTAAATAAGCTTATGCTTCTTCCTGCTCCTTTTTGAACATGAAAGTTATTTGGAGTTGTGGTTGCTCGTTTTCCTTTTGTTTTGCTTTGTTCATTTGTCTCTTTTAATTCTATTTTGTTGTACTTTTTCAACATGTTCAAAATAAAGATTCAATCAATCAATCAATCAATCATATGACCCCCTATGAGCAAGCACTTTGGCGACAGTGAGAAGGAAAAACTCCCTTTTAACAGGAAGAAACCTCCGACAGAACCAGGCTCAGGGAGGGGCGGGGCCATCTGCTGCGACCGGTTGGGGTGAGAGAAGGAAAACAGGATAAAGATATGCTGTGGAAGAGAGCCAGAGATTAATAACAAGTAGCATTCAGTGCAGAGAGGTCTACTGACACACAGTGAGTGAGAAAGGTGACTGAAAAAGAAAAACTCAATGCATCATGGGAATCTCCCAGCAGCCTACCCCTATTGCAGGATAACTAAGGGAGGATTCAGGGTTACCTGATCCAGCCCTAACTGTATGTTTTAGCAAAAAGGAAAGTTTTAAGCCTAATCTTAAAAGCAGAGACAGTGTTTGTCTCCTGAAGCCAAACTGGAAGCTGGTTCCATAGAAGAGGTGCCTGAAAACTGAAGGCTCTGCCTCCCATTCTACTTTTAAATACTCTGCAGTGCGAGAGCGACGTGCTCTAATGGGGTGATATTAGAGCACTTCGCTCTCGCACTGCATCATAAGCCCTCAACTGACCGATCAGCATGCAGTAGCAGCATTGTTTAGATAGTATAACAAAAAAGGAAAAAGAAGGACATTAGTGTTTTATTTTAAAATGGACATATTATCAATACTGTATTTGTGAAAACTGTGTGTGAAATGAAATGAAAATGAAATGGGAATTTATTTATCTTTTTGCTTTGTTTTATTTTGTTTCGCCTGAAAGCTATTGGAAATGATTCCGACACCACTGAATCCTGTAGATTGAGGACTTTTTAGCACCTTCTGCTGTGCCCCTGGCTAAATTGCTGACAATTTCTCTATAATGGGAGTAAAGGGAAGATGAATGGCTCTCCTAAATTGGTTCTGTTCTTTGTGCTGATGTGTCTTCCCCCAGGGCATGAGATCCAGCACACTACAGTACAAAAAGAGGGTGAGAGTAATACTTAAAGGCAACACAATACACCTGTGTCAATCACATTCGCTCCCTGGCTCCATTCCCTAAACCACTTGTGCTATCTCTTGCTCCTGCAGCTTCTCTAACCAGAACCACTACAACAACATTGTCAAGTTACCCTAATGTTTGACTTAAAGCCAGCTGTTCATGAACCAAGCCTCTGAGGTATTTAGTCTGTGTTTGTAATATCCATCCATCCATTCGCTTCCGCTTATCCTTTTCAGGGTCGCGGGGGGCGCTGGAGCCTATCCCAGCTATCATAGGGCGAGAGGCGGGGTACGCCCTGGACAGGTCGCCAGTCTGTCGCAGGGCTAACACACAGGGACAGACAACCATTCACACTCACATTCACACCTAGTGGCAATTTGGATTGACCAATTAACCTATCCCCACAAGCTGCATGTCTTTGGACGGTGGGAGGAAGCCGGAGTACCCAGAGGGAACCCACGCAAACACGGGGAGAACATGCAAACTCCACACAGAAAGACCCCGGCCTGATGTTGGAATTGAACTCAGGACCTTCTTGCTGTGCGGCAACAGTGCTAACCACCGTGCCACCGTGCTGCCTGTGTTTGTAATAGAAAACTATAAAAAAAATGTATTTTATATATTATTTTTATATAAAAATATAAAAAACATTATTAAGGGATGTAATTAAATGGCAATTTTCACCAAGTCAAATTAAGTTATTCTACTGTTTTAATTATATTTTGGAAATGTAAAACTTCTTGCTAATGCCTTGTTCACATTTGGACTAATAAGTTGGCTTTTTTTTTGGTCTATGGAGCAGCCACTATTTTGTTATTACAGTAGAGGCTGCAGAGATCAGTGGGATATGTGGGATTGCTGGGGCTAATCAACCTGATCCCCTTGTGTTGGAAATGTGGGAGCAATTTCAGCTCCCAGCATAGACCATTCAAACTGTATTGTCCACCAGCTGAGACACTTTCGCTCCCTCCTATGTCACAATTCTAGAAATTCAAACTTGATACTGACAGCAAGAAAACACTCGATACCATTTTGAATACTACAGGGAAGATTTTGACGCCATCCTGCACCAACAGAAGTAACGGTAAAGAAAAATTTATCAACTAACTTTACCAATTATAATTTGGATTTCAGAGTATTTAAAATGAAGTTATCATAAAATATTTTTATTATTTTAGTAAACTTATTTTAGAGCCTACTAAAAAAACAAAGGGTGCAAGAAATACCACAATATTTAACGTAACCAAATCATTTAATTAATGTTGAAGCATAGAACAGTAAAAACAATTAACTTATTCTAAGATAAAGAAGAACAGAGCACTAACTGTGAAGGACTGAGCCAATCACCGCCTGCATATTAAAACTGACCTCACAGCTGGCTACAACAAAAGATGAAACAGATTTTAATAAATTAATGTAAAAGTAGAAAAGTTAAAATTTGATCATTTTTTTCTGTATCAGCTGAAGAGGGCAAAAAAGGCAGGATAATTATTGTAATTTTATATTATTTTTGTCATCATTTTATGTTGAGTTGTTGGTTAGTTGTGTTTACTTCCACTTCCTCTTCTTGATCATTTTTTGCTAACGGTTTAAAATAACCCGGATTTTTCACTGACTGTGAATGTTGTTAAGAATGTTGTTGTTTTTTTATCTTTTATTTTTACTTCAGTCATGAGCATGATACCATTAACATGGAGATTCCCAGTATTCATTTCCACAAATTTGGCAGCAGTTCCTCTGAGGACTGCTGTTGTACTGTCCTGAGTTTCTGTTGGCACTCACACTGGATGCTTTTTTTTTAAGACAAGGGTTCCTCTCCCTTTGAGATACAGTGCACTCTTACTGTACCGTAACTCTTGTGTAATGTAAATATACATTTTTTTTTTCATTTACACAGGACACATAGATATTTTATATTGTCTAAATACTCATAATCTGTTCCATGTTTGAGCTTTGTTTGCCACACACTAATGGATTCCAGTGTTCTTTGGATGGTAAAACTTAGTCACTGCAACAGAGACTCTGTGTTATGTTGAAAACCTCCCCAAACCAATGCATTTTTTTCTCAACACAGAATGCTAGGGAAAAATAGCAGGAAACAAAACAAGATGAAAATGTGTTTCCTGCTGTGCAGAACACTGTGAAATTGGCCCTTCATGTCATGATCACACCATGATTTATTAATTAGTGGCTGGGTGGTCAGCCATGAGGACCGTGTGATGTAACTGAACAATAATAGGCGGGATACTTCATTTAAATTTAAATTTTAATTGAATGAATGTTCAGCGAATTCATCATCATCACTCTGGGACTGGGCAGAGGCATCTGGACGCAGACATGGAGACAGACATTGGACGTCTTTCCATGGATCCAGTTGGGTGGGGTGGGTGGTACTGTATGCCATGGTTAAGAACTGGCAAAAAGGACAATGCACCAACCTACCCTGAGGAATGATGCATATTATTTATGCATCATTTGACAAAAAATAGTTGTGACTCACGATAAGCATAACACACTTCATATGTTGCTATGTGTTTTTGGTTTGTTGTCTTTTGTTTAGTACATATTATACTGGATTACAATTTCAGCATAACTTTTTCCAACAAGCATTTCTCTCAACATCTGAAATAGATGAGAGAAAGAGCTCTGCGTGTGTTACTGGGCACATAAACTGGTAGGTGGGAGATGTTTACCTTCTGGTATGTGTTTAGAGTTGTAAAAGGGTATATTTGAAACCAAATAACCCAAATCCCAAAATTTCAGGACTCAGCTTTGTTGCTTAAAAAATAACCACATATTTCCTAAAGACCTAGGCCTAACCTAAATAGTAACAAAAAGAGTAAAGTCACTCACACAAGTAAAATAAAATTGGAAAAAGAAAGTCACCCAGTTAGACCTAAATGCTTGTCTCATATTTAGATTCATACCAGCCAACAAGAACTTTTTCCCCCCAATGTTTTTAAATTGCACTAAAATGATGGTAAGGGGGAGACCCCTTTCATTACAAGATGATGAGAAAAGGTTCCTCATAAGTGTACCAACAAACTATTGCAAAATATAACTGAACTCCTAGTTTAATTACAGGTAGTGAACTACTCAACAACACCGCTCATTTTATTGTAGGAGACCTCTAACAGCTGTAATGAGTACATATTTTCTGCAATTTTGTCTTGAAGGTACAAATCTTGAACATTCACAAAATTAGAGGAGAGTCAGAGGACATATATAACTTCAGAGGCCTGTATTAAATAGGTTAACACATATTTGACCAGTTTTACTCAAATTCATTAATCAACTGATTGATTGATTCATATAATAAGCGCCGTACCCATCTTTTAGAAAGAATATATAAAGTAAGCAAGAATCAAATAGTCCACCTTATCAACTCTGACCTGACTGAGTGAATTCCATGCTTTTGATTTAAAACCCTCATTTCAGAGCATGTTTTTTTTTAGCTGTCTGAAGTGTTGAACTATGCCTATAAACATATTGCAGTACTGTAATGATGAAAGAGAAGAGTTCTTCAGAATTGCTCTGTCAGAGTTTTACAAAGTGCAATATACATCCACTGTGAGTCATGATTCATTGGATGGTAGGGACAAGCCTTGTTGTCTTGGCAAATTCAGCTCGGGAATCCAAACTCCCAAGCATGGGTGGATACAAAGCATTCCTCTAATCTGCAACCCACACAGCAGACCTCCAGTTAATATTACTACTGTTCATCCACCCATCCATCAATCCTTGTGGCCAACATAGATCAACTCGTAAGCTGCCTCCACAGTCAGCGCTCTCCAATACGATGTCTGTGCCACTTCTGTCATTGAGGAATACAAAAACAGAGACTCTCAAAGAGAGCAAGTGTGCTTGTGCAGATTAAATTATTACCAAATGTGCCTACGATTAATGATTACAATGCAAAAAGAAAAGCACATTCACACACACTGATTCCAGGAAAAAGAATTCCTGGAGGACCAATGCTTTATTCCCAGAGGTGATTTAAATTCTGAGGTTTTCTCAGAATACAGAGTCCCTGAGTGGGTGAAAGAGATCAGAGGTATTTATATAAGTATAAAAGTATTTTAATCCGTATAATATTGATAGACTTGGTAGTAATGAGCACTAAAGATGGGTGTTCTAATTAATCAGACTCATACGTCACACTTGTTGTTTTAACTTTTACAGGCTTGAGTCTGTGGGCGTCCTAGTTCAGATTAGTAACTAATGACCACAGTCAGCAAACCCACATGACAACATACGCCCACATGGCTTGGCTGCATTAGTCCTACGTGCCTCATTCTTTAAGCCAACACAGCTGTTGTATAGACTGTAGAATAAACTGTGGCTTTACTCACTGCCTTTGTCATCACGCTGTGCTTCAAGTGTATCTCCGACCAGAACCCTTTCAGTGCACGCACAACTCACAATTCAAGGCTTTGTACCGATGCATTACTTATTTCCAGCTTTGCTCATCGTTCAGGGAGTGGCACTAATATGATACACTTGTGTTACACTCCATATGCTGTATATGAAGATGGGCAGCCTGACAGCTACTTGCAGGGATTCCAAAATAAAGGGATCATTCTCTGATGGCTCGCTGCAATATAGGCTCTCAGTGTTAGAGGTAATGTACCTAAACTAAATTTATTTGATGCTATAAAATCATAATCAGTGACAGCTGAGATTGACAGCTTCTTTGAATGAAATAGTTGGAGCGACACTGCAGACTTCTGTTCAGGGGCTGTACTGATGAATGTGGAGAAATCAGTGTTTTGTTGCATTGTTTATGGTTCGTTGAAGGCATCACTATAATACAAAACATTGTAAACATGCTAATTTTGTACCCTGCAGACCCTTTAGATTGCTATTTCTACAGATTCGTTTTTTTTTCCTTGTTAAGAATAGAAAAGGCAGTTCAACATCAGCCTTTTTCATGCAATTAAACACGCTTCCCTTTTTTATTGGTTCTGTCTCTAACGATGTCATTGTTCTGACAAGTAGCCCACTGGACTAATCTATGTAGCTCTTTCATTCTGGGGCAGTTGATTTCAGAACACCCTCCCCCGACCCCCCAACCCTGTTGCCCCTCAGGCCTAACCATATGCCCTTTCACCTCTGCTATCCTCCAGTCCCCCGTGTACTTCGTCATTACCCTCCTCACACGTCTGTTTACTTCTGTTGTTAGGGCTGTTCACATGGTGACCAATCTGGACCCTCAAACCAACGTCTGGGCTTGTGAACAAGTCTGGGGAGAAAGAGTGGAAAGGAAGAGGAGTGAGAGAATGAGAGAGGAAGCCAAAGAGAGAAAAAGAGACTCGATCTAAAACACTCTCCAGACATGGCAGAGGAAAGTACATCTATCTGGGAAAGCAAGTCCAGCATTCCAGCTTTAATTATCTTTTAAGATGCACATGGGGCAGGGCAAACGATTCCAGAATGTAGCGACGAGTACAGAGGCCGGGCAGATTCATGCTGCAGATTCCTCTTTTTCCTCACAGCAGACAAACAAATGTAAATAGAAACCAAAAGTCGACAAGGAAGAAAACATTCACGGGGATGTAATGAGGGAGATAACTTATTATTTCAGCATTATTCTCTACTGGTTAAAGCTTATAGAGGCCTTAAATGAACCTGCTGTGCAGAGCAGCATCTGTTTGCCAGAGAGCAAGCGAGGCCTCCACCCCGGACCAGACCAACACTGAGATCATTGTTGTTCCACAGCCCTCGCCGGGCTCTAGCAGTGGGGCTCTACTGTGGTAGGTCTTCCATAGACATTTAAAGTGTTTTCCAAACTCATTTCTGCTCTATTAGATAATGCACCTAAGAGAATGGCAGTTAGGCAGCAGGAAGATGTAACTGATGTATAAGGAACTAGGAAATCCAGAGGTCACGAGACAAAATGATGCCTATGATGCTGCTCAATCACCTCACCATTTGCTCAAGGAGGAAAACCCTAACTGCAAACATTTTGTCTTTTTGTGGTGTTTTTTTTCCTTCTGGTTTAGTTTTTGCTGACCTTTTGTGGCTTATATATGTCCCATTTTAGCTGTTTCTGTTTCTTTCATATTTTATAGGCATATAGAGGTTTTCTCAGAATATATATATATATATATATATATGTATATATATATATATGTGTGTGTGTGTGTGTGTGTGTGTGTGTGTGTGTGTGTGTGTGTGTGTATCCATGGAGGGAAAAAAAAGCTTGTTAATGCCATAAAGTTGGGATTCTATGGGGATTCACTTTAACCTTCACTAAGCCCCCTTCCCACCTCTTGCACTGAAAGCGGAGGTGGGGGAGCTGATGTGCTCTCAGTTCAGATACACGCGATGCATGGTTAATTCCATTTTTACCTTCACTAGGGAGTCTCACGTATGTTTGCTGTCTTTAACTTCAAATTATTTTCCTTTATTTATTTATATTTCTCCAAGCACCTTTTAGGTGATTTCCTTAGCTGCTTTGCTGCTATATATGATATAACAGGCACCGATCACTGATAAGTCACAATACATCAACGCTGTTGCCAATCTTATTAATTGATCAACTGAAAATCCTTGTTTTGTCAGGCCACAAATGTTAGGCTCTGTGCCTTTACTGTATGTGTGAAAGCACTGATGATCACACAGTTCCTGAGTTTTAGTGTCCCACCTACTCCCTTTGTTTGGATAATGCTAAAAACAACTGCGGTAAATCCAATCCAAATACTGAAATCTGGCTTTCATTGCAGTGGAGGGAATCTCTCTTTAGCTCTCTCACTCTCTGTCTCACAGACACACACACACACACACACACGCACGCGCACACACACACACACACACACACACACACACACACACACACACACACACACACACGGCTCATCCTGTTTTTTGTCCTCAGTGAAAGAGAGTTTGTAGCTGACAATTGTTAAAACTAATGACATCACTCCTAGTGGACCAGAGGCCATGCTGAGTGTTGTCATTATTTCTTTGTAGCTATGATGTGATGCTCCTGTTTACAGTGGACATATTTTGGGTGTGGGGTTCCTATAATTTAGTGGTGATGTTACTGAATATTCAGTAACAGTGAGACAGTCGCGTGTTTCACATCACAGACACAAAATTAGAACCCAAATACCTAAATAATTTCAACAAAGTGCTGTATGTATGCACAGTGTTAATCAACTACCCTTACCCTTAACAGCATCAACATATACTACAAGGGCTAGCCTGGGCCAGTTAAAAACATAACTGTTCCCTAACATTATAAAGATCCACCCAAAATACTTGCATTTCATGCCCCTGAATCACCTTTTAAAAAACATGCAGCGGAGGCATCAGATGTTTTCACTTCAACCACAGACTGCATTAGTCAGTCTGTGGTTGGGATGAGATGGCAGAAAGACAAAAAAGGCTGGTTAAAATCATTGGATTAGCTGGGAACATAATGATCATGGATGTAAACAGATGACTACTATTGTAGCTGTACTGAAAATTTAAAAAAAAATTCTTTCCGGGCGCAATTCAAGGATCATTTGTGCCCATGTAAGTAAAAGTTGCTATCCTTTAACTTCATTTATTTGAAGTTTTTAAAGTATGTTTTTCATTACTTGTATTAAATAATGCTACTCCCTTTAAGAGTCGGAACAGCAGATCATATTGCCTCTACATTTACTACAGGTCTGCACATCACCCTTGTTCCACGCATGTCTCACTCTCCAGGATTGTTTTAAACAATCTAGGTAAAAAGTCCACTGCTCTTTTTTACACTCTTCATCCTCTTTATAGGTGTCCTCACTTCCTCCTTACTAATCCTCTGCACTTCCTGATTCACTAACTGTCCTCCATCCATCCTTCTCTCTCCCTCATTTACTTCATTCATTCCATGTCTCTCCTTTATCACCCTAACTTGCTGCACATCCTTTTTAAATGCTTATTAACAGCTTCTGGCACTCATCTATCATGGATCTAGCTTTTACCAAGCAAACGACAAAACTGAAGGCAAAACCTGGAACAGCTGCTGCGGCACTGAGATGCGTAGAGGCACAGAGATGCTTCAGCTGTACTTCCCCAATCATCAGGTAACTCTTCCTTACCACCAAGAGTCTATCACAGCTCTTTCCTGAACTCTGTTGAACGTTTATCCTTCTTCAACTTCCAGCATTTAATCCTTGCATTTGCTTTCACTAGCTTGCTCTTCTTGGTTTCTAAAGTCATCCTACAGAATACTATCCAATCCTTAATATCCAGAGTCGTTCCTGACAACACCTTGTAGTCTCCTATCTTTTTCACATTTCACCTTCTGCATAAGATGTAGTCCACCTGCGTGCACCTTCCTATGTTCCTGCCTCTTCTTAAAGTGCATTGTCACTGCAGCCATTTTTGATCTTTTTTGCAAAATCCACTATGATCATTTCTCTCGTCGACACCATACCTAGCCAACAACTCCTCGTCACCTCTGTTCCCCTCACTTATACGTCCGTTGAAGTCTGTACCAATCGCCAGTCTCTAGAGAGTGGAGACACACTCTACTACTTCATCCAGTGTATCCAAGAATTCTTCGTTCTCTTTTAACAGACCTACTGCAGTAAAATCTCAGTTTTCACCTCTATAATACTATTCCCATACTCTTCCTTCAGGATTACTACTTCATTTCACTTCCATACAGCTTGAATCCACCTCCAATGCCTTGATTTCTACTCTAATCCTATCAGTCAGATCTCTCTTTTACCATAGTCCCTGCATTTCAAGGCCTCTCCTTCTCTCTCACTGCCTCCTCATGCCTTCCTCCTCTCCTCCTCGTTTGTCTTTGGCCAACAATAGCGCAGTTTCACGTAGCCCTGTTGGCCAACGGCACCGGAGGTGGTCATTTTTAACCTGGGCCTCAACCAAGGTAAGAAAATCCCAGGCTTTATGATCCACAAGTTTCTTTTGGCAAAGTTTTATGCCCTGAATGCCCTACCTGACACAATTGCATTTATCTGAGCTTGGGACCAGACTAGAAGTGCACTGGCTTGTGCCCCCGTTCACGGCTTAATTATAACTACATTATGTCATATATTTATCGTCCTTTCATTTATTTATTTTTTTTTAGCTGTTTTAAGTATAAATTCATACATTTAAAACCACTTACTTGTTAGATGTAATTTAAACATCTGGTTATAAAAAACACTTTGGGCTGCTCCCTTGTTAAAACGGGTCCCCACAGCAGTAAGCTCTGCATGCTTAATTTGGCGAATGCCATTCGTGACGCAACCACAACAGAGGATTTTGACTCCTACAGTCTGAACTGTTTATTGATTATTTTGACCATATTTAAATAATTTATCTATCGCAGACATTCATGCAGAATATGTAAAGTTGGCAGCGTAGTGAGAAAAAACTTAACTTAAAGAGTGTGAAACAAACTTTGATGTGTATAAAATCTTTAGCTGGGTTTTCCCCATACCTATCAGATCTTTATCACTGCTGACTGAACATACAAGACAACTTATCTGATATGGTTTCAAATACACATTTGTGAAACAAGGCCCCGTTTGTTATCTCTGACTGTGAGTCATAATCTTGTAGGTTTATGGTGGCTGTCTCTGAGGGCGTGCTTTGGGAGTTTCTGCAGATTTTAATGAAACTGGCCCTGGCCAGCTGTGGATCCTGAAACGAGACAGTTATATAACCACTGCTGTGTTGACAAAGAGGTGTTTGATGTGTTTCTCATAGGTTTAAGACGTCTGGGTTTTTCACACAATCTGAAAGAACAGCCAGGAGCTGTGAGACTCTCTTAGACATCACATTTTTACCTCTAAGCTATAGATTTTACAAAAACCTATCAGGAAATATATCATCTTTCTTTAGCTGAAATAACAATTCTCCAAGTACAACGGGGGATACATCTCTGTAGCTTAAATGATGATATAGATTACTGCTAATAATGTTCAGTAATGTAAAGTTAAAGGAATCTCATCATGGAACAAAGCTCTCGCTGTGTGGCAGGGAAACATCTATGAGGCTCCCTGTGGTTTGGAAATAATCTAAATGCCACAGCAGCCTAAAAGAAAGGATTAATACAGTAGAAGATGGTTCACATATGCCCTGTAAATGCATACAGTTAACTGGGTGTGCACTCAGCTGCACAAAAAACCTGCCTTTGTTTTCTGTGCACACTGAGCTCCCTGTTTAACAGATCTTTTATTCAGCTCAAATGTCATGAAGCGTGAGCTGTAGGGGTCGTGTGGCCGGGAGGTTCAGAGCGAAGGGTCAGAGGTCAGTAGGGTCAGATGAAGCAGCTGATTGTATAATGGGACAGTAGTACTGAACACCAGTGCTGAGTGAGTGGGTTGCCAGGCAGCCAGAAAGGTCAGAGAGCAGATGAGAACCATCAGCCAAGCTTTCTGCTATCACACTGTCGCTCACACACACTCTCCATATCGCTCTTCTTTTCTTTTTGTGGATCATTGCACTCACGCTTGGATAGATTAAAAAAAAATAATAATAAACACATTACAAAAAAGTTTTAGTTTTTGAGTTTTTGAGGTGAGTTAAGGTGTTCTCTAGAGAAGGAAATTTGTACATGCAGTACAAGTAGAATTTCTATAAAAGAAGCTAAAAGTTACGCTTAATAAAACTGATAACATTTAAGTTATGATTTCTCTTTCTTTTTACTTTTTACTGTCCAAGCAGTTCTGCTCATAAATGTTAAATGTTTTCAGAGTACAAACAGTTCATTTATTTACTAAAATCTCAGGGAGCATTAACAATAAAACAATCACATCATTTTACCAGTTTAAGCTTAAGAGTTTCAAAACACAACAGTGTCACCATCTACAGGCTGTTGTATGTCAGCACATCTGAGAGCGGGATGAGGGTGACACCCATACAAGTACAGACTTTTGTTTTTCTAAGAGAATATAATTTTTTTGGATCTTTTGGACAACTTAAGTATCATTTTCCCACACACCTGCTTATTTAATTTCAAATGGAAACTAGAAGGGCCCACAGAGTAGGTCCTGCGCTAAGGCCAGTGTGTTATTGTGCATCAATGTATAAATACTTTTTCCTTTTCCCAGCTCTCCACCGTGTTTAAGTGTGCCTTGGTCATTTTTTGCACAACCTTCTGATAGTCAGACAAACAATCAGCCTATCTGATACCTATGCGTCCTTGTTTACCTTCTCTGAGGAATCAAACATTCAAAATTTTATTTTATTTTATTTTTTTTTTCTTCTTTTTTTTTTATTTTTTTCTTTTTTTTTCTCTCTTCTCTTTTCTCTTTCCCTTCTTTTCTCTTCTTTCTCTTTTTCTTTTCTTCTTTTTTTTTTCTAAACTCAATCTAGAGAGCCTGGCATCGACAGCGCCACACTGCAGAAAGACTCAGAGGCTGTAGCAGCCTTTCTAGAAACCACTGTGTCAGACCAAGGCGATCCCCCAAGTCAGTCCATTGAAGGATCCATGTCACCAGAGTCAGATGTTGACACGACAAGTACAGTAAGCCAAGCTGATGGAGCAAGGAAAGTAGTCCAGAAACGCCGAACTCTAGCAGGACAGCAGAAAGAAAAAACTGTAGTGTGCTCATCTAGCAAGGGTCCTGCTGGTGGCAGGGAGACCCAGGACAAGAGGGTCAAGAATAGAACTTCTGGTCCTTCACAGCCAAACCGTCCTTGGACGTCCCTGGATCTCACTGATGATGATGTCAACTCCAATTCTCTCTTATCAGACTCACAGCCCACCTCCACGAAAGACTCCAAAAGCTCACATGCTAGAGGTCAGACAGGGAGCACAACAGTTGGAGCCAGCACTAAGTCTAGCCGGGCTAAGATCAGTCAAGCTCCTGCCTCCGCTGCCGCCAGTAAAGCCACCAGTGTCCCCAAGCCCAGGCCTACCAGGGCATCCCTGTTGCGGCGAGCCCGGCTGGGGGATTCCTCAGACACTGAACCGGCTGACCTAGACCGGATGTCTGTGGCCTCTGAGGCCTCCACTGCTAGTTCCACATCCAAGACAGGGATGGCAAAAAGAGGCATGTCCAGAATAGAAGCTCTGGCACAGCCGAGGAGGCCAAGAGTGGGCTCCCCGTCTGCCCAGAGTGACTCAGAGGAGAAGAAAAAAAAAAAAAAAAAGGAAAAAAAAAAAAAAAAAAGAAAAAAAAAAGAAAAGAAAAAAAAAACAAAACAAAAAAAAAAAATTTTATTTTTGCAAGCCATCAGAACTGCAGTCGTAAATGATAACATGCACAAATAAGCTGCTCTATATGTCTAAAAACCAAGAATAATGTTCAACAGTCTGGCAATCCCTGTTCCTATACTGCCTTACAACTCATTACTAGTAAATAATGTTGTAACCATTAATAGGACCACTGATTAAAACTGTGTATTATTAGAACATGGTATCTATAAATGGTTGTTTCAAGTGATAAATTGCATAATGGAAATATCTTTTTAATATTGAAATGTTCAGTGTTGTTTAAAGAAAAAACTACAAAACTTCTTCTTCTTCTTCTTCTTCTTATTGATGAACTTTCATTTCCAGGCTTCTTCAACCCAACACAAGTAAGACAAAAACCCTCATTGAACACAAGATGTCATCCTCAACCTTCCTCAAGATTAACACAGTTCGTCAGCCACAGCCCTGACAGGGGTCATTTCTAACAGAAGCCGTAATTATCTGCTCCTGCTGACGGACTGGACCATCATCTTGGCCTGTCAGATCTCACAGCATCTAGATCTACTTAAATAAATGTTCATCAGATTACTGTAAATTTAAAAAGAGATACTCTTCTGAAAAGCTATGCATTAAGATGTAAAAACTAATCTAATTTTAACATTTATCTTATCATGACAAATTAATGCTTTCAAATTTTTTCATTTAAATCTGCTTGTGATTTAAAATTTGAATATAAGCGAAAAGTACACTGCCCATGGATGTTCATCAGATGAGTATAAATATAAGCAGTGTTTTGTATTTGTTTTTTTATTTGTAGCTGACTATTCTTATGATTGTGGCCTTGTTACTGAAGATTTTATAATGTTGTCTTGATAAATCATTAGTGCAGGACTTTTAAAATCTTGACTCTTTAAATTTGGTGCAGTCTGTGTTTGGTCCTACTCATAAACACACTAGATCTTGTCCTCTCATACAGTTTGGTATGCCCGTGTCAAACCTAGAGATTTGTGACACCATGTTCTCTGATCATATGTCTGTATCATATGAGGTTGGGTTGTCTTGTGCTATACTTAAAACTCACACCCGTGTTCGGCGCTGTCGGATGTTCAACCCTTTCACTGCTGATCAGTTCTCTGCTGTTTTTGATCTATTCTGTGTTGACTCTGTGAATCCAGAGGAGCTTAGTGCCTGGTTCACTTCCTCCTGCAAAACCATCTTAGACTCTGTGGTGCCACTAAAAATGAAACAGCCAAAAGCTAGATCTGATAAACCTGGTTCAATGACGGGAGTCCCAAAGAGCTGAACGAAGGTGGAAGAAGGACAAGCTGCAGGTGTCCTTTCAAATCTTAAAAGATTGTTGGTGTCTGTATTAAATACCTTTAAACAGGCTAAAAGATGAGACAAAGATGACTGCATCCAACTGTTATAACTCTCGCCTGCTGTTTAAAACTATCGACTACATTCTTAATGCCTTTATTTTGAAACCTCCCTTTTTTTTATTGATAAGGTTGTCACCACCAGGGCTCTCATTTCAACCCCTGTTTTTGACCTCTAAGCCTCGGTCCCTTGTTCTGCTGTTTTTAACCAGTTTGAGCCTGTGTCTCTGTGTTCTTAGAGGATGTGGTTCATCACATTAAGCCCCCAGGTCCTCTGCACGATGCTGTTCCTCCTTAATTTTTAAAGAGGTTTTTCCCAGTATAGGGCAGTCAGTTTTTGCCATCATTAAATAGTAGTCAGTCTTCTGGTGTAGTCCCTGAAAACTTAAAAACTGCAGTTGTGCAACGTTCAATTAAGAGATCTGATCTTGATCAAACTGTGTTAGCTAATTTTAGGCCTATCTCTAAGCTGTCGTTACTTTTCCAAAAGATTGTTCATTATATTCAGTTGAAGTCTTTTTTGGAAAAGCAAGATATCTTGGGTCATAACCCCCCTAACCCCCCTGGAAATTACACCCCTGCCCCCTGATAGAAACTCTTTCAAGGTTAAACTTTGTGCCCTCTCATTCCTCAGATCTGCAGTCACAAAGTTATTGATCATTTTTCAGTATCAGTACCTTCACAAACACCTATCCTTTACACCCCTCGTCAACATTTTGTAGTACCTTACTAATAGCTAAAAAAAAACTATAAACATTTTAAATATTAACAAAGAGTAACACATAGCACTTTGAAACATAAAACAACAAACCTACTCAGTCCATTACAGACATGATGGGAAGTAAGGGATCTTGCTATAGCCTATATTTACTGCGTTACTGCTGAGTACATGTGTATGTGATGTGTGCACCAGCATACATGAAGAAGGCAAACTGGTGGAAGGAGTATGATTATCTTGGCAATACACGTTTGGGAAACCCTGTATTCAGTATTCACATGGTCGATAATTTGCCACCTACTTAAAAGTGTTGCAGGCAAGGAACATCCATCCATTAATTCATCAATACCTACAATCATGCATCCTCTTAACCATGTATCCAATTCAAGGGACCTGAAGCCTATCAAAGGTGTTACTATAAGAGAGGCAGGGTACACCTTGAACAGTACCAGGAACATTCCTTTGTGGCCCTGATACTCTCTGCTACACAGGGATAGCAGTCTTGCTTTGTAATACAGACTTTAGATCTCACGAGCTGGCGTTGCGTTAGTGGCACACAAAGAGGATCACTAGCATGTAAGACTGTTCGTAATTTTCATGTCTAGAGATTAAAATATTAATAATTTTAAAGAAAAACTATAGAAATGGTAAATGGAGTGGTATTTATATAGCGTTTTTTACTCTTTTACTCAACCCTATTGAGCCATAGCCGCCTCGTTATCATGCTTGCTTTGTTTTGTAACAGTCAAGTTCCTGGTCACAGTTATTGTTGCAGTTACAGGGGATTGTAGTCTGCCTTCTTCCTTTCTTGTTCCTATATCTGCCTTAAGCTGTCTGCCGGTTCTGAGACGCGTTGTTATGTTTTCAGGGAGGAATCATCTCAAATTTCACACTGAGCAGGCAGTCCCTCCTTAAACACCAGGGCTTTTACTTTGAAAAGTCATTTCCCAGACGCTCGCGCAGCAGCTGCGCGTTCCCCTGGGAGAGAGAACGGCGCTCGCGACACCCCGTAGACTACTTTTTTGAACTTTGCAGATACAAAATTAAGGACATGGTTATGTAACTTATGGGAAATGACTTATTAGAAGCAAAAACAGTTTTTAGTTAGCAAAGCAAGTAGTTTTCAGACTAGAAATTTTGTTGTCCGACTGGCCCGTGGCGGTTGCAACTTCAGGACCACCGGCTGTCAAATGGTTGTGTGGAGATTCAGCAACCTCCAGTCAAAGGGGATGTCTGTGTGATAAATGAGATAAGGGTAATGCGCTCGACCAGCGACACGCACCATGGTGAGAGTCTTCTTTTGTCTTCCTGCAGTTTCCCCCTTCAGCCTTGCAGTCTGAGACACTTTGAAAGTTTTCAGCCAAGTGCTGAGTAGGCAGATCCACGAGTCTGTTTCAGAGCGTGCATAGTACAGCCGACCACATATTTCATATGTTAAATGAGTTTATAACTAGTAGTGGAAAAAATATAGTTGTAGGTCCTAAATGTGGACTGTTTGTACATTGCAGAGCACCAGTCTCACACCGGCATTGTAAAATGGTAGAGCTCCCCACTCTATAAATAATAAGGACACTGCCATGTAAAAGTAGTGTAATGGAAGTGTGCATATTTAAAGACCACATACACAACAGACAGCTAAGCAGGTCCTCATGCATGTGTGTGATTACTTCTGTCGGCTGCTCCCTTCCTTTCTCAGCCCCTGTTGCTGTAATTCTGCCTTAAACACACTCTGCTGTGTGTTGGTTTCAGCTGCAGATGTTTTTTCTTTCATTTAATTGCCAGTTTATATTTTGTGCATGGTCTTGGTTCAGTGTGAAACCATCTAAAACTGCAGTTTTGCGCTGATAAAAAGGAATTTGGAAATGAGTACACACCAGCATATAGATAAATTATATGCACAACTGAAATTGTTACACTGTGGTGTTTTAACTGAAATGCATCTGCGTTTTATTTATTTTTTTAAACAGAAAACACAGACATTGTTGGGTGACTCTTCAAGAGTGCTCTTTCTTCTGCTTTCTTTTGTGGTCTGTCTCTTCTGCTATGTTTTTCTCTCAGCACAAGCTGTTTTAAATTTCTGGGTGACTAATGGAGGAAACCTGGTGCAGATGGTGCTGTTGGCCTTGCACACGTGCATTTCTCATTGACCGTAAGTCATGACCACTGAGAAGTACAGTCTCTTTTGGGTGGAAGTGGAACAAATAACCTGACAGAGAGGTTGAGGGAAAGCAGCAGGATCTCCTATTTTCCCTCTCTTGATAAATTTCCCTCTCATAGATATACTCTGAATGTAATCTCAAAAACACTGAACAACAGTTTTTTTTTTTTAATATAACTTGTCCTTTAATTATCCAGTTCCATAGTAAATACTATTGGGGCAGCTCTGTTGGGAGATCTAGTTACTAGTCTCACAGTCCATTTAATGACATATAATCCATGAGGTGAGAATGCTCTTAACAAGGCAGCAGTATTTGTGCAGCTACTTAGATAATTAGAGAGAATTCGTGTATACAAATTAACTATTGAGGTAATAAACTGTGACTTTGCGTGACAGCTTACTTCTCGAACATAAAGTTTACAGTGTCATTAGCTCCTTATTGATCTTGTCCCCACACTGGGGTTAATTTATCATCACTTACTACTGATGTGCTACTTTTTGGATGGATTCTGCCTTTGTGACGCAGCAGGTTTTCAATAAATTAAGAGAAGACTTCTCAGAACAGCTGGAAGCAACAACCTAACTTTAATCTTTTGTCAAAACGTATGTTGTAGTCATTAGAAGTGAGCCTAGTTTTTACAAACTTTCACATTTCTTTAATCTCAAGTTGTATTTTATAAAATTTTATTCTGTAAAAGATACTGTAGAGCAAAGCAAAAGACAGAGAATTCGCCATACATAAAAATGTATTTTGCTAGTTAGGAGTTGTGCTCATGGATGATAATTATAATAATTATGCAGTCACTGGTATAATGGTCCTGCCAGCAAAAAAGATTCTCTTAAAATCTAGGCAAGTGTTGTAACAATGAATATTGCATTAATTGTAGACTAGACTGTAGGCCTTAATGACTGATGCGTTAGGCTTCAGGAAGTTTTGTTGATCAGGTTCAAACTTTTATGACATTTTACATGACAATGTAAAATTCATTTTTTTGGAAAACAAAATAAACTTGTGGTGAAGAAATGTTTTTCATTTGATATTTATTACCAAACATGTGAACAGATTTTACGTAACAGTAAAATGAATGCTACACATGTGCCATATACACATAAATAAAAAAATTATAAAAAATATGGGCAAAATTGTCAGGTATATTAAAATAGGTTTTAACAGAATAAAGCAACAAAAGCGTCACTTTGCACTTGTTTTCACTTCACGATAAACTTTTTAAAGTATATTTATATGAAAACAAAATGAATATATATATAAAATACAATACTATACCCTTAAAAGTAAATACTGCCCAGAGAGTGAGCTGCCTTAATGGTGGTTTGTGCTTCTTGTACTTATATTAGTTTGGTATGTCTGTTTTTGCCATATTTCACAGCGCGTAAGAATCCTTAGATTCTTAGATCCAGCTCCTGTGTCAGTTTGGCCCACCTCTGGTAGAATTTTGATGGAAATCTATCAATAACTTTTTGATTAAGCTTCTTAACAGACAGATAATCCAACCATATAACTGCCATTAATCTCTCCTGTAAGTTACAGTCACAGCAAATGTAACCTTTGAAAGGAAAAATGATGCACACAGCCTGAAACTCTTTGAGACGAGATATACAGGACCAGAAAACACAGTGTAACCTGATGTATTTTGATACAAAATTTGAAAATAGCTTGGTTGGCATTTAAATACTTGTTTTTCTATCATCTGATTGGCAGTCATCCTTCTTTCAAGGAGTCCCTATAGTTTCACATTTCAAATTGGTTCCATATGCAGAGCAGACGCCTGGGTTTAAATTGCCACATGGAAACCACGAGGAAAATCTCTCTTCTCTTCTCTTCTCTTCTCTTCTCTTCTCTTCTCTTCTCTTCTCTCCTTCCTGCACTGCATGCTGGGAGTGTGAGTGAATGGGTGTGTGAAGGTGTGTGGTGAGTGCGTGGAGCTGCTGAGTGAGTTTGGGACGTTTGGACTGTTTTTTCCGGAAAACTTTGGGCTTATGGGTGGTTAAAAGGTAAGGCAAGTTTATTTCATTGTGTTGTGTGAAGCGAAGAATTTTAGTTAATTGGCCAGTTTTGCCTTGAGTTATGGCGTCCCTCCCTAGTGAGGGTTCGCCTCCCCTGTCTATTAGACATGGGGCCAGGGTGGTGGCACCCCAGCAGTACACTGTGGAGCAGGTTCTGCTAGCTGTTGGTGAACAGGTGGGCCATGAGAATATAACTTATGGCTCTCGGATGAACAAGGCTGTGGTTGCTTTTCTCCGTGAGGAGCGCTTGGTTCACCTGTTAGTTGAAAGGGGGATCATTCTGGATGATTTGTTTGTGGCTGTTTCGCAACTGTTTGTGCCATCTACGCGGGTCACCGTGTCCGGTGTCCCGCCGTTCATCCCGAATGAACTACTTGAGAAGGATCTGACCCGCTTTGGAAAGTTTTCTAGCGGGTTCAGGGTTGTTCGTCTTGGCTGCAAAGACGCCAGACTGCAGCACGTTCAGTCACTGAGAAGGCAGGCCTTCATGTACCTGAACGATCCTTCGCAGACACTGGAAGTGTCGTTTAAAGTACGATATGATAACGGCTTATATACTGTTTACGCCAGTGCAGGTAGCATGAAGTACTTTGAGTGTGGTGATGTTGGCCATAAACGCTCATCCTGCCCTCACAAAGAGCAGGAAGTGCGCCGTGAACAAGAGGCTCATGCTAGTGGGGCAAGTGAGCAGGAGTGCGCTGTGGATGCCGGTACGGGAGAACAGCCGGGCCGTAGCGGTGTGGACGAGCAGCCGTCTACAAGCAGCGCTGTCATCGGCGAGCCGCTAGCGGCGCAGGGTGACAGAATGGAGGTCGCAGTCAGTGCTCCACAGGCTGCGCTAGAAGAACAGGGGATAGTACAGGGGACCAATGAGGTGGAGGATGGCTGTGATGACATACAGGACAGGGAAAGTGTGGAGGAAAATCAGGACAGTGGACAGACCAAAGCAACGGCAAGTGAGGTGGGTGTTGTGAATGTAATTTCAGGTTCTTTGAGCGCAGAAAATGAGGAAGATGACTTGTTGGAAGATGATTCCCTGTCACAATTCTCTGATATTGTTTCACAAGAAGACCATCAGCAGTCGTATTCCTTAGAAGATATAAACCGCTTTTTGGATGAGACATTTGGCATGCAGTCTGTGGAAGTCACTGAGTTTTTTCCAGATGTTGATCTTTTTATAAAATCAGTTCTGAAAATAAGAAGAGTTGTTGGTTATGAACAATTGAGCAAACAGAAAAGATTCCGTCTTAAAAAGATCCTGACTAGGTTGAGGAGGGAAAAACGAGGAAAAACTCCTTTAAAAGCACAGTAAAATGTTTGGAGCACTATGGGTGTCTTTCTGGAAGCGTCTCACTGTCTTTTCTGTTTTTCTCCTCCTCTTCTCTCTGTCTTATATGGCAAGCTTGAGAGTAGGTACACTTAACATTAATGGGGGTAGGGATAGGGAACGGTGTGCAGCCTTAGTGGAGCTTAGCAAGAACAAAAACATTGATGTGTTCTTTTTACAGGAAACACATAGTACTGTAGATAATGAGACTGAATGGGGAATGAGTTGGAGTGGGCGGTTATTATTAAGTCATGGTACTAACTTCAGTGTGGGTGTAGCGATTTTATTTTCTAGGCACCTTCAACTGTCACATGTTTCTGTCTGTGAGCTAGAGCAGGGAAGGGCACAGGTAGTAAAAGCAACCATCAAGGGAATACCTTTTGCTTTTATGAATGTATACGCCCATAACTCAGCTGCGGGTCGTGTGCGATTATTTCGTAAAATTAATGATGAGTTATCAAAATTAAATCGCGGTCCAATAATAGTGGTGGGAGGGGACTGGAATTGCACAACCCACCCTTCGGTTGACAGGAGAGCCTCACCCACCTTCGGGCTCACTTTTGTCTACAATCATTCTTCAGAATGATCTGACTGATGTGTGGAGAAAGCTCCATCCCACAACCAGACAGTATACATATGTAAAAGTTTCTGAGAACAATGTGAAGGCAGCTAGGCTTGATAGATTATATATCAACCAGATGTATAATAATAGACTGGTTAAAGCTGAGATTTCACCTGTTGGTTTTTCTGATCATCATTTAGTGACTGCAGATATATCTTTATTGATGCATTCTAACATCTGTTCGCACTGGCGCTTTGACGTGCAGCTGATTCATGACAAAGAGTTCTGTCGAGCTTTTTCTGACTTCTGGTGTCACTGGAAACAAAGGAAGACGGACTTTTGCAATTTGGCTCAATGGTGGGAGGTGGGGAAAACACAGATTAGGCTTTTTTGTCAACAATACACATCACATGCAACGGCCACTGTTAAGGACTGCTTTGAGGACTTAGAACGAGAGCTCAAGAGGCTAGAGACTGAGATTATAAGTGGGACAGATAATACAAATAGTACCTGGGACAGTAGGAGGACGGCTTTGGGCAAGTTTCTTCATGAAAGAGCAAAGGGTGCTCTTATAAGGACTCGGATTTCTACTATTAAAGAAATAGATGCCCCAACAAGGTTCTTTTTTAAGTTGGAGAAAAGGGTTCGAGAGTCACACCAAATGTTGCACCTAAGGCTTCCAAATGGGAAGGTGACATCTGACTCAGTAGAAATGAGGAAGCTCGCTATTGACTTTTATGCCAGCCTCTTTAGTGCTGACACGTGTGACCCTGAATGTGTGACGAGGATGCTGGTGGGGCTGCCACGGCTGGATGAGGCTGACTCGGCTGTGTTGGAGTCTGCTATTTCTTTTGAGGAGATGTCTTCAGCGGTTCAACAACTCAACGGTGGTCGGTCATCAGGAGTTGATGGTCTTCCTCCGGAATTTTACCAGAAATTCTGGTCGATGCTAGGAGAGGACATTCATGAGGTTTTCACATTCTGTATGACCACTGGGATCTTGCCAACAAGTTGCACAAGGGCAGTTTTGACTTTACTGCCAAAGAAAGGGGACCTGGGCCTGCTTAAAAATTGGAGACCAGTTTCTTTGCTTTGTACGGACTATAAGATTATTGCAAAATGTCTTTCCAATAGGTTGAAGACCTGTATCGACATGATTGTCGATGTGGATCAAGCATACTGTGTCCCTGAAAGGACTACAATGGACAACTTGTTTTTAATTTGAGACATTATTGGTCTGGCCAAGCTCAGAGACTTGGATGTGGGGTTTTTATCTCTGGATTAAGAAAAAGCTTTTGATAGAGTTGATCACCGCTATCTGTTTAAAACTTTAGAAGCTTTTGGGTTTGGAAACATTTTCATTTCATGGATCAAACTGTTGTACTCAAACGCTGCTGTCATGTTAAAGGTGGGGGGAGGGTTAAGTCGGCCTGTTCCAGTTCAGAGAGGCATCAGGCAGGGGTGCCCCCTTTCTGGTATGTTGTATACGCTGGCCATTGAACCCCTTTTGCACCATCTTAGACAGGGACTCTCAGGTTTGACCTTTGAAGAAGCAGGAAGCTCAGTAAAATTGTCAGCTTATGCTGATGACGTTACCGTTTTCATAACCAGTCAAAGTGATATTAAAACACTCCGACAGACACTGGACTTATATGAGCGAGCATCCTCCGCGAAGGTTAACTGGTCAAAGTGTGAAGGTTTCATTTTGGGAGGGTGGGTTGATAAAGAGGAGCCGGTGTTACCGGCAGAGTTACAGTGGAACAGGGAGGGACTGAAGTGTTTGGGAGTGTTTTTGGGAACTGATGCTTTTCAGGGGAAGAACTGGGAGGGTGTTGTTGGAAAAATTACTGCCTGGTTGTCTCGATGGACCTGGGTCCAGCCACAGTTGTCCTACAGGGGAAGGATCTGTTAACAACTTGGCCGCTTCTGTACTCTGGCACCGTGCCACTGTTGTTGAACCTCCGGCCTCTCTTCTCAAGCAGATACAAAAAAGACTTGTTGATTTCTTTTGGGGAGGGCTTCACTGGACCAGGTCTACTGTGCTGTCTCTACCTGTGTCGGGGGGGTCAGGGTTTGATTGACCTTCGCAGCTGCATCACAGCATTCCGTCTTCAGACAGCACAGCAGTATCTTTATAGAAAACAACAACCACTCTGGTTCAAGACTGCATCTATGCTGCTTCACAGAATAAAGGACCTTGCATATGACAAGCACCTGTTTCTTATAGACCTAACTGGCATAGACCTTTTGCAGACCTCTGTTTTTTACCAGTCTGTTTTGACTGCTTGGAAGACTGTTTTTAAAGTAGAGAGACTGTTCTCAATTTTATGGTGATGTTGGTGAGGAGCCTCTTTTTTACAATCCCCTGATGCCAAGTAGGATGATCAGCACTACTAGTGTGCAGAGGCTCCTCGCAAATGCTGGTCTAATTAAGCTGGTGGGCCTGAGGACGGCAGGGCAGTGGAAAACGGCTCCCAAGCTGGCTCAGGAGACTGGAATCAGATCTCTGCGCTTTCTGGACAAGCTGGTGGAAGAAGTCATGGGTGGTCTTCCTGGACTTGTAAGGGCTGCGCTGGGGACTCTGCAGGTGGTCAACCGAGTTCAGCTGACTTTCCTTCGTTGCCTGTTTGTGCCGCAGTTGGGGAGCAGGATGAGGAGGGAGGCTCTCTTCTTTCCTTTCGAACACCTGTTCTGGGTGACCTGTCAAAGATTTCACAGAAGGCTATATATGAGGTGGCTGTAAAGGTGCTGAACAGGGGATTGTTGGCTGGTGCTCTGGAGTCGAGCTGGTCAGGTGTGTTGGCTCTGGGGTCATCTCCAAGGGGCAGCTCGAGGTCCCTGTACAAACCTCCCATAGAGAAACGCAGTGCGGATCTCCAGTGGAGAATAGTGCATGGGGCCGTGGCTACGAACAGGCATGTGGCACATATGGATCCACGAACAGGGAACCACTGTCTTTTCTGTCTGACTGAGGAAACACTGCAGCACCTGTGGCTTGGCTGTCCCAGGCTAGCTGCCCATTTTTCATTGCTGCGGCAGTGGCTTGCTGGCCTTGGGAGTGTTTTAGAGGAGGGTCTCTTTATCCTGGGTCCGAGGTACTCTGCAGTGCAGCGTAGGAAGGTTTGCTTGATTAATTTTTTAATAGGTCAGGCTAAGATGAGTATATGGCTCACAAGGAGGAACAAAATGAAGGGAACAGGATCTGTTAATTTAGGAATTATGTTTAAAGGGTTAGTGGGTGCACGTTTGAAAGTAGAGTTTGTTTATTACAAGATGGTGTCCAACATTGAAGAGTTTGTCTCTATTTGGGGTATTAATGGAGTTTTGTGTAAAATAACTGATGATAATTTAGTTCTGAATTTTTGAAAAAAACAGAATGGAGTGTCTTCTGTTTTTGTTTTCATTTTTGTGTTTATTGTATTTGGGTGGGGTTGATGGTGGGAGGGGAGGGTTGTTCATATGTTGATTTGGCATTCATTTTCAGTTATGGTTGTAAGTTGAAGAATTGATATGATAAAAGTGTGTTAAAGGTCAAAGGTCTCTTCTCTTCTCTTCTCTTCTCGTAATGTAAATTATATAACTAGGTTTTTGCGGCAGATTGGATTCAGTGAAGGTGACAGACCTACCTAAATATAGACAGAACAACAACGCAGCCCTCTGCAGTGTTCTCAGCTGTGTGTTACTCCATGTCTGCATCTGTGTGAGAGACAGAAAGAAAAGCAGGTAGACACGCCTTTGGTGATTGCAGTGTATCAGTGGAGTGCATCCCTACTAAATATACTGTAACAGAAGTGTGGTTAAAGCACCAGTTATAATTTTGTCATGCACACTACAGCCATTTCAAAGTTAGACAGCACTGTAACTCAGATTTACAGTTGCACCAAATTACCCATTACTATTCAACAATTACTGCACTGTCATTGGACCTGGAACTTAATTTTATGGAGAACCATATTCCTAAATGGTTGCTACACCAAACACACATATACACTGATAAGGCATAACACCCTGACCAATGACAGGTGAAGTAAATAACACTGATTATCTCTTCGTTGGGGCACCTGTTAGTGGGTGGGATATATTAGGGAGGAAGTGAACATTTTGACCTCAAAGTTGATGTATTAGAAACTGGAGAAATGGGCAAGCAAGGGCCAAATTGTGATGACTAGATGACTGGGTCAGAGCGTCTTCAACACTGCAGCTCTTGTGGAGAGTTTGTGGAGAGAGGTCAGTGGTCCATAGAAGGAACAGTGGCTACTTCATTGGAGGCCAAGGATCGTTGATGCACAGCGGGAGTGAAGGCAGGTCCATGTATTCTGATCCAATACACAAGCCACTGTAGCTCAAATTGCCAAAAACGTTTTAGCTTTACCCAACAGTAAACATACCTGAATTAATTTTAGTAAATAAACAAAGTAATTAGCAGTGTAATGACAAACTCAGGTTTCTGACCATAATTAATGATTCTCCATGTGGGAGTATACTGACCCTAATTGCAAACATGAACTACCCTCACACTCGCTCACATTTATCATTCACATTGGTTTCTCTGTTGGAGTATATATGACCCAGAAAATCTCAGTGTATGTCCCCTGTAAATGTGCAAATGGCTAGAGGGCAACCAAACAAAAGGTTAATGAGGAGACTTGGATTCTTCTGTTGCACTAACCATCCTCCTACTGTGTTGCATGTCAGGTGGCACAAACAGATGGAACAATGGAGTTGCGTAGCACTGCCAGCACTTCCTGCCATTTCTGTGCAGATACACTGTTTGTGATGAAAGGAGAGGGACATGAGAACGTTTTTCCACTTCCAGCAGCTGGATATACTAGCATGGGAGCAGTAAATCATAGTTAACCTTGTTTGCCTACAGTGATGAATAATTTAGTCTAGCATAATTAGTAAGTATTGGATCAGTGGATGGACACCAGTTAATCAAATGCTGTTTAAAAGGTTTATTTCTTCTATACTTTATACTTTATAGTTCTAACTCTTTTGAGCTCCTTTAAGGTGCTAATAAGTACTGTTAGTATTAGACAACTGAATGATAGTAAGATGTCTAGAAAGCGCACATACATAAAAAAATAAATAAAATTCCCCGCTCGCCCCTGCGGGCGTCTATCCCTCAAGCTTGGGTCCTCTACAAGAGGCTTGGGAGCTTGAGGGTCCTGCGCAGTATCTTAGCTGTTCCTAGAACTGTGCTCTTCTGGACATAGATCTCTGATGTTGTTCCCGGGATCTCCTAGAGCCATTCGCCTAGCTTGGGAGTCACTGCACCTAGTGTTCCAATTACCACTGGGACCACTGGTACCTTCACCCAGTTACTGTTCATTGGAACTCTCTGTTTGAGGTCTAAAGAGATGTCAGTGCAAGTGAGGGAAGCCATTGTTGGACTGAAAAAACTAAATACGATATAAATAAAAAATAAGAGGGACAGGAAAACCTTTAGGAGTAGTAAATCAACAATATTGCACATTTTTAAAAAGCAGAAAAGCACTGGCCAGCCATTGGTATGAAAAACACATCAGACAGCTCATAGTGCAAAAGCAACCCTAGAGTTTCTCAAACTGGGATATTATTCAATGGCTAAATCACTCAAGTGATCTCAATCCACTACAGCATGCTTTTAGTTACTGATGACAAAACTAAAGGGAGAGACATACAAACAATCTGCAAATGAAGGTGGCTGCAGCAAAAGCCAAGCAGAGTATTCCAAGGGAGGAAACAGCATGTGGTCATATCCATGGTTTCTAGACTTCAGGCAGCACACTGACTGCAAACAAGTTTCCTTCAAATCTTTATATTTTAAATTATGTTAGTTTGTTAGAGCCTCTGAAAATGTGTCTCTGTAAAAACTGTAATTCCTAAATAGTTACAGTTAATACAGTACTTTGAATTAAAGATGAAAGTCTACACTTCAGTGACGGCTTAATTGTTTTATTTATATATATCCACTGTAATGGTGCACAGAGACAAAATAAGAAAAAATTGTGCCAATGTTCAAACAATTATGGACTTGACTGTATCTCTCCTCCACACTCCACCATGCCCTCTCCACAGTGTTTCACCAACAAACACACACTTACATTGAGTTTTAAAACTGAAAAAGCAGACAGAAATATCACCTTCAGTTTTTTCTTTGCAGTGGTGATGGATCAGTGTAGCAGTGTAGAGGGCAGGAGTGCAAGCTTTAACTTGTGTTTTGGGCACTGGTGTGTGCCCACACATCTGTGTTGCAAGTGTTGGTTATAAATCGGGATGCCTACATGAAACTAAGCCAGTAGGATTAAATCCAACATAAATTTAATCTTAATCATCATAATAATAATTTATTAAGTGATTATTAATTAGTAAAGAAGCTAAAATCATCTTGTTGCAAGCCATTACCTACCAGTGACACTGCCCTGGATCAGCACAACCCATGAATTAAAGATGTTACTACTACTGTGCAAAAAGAAAAATATCTGTGGTGCTGGTAGTGCTTTTATGCTAATTGATGCTAATTGTCGGTGAGCAGTGGTTCTGTTCAGAGTTTGGAAATCGTAATTTGTGGTAACTAAACAGTTCCTCTAGACAGGATTATCAGGTGCTCAGAATTAATAATGTCAGGTCTTTAACACTGACTTACTTTAAAGGAGTACAATTATATTTCAAGTTATTAATTATACCAGTGCTTTGTTTTTACACTGACACAAAGAAATCTTATCTTTAGTAATATGTTCCACGTCTGCAGAAACTCTTTACCCAACATTAGTGTCTTGGAATATGGTCATCATAGCAGAGGCCTGCCCATCGCTGCTGTTCTCTCTTTGTCTCATAGTTAGTATTAACCTCCTAAGACCTTCTCTTTGCTATTTGGGCTGATTGGGACATGGTGAATGTAAAAACAAAGAATTACCAGATTTTTTTTTTTTTTTTTTTAACCTGATTTTTGTTTCCACATATGAGGACATTCGCTTTAAATTTCGATAGAACAGTGGCAGTATAATGTCCTCATAAGTGGATATCAGGCACTTGTAGAGCACAATTTAGTATTTTGGTCTAGACAACCCAAAATGTAATGTCCACATATGTGGACGCCAGGTCCTAGGAGGTTAAAGCAGTGTTATAACCCTGCATCAGTTGAATCCAACATTAAATTGGCCCTCACCCTGTCTGTCAAGCAGCCTTTCTGGTAGAAAATCCTGATTATGGCTGTAGACTAGTTTGACTTATTTGCACCATGTTGAAGAAAGTGAACAGCAGTGATGATGATGTAATCTCATGCAGTGTTACTAACTCTTGCATTTGGGTGCTTGCATTGATGATATGTGTTTCTGCAGTACATTGGTTTTGGTTGCTTTGGCTTTGCAGCGTAATGAAACTGGACAGGAAACAGAAGAGATTTCAGTGCAGTGAAAGTGACTTCAGAGACGCTTTGCCTCCCACTCAATCTGTCGCGAGTACAACTCCAAGAGGGACGCTGTCCACACAGCCATCTGCTCCTCGTGTTTGTGTGGAGGTGGCTGGTGTATCGCTCAAAACTCATAATGATATGCATTGCGACTTGTTGGGTAAACCAAGTAGTGGGTGGTGAATGGGAAAGACAGGCTGATGTAAGGAGATGGTAGAGAGTGGGGTGTTAGGAAGTAGTGACAGATGAAAAGCTGTAATAGTTGTAGAAATCGATAGAGTTTATAGCCTCTGTTTATGGTGGATGTGTTATATTAGGCCAATGCTAATAACCATTTGGTCTATGATACCTGATGGATTTGCATCAGCTGTGCTTCTGTCTCCTCACAGAACAAGGAGAGAGAATGCCACTCATTTTCTTTCTTGCTCTATTTTTCTACAGTTTATTGTAAAAATGAAACACTTGGCTGGGATGTCTAGCCATTAAAACGGACACCTGTGAGGGTCTTTGTTAAATATCTTTAAAGTCTTTAAAGACTTAAAGATTAACACGAAGAAATTACCAGAAATTGCAAATAACAGAAAGAGATACAAAGGAGAAAATATCTATATGTAGTCATTATCTTAAGTAACTTGGCAAATGTGGCTTGCACGTAGTCTGGCCTGTGGTTGCCAATGTTTGTTCGTCCGTCCGTCAGCCAGTACGTTTGTGACGCCCACGTCTTCCATCTGGGCATCTATCTATCAAACAGAGCAGTTTTTCCTGACACAATTTGCCACATTGCAGACTTTCCACCAGAAAATTGCCCAGCGGAGGTGGTGATTGGTGAGCAGCTGGACTCTATGGTGTCAGTGTCAGGTCACATATATATTTGTAAATAAGAAGTATGTAATGCTGCTGGCCAGACAGCTATTAAAATCTTTCAGCCACACATACACTTCTCCAAGGACAAACTCACAAGGTTTCAGAGATTTATGCAACATAATGGTTTATATAATGAACTGCTGCCAGTGGTTTAGCAAATTAAAAGCACAAGGCTGTAAAGTTAAAGACAATTCTATACTTTCTAAAGCCTGTGAAAATCTCCTCTTTACAGAACTGTGGATGGATCCTAAACAGGCAGGGATGACTATTACAGCTGCATTTCTAGTGAAATGAGTACACACACACACACACACACACAAACAAACTGGCCTTTTAATGCCTTTTAGCTTGGCTGTTTTACCAAAGCTGTCGATGAGGATTACTAGAGATTGGATTAATTTTTGAATCCAGTCTCAAGTGGCAAACCCAAGAACTGCACTTCCACATCCACTTTTCTTATCAGCCGTGGGGATTGCTGCTTGGTATTAGGACTGTGCCATCATTGGTATGAATTTTTGTGTCATATAAAAGTGTTTTATTACAGTATCATTGCTATAGCAAGGCAGTTTATGTTCCCTAGTGCAAATAACAAGACGAGCTCAGGCATCTCTGAGACCAAGAGCGGCATTTCAGTTTCCAATAGGGCCTAAAAAAGGATCTACTTCAACAAATTACAACATGTGCAAGAAAAATGTTTCTGTTAAAGGTGCAGAGAACAACATGTTTCATCTCTACTTGGTTTTAACACACATGGCAATTCAGGGAAATATGCATGTAGAACCCATTGGGATTGAAATGCAATCAGAGCACATTTAGGTATCTTCACATGTGATCTGGGACAGGTACGTTTTTGTAAATCCTGTCTAACTAATCTAAAACCTGACATCAAATGTAATTGCATTTGATGTGTCCGTTAAAAAAAGCAAAGACCCGAGGATTCTTGATACTGGAGTATCAAGATAATGTATTCAGCCTTAGTAGTGACATTACTTTTTTTATAATTTGTGTTTAATATAAGTATATATGACCTTTGAATAATTCAATTATGAATACTCCTTATTTATCTTATAGTGGTACTTTTTGCAGCCCACAGGGGATGCATTATCTGAATCAAAGCGGTTTTCACAGCCAGACCTGTGTATTTGAGACAACCCATTTAGGGATCGACAACACACAGAGCCAGGAGTAGAAAAAACCCTCTGAAGCAAAGTTTTTAAGCTCTTGAGATACTGGGTGCATCTACGCATATTTGGAACCTTTGGTCATGTTTAATATTAGAATCTCCTGTACTGCCTCTGCTATGGTTGGGCAGTCAGCTAAACTCCTTCCCCACATCAAGACTCTGACGACACGATTCCCGGTTCACAGGTTTACTGACACAGGGAATGGTGAAACTGTAACAAACAGTACAAGGCATAATCACTGTACTTATTCACCATGTACATATATAACGATGAAAATATATTAACCCAGTTTTTTAATATGTCAACATGCAATGTTCATATGAATTACTTCCCTTTTTTAACTCAAATACAAACATCAAATTACGATTTTAACAAGTCTTGCTACAATGAATGCCTCCAATTCGTTTATCGTTCCCCTTTAACTAGCTCCATAAGCGATTGCTAGCGTAAACTGCATAAGATTGCATCATCATTAAACTTACAGAAAAATGAACTTACTTGAAAGAAAGCGGTCTATACATGCACATAAAATACAAAATAAGTTTGTACATACCCACAATGCTACCAAAGGCAAAGGATGTATGTGGATGCCACTGGATTTATCTGGCTAAGGCCACCATGCTGCACATGCCTTCTCCTTAATTCACAGACTTACTTCCTGTTTACTGACGACATCATGTCCTACTACTGACTACAGGTTTTAAGGTGGCACCAGGGAGTTACAATTGCATATTTAAACATTTGCCAAATCCAAGAAAACAGTCTACCTTAAAATAACTTTAGATATCAGAATATCTCCCTTTATGACAGCATACAGTGCTGTGAAAAAGTATTTTCCCCCCTCCTGATTTCTAACTTTATTTTTGTCAAGCTTGGAAATCATAAAACCGATTTTAATATTAAACAAAGGTAATTTGAGTAAATACAGTACCGTATTTTTCAGACTATAAGGCGCACTTAAAATCCTTTAATTTTCTCAACAATCGACAGTGCGCCTTATAATCCAGTGTGCCTTATGTATGAATTCTGGTTGTGCTTACTGACCTTGAACTGTGGTACACGGCGCTCAAAAATCTGTCAAAAAATGTTTTAGTATGACTTTGATAAGCTACAAAGCCGCACTGCTTGATGGATTGTCGGAGCATTAAGGCTACCGTAGGCGGGAGCCACGTGGAGTAATCTGGGTCCAAAATTCCGTCCCCTTCAGGTCCCAAAGTCAAACAAACACTGCGGCATTACTGAGAGTTGAAAACTGTCTACATTCTTTTATCTTTAATAAAATGATCAGCGTTGCTGCTTTACCAGGTGTAACAATTAAGTTTAACATCCATGAAAACAGAATTTATTAAATTTAACAGAGTTAAAAGTTAGCAGGAAGTTAGCTCGCTAGTTTCCACCTAAACATGATATACCACGTTCTGACTGAGAGATTTCTGAAAAAATTAAAACGTACAGCTCTGCTATCACTTCCAACATAAATGAAGACTGAAAACTAAACAGCAGTGACTTTTTTAGGGTTACTGAAGTTGGACCGGATATATATCGATGTGCTACGTGATTGCTAGCGACACAGCTATGTTAGCATAACATAAACACAGTGAAGGTGGAGGATGAATGCTAACTTTTTTACACTCGATAAAAGTTAGATTCATCCTCCACCTTCAACGCAAGAGTTCCCGATGGTTAGGGACAAATGCAATCGCATGGCAGGATGCTGTAAACAGACTAAACTTCAGTCAGGAGAACAACTGAGATAATTCATCCACAATACAAGGTTAGTCATTAATATACTGCAACAACACGGGAATAGAGCAGCTGCGAGAGAATTCAACATTAATGAATCAATGGTACGTAAGTGGAGAAACCAAGAATGAGTTGAGTAAAGTTTGACTTATCTGACTGCTTTGTTTCACTGAATGAGCCTTATAATCCAGTGCACCTTATGTATGAAAACAGACCTTTTCATCGACAGTGCGCATTATAATCTGGTGCGCCTCATGGTCCAAAAAATACGGTATACATTTTTTAAATAATGAGTTCATTTATTAAGGGAATAAAGCTTTCTAGACAAACCTGATTCTTCACTAGTCACATCCAGGTCTAGGTGTGGCTAATGAAAGTAAAGGGCTTTATAATGACTCAAATACCTCAAAACTGTACAGGGCTTAGGTTAATGTACTTACATTTTACAAGTACAAATAAGCAGCCAGGGATGGTTTCCATTTGTAACCAGTTGGTCTACTGAAGCATTAGATTCAATACATGGTGAGACTAAGAAATATAGAGGAAGTCATCTACCATCACTCAAGCTATGTAAACATACAGGGTTGCTGTGTTCAGTTAATTGAGACAACATTTTTGTCCTTTAAACAAGAATCACTATTTCTGCTTTAGTTTAATTTTGGCTTAAGTTGATGTAATTTGGCTGCAGCCCAAATGTAGTCTATTTCTTGCGAGCCAGTAAATGATCCTGAAAAGTCAGCCTTCATTTTCTTCTTGCTACCACTTCTTTCTGCAAACATTTGCTCTTATGCAGCCCCTTCCTCTTAGGAGAATGGAATGTGCGTTGTGGAACAGACTCGACCACGTATGCACTCAGATCTCTTTGCAGCCATATGGAGGAAGGATTTTTGTGCCATAGAGTAATTACTTTCAGAGCTGTGATCTGATGTTTGGGCTTCATTCTACACACGGAGATGAAGAATATGAAGAAATGCATTCTTTATTCCTTTGCCAAAAGGGAGAAAAATCAGGTCTGTGCACTCACATAAAGCTTTTTAACAAAGCTTTCTAATTTAAAAGTGAGATTGGTTTGGGATTCTGAACAAAAAGAGATGTTTTCTCAGTGCCTGTAGTACATATGTTATTAGGAGGTAGCTTTTAGAAAATGAGCAACTTTCAAAGGCAGATGGGGTTTTCTTGAAGCTAAAAAGAAACTTAAATTAATCAGCACATAAATCCCTGAAAGGCAGCACTCATTAAGTGTTTACTTTTAACATGTCAGAAAAACTTGTGGTTTTAAGGAGTTGACTTGTCCTTATTGATTGTTATAATCAGTGCACAGTTGCTTCACTCTTTTGAAACTTGCACCTGTTCAACTTACTCATTTTATTAAACTGGACATGACAGGAGTTCCCCTCCTCATAATCAAGGCTTTCATTAAAATGAGAATAAATTGAAGTGATTGTTTCCTTTCTAACGCTAGCTCTGTTTCAACAAATGCCCAGATGATAACTTCTCAGAGCAGTGAAAGCAGAGCCAGCAGCAGCTTGTCTAGCATGCTGGTCTCCCATCAGTCTTCCGACAAAGACCAGAGGTTTAATGCAGATGTGTAGACAACCAGAAAAAAGTTACTGGTTTCTCAGCTTTACAAGCTCCAGCCATTGTTAATGAGACATAGACACAGCCATGAGAACACCTACCCCATGCACATTTCAGCTAATTTAGCAGCGCTAATTCTGCTTCCAGAGACAATAGCCAACTGTGGCCACAAGATGGCAATAATACAAGGGATATAAGTAACATACCAGGGGCCTATTTGATTTCTCTGTTGTTACTGAGCTGTTTGTCATTGTCATTGTCATGTTATGTCATTGTCATGTCATTGTCTTGAATCTGGTTTCAGAGACCCTTTAAAGTAAAGTTCTTTTGCACTTTCTTTTATTTTTATTTTTCACTTGATGATTTTTTTCTTTTCAGTTGGTAGTGAGGGAGTGACAGATGCATCTAATGTCATAGCCCAGGGGATTCAGTGCACAGGCACCAAAAGATATGTTGTCAGCAGTTTTGAGAAATGGGCTGAGAACAGACTAAAATACTAGGACCCAGGGTTTCCTAGAAGACAGTTGCACTGTAACTAGGGCTGCTCAATTAATCGAATTTTAATCTAAATTACGATCTGGGCTGTCAACGATCATTAAAAACGACTGAGTCGTTTTTAGCACCTCCCTCGTGCTTTACTCTCGCGCTGCTCCGTGTGGTAAAACGAGCGCACCTCTCTGCGATTCGAACACGCATCACAACAATTAAGAGGACCCGAGGGAAGCTCGGAAAGCTAAGCAGAAGTTATTTGGAGAGGATAATGGCTGCTGAAGAAAGAATGCTGTTGGTTGAAGTAGACATAGTGTGTAAACTTTGCTACGGTGTCGTAGCTGCACCACAGAGCAACACTACAAATTTATTCAATCATTTGAAGACCGCTCACAAAGTGACATACGATCAAACAATGAAGGAGCAGCAACTTTAGTTGACATACCTCAATGTCAGTTTGATGCAATTGTGCATTGTGTGGCTACACAGCTTGCCTTGATGTTTGGTTATTTGTATGCATAAATATGCAGTATTCTGAAGTTCACTAAACATAGATGTTTACATTTTTCATTTATTTTTTATATTGCAAACATTTGCACTGTTATCAGTATTTGCACACTATTTTATATTATTTTTTGACAATCTTTAAAGCCATTATTCAATACATTGTTATTGTTAAATAAATATCGTCAAATAATCGAGATCTCAATTTCAGTGAAAATAATCGTGATTATCATTTTTGCCATAATCGAGCAGCCCTAACTGTAACGAGGGGATCAACTTTATTCACCTAATCAGAATCAGAATACTTTATTAATCCCTAAGGAAATTATGTGGGTTACAGTTGCTCCAGTACAGTAACATTAACAGAAACAGACTGTACTATTTAACAATAAAATGTGTTACAGATTTACAGATTTAAGAAAGAGCACAATATATACAAATCACTAAATAATAAATATCAAGGATTGACAGAGGTGATTATAAATAAGTATCTAGAATATTGACAGCAACATTACTGAGTAGAAAAGAGTGTGTGCAAAAAGGGTGTAACTATTGCAGTGTGTTGTGGAAGTTTTTCCCACTTAAATAAAGCCTGCAGACGAGCGGTGAGCGGTAGCTAACATTCTTTAATCCGGACACACAAAGACAACGGACAACCAAGCTTGATGAAGAGCCTGCATGACGCGGGGCAGGGTCAGCAGAGTCTCACTGAGAGTAGCATGGCTCTCAGTTTAAATACCTTCTCCAGAAACAAAAGGCAGTACACAGCTGTTTCACACCTTAAGGTTCACACTCCCTTGCTGCCTCCCAGAGTCCTTGAAGAGACAAAAGACTCTTCCTGTGGAGTGGTCTGCTCCCCCCCAACTTCCTCTTACAGTATGGGTGTCAGACATGTTAAAATCCAGTGGCACCAAGGCATTATACAATAAAATAATGTGATTAGTACATAAGTGAAAGAAATTCCTTTACAATCCCACCCTTTGATTCTTAAATCAAGAATCACATTAAAACCAGAATTTCTTTCCTGACTTTCTGTATATCACATCAACATTATTTTACATTTAAAGGAGTTTCACGCTGTGTATCCTCACTTCACTGTTCTCTCACCACCCTTTGTTCATCTTTAATCCTCCCCACAATCTAAGCTCTCACATGCAAATGGCTACAACAATGATACAGAGGAAAGGTCTTCTCCAGAGTGTCAAAGTGCTTTGCATGGCAAAGTGAAACAGTATTAGGTGGTCATTCGGTCATGGCTCCTGGTGTCTGTGCCATTTACAGAGTCATAATTCCAACGCTGGTCTCCCTTTGCGCTGTCACTTTTGGAGCTTGGCACGCTCTCTTCATCCCTCGATTTCTGTTCCAACGCGGCTGTAGATTAGGAGCAGAGCAAGTCGTACACTCCTGTAGTCTTCCTCAACGTCAATGCAGAAATCTCTTTCATTTTATTTAAGATTTTGCTGTTCAAAATCTTCTCGTGACAATCCTTTGGAAGCCCAGTGGTGCAACCCACTGTTGTTTGTCAGTTGTCCTGGAGATGGTTCCTGCTTCTCACTGGTGCTCTTGAAGCATTCTCTCCTGGTCATGGTCTGTATCTGCACTTCAGTCTCTTCTTCCATATCCCTCATGTCACGGTCTCTGCAATTTAAAAATGAAAGCTTCCACGGAAAACCCTCTTTTGCCCTATGTCAGCTTAGCACAATTAGACATGCACAATGAAGTTGTGCATTGTCTCTTAAAAATTCCCAGGGATTCTCCCCTGGAGTAGCTTCACTCCAGGCCCTGTCTTAAGAAAAGGTAAAACATTAGCCAGCGGTGTGTCCTGCTGTAAATCATGTGATTGGATCATATGATTAGCCCTCTGCTGTGGAAAAATAGATGTTAGCGCAGCGCATCTGTATGCACACTTTCTCACAGTGACCTCTGCACTGTAAACAATACAAGGTCATGGAAAACACACCACTGGTAAATTCAAAGACACAGAAAGTGGCAGTTAAAAGGTTAAGTCAGCACGGCCCAAAGCTCATGCAACCTGTTGCTGTCACCTTTCTGCTGCTGTAAAAAGAAACATACATACATACATCCACCCTTTTGTCAGGTCAAGGTGGAGGTGCAATCTTGCATACTGGTGTCAAGTCAGTCAAGCTTTTGTCAGTCCAGTCAGTCCCCATTTTATTTGCTGACAGTAGAACCTCTCGTGACGCAATAAGTTTCTACTGCCAGCAATGACGTCATTTCAAAAAAAGAAAAATAATTTAGACTGGATTACCTCGCTGAATCCTTTTTGGCAGGGACTTGTTTTCTGATTGTCCCAAATACGTGGCTTTCTCCCGAGCCCATTTTAATTTTTGGAGAAACTCACTTGCGATTGTTCAACATGTTGTGTAGTGCTTTCGATTCCGATCTTGCAGGCCTGCTTGAAAAGAGAAAATTGCCAAACAAAAATCTCAGTGCACTGTTAAAAATCAAAAAATATGAAGGCCCCTTTTAGAAGTTGTCTAAGCATACTCTCTTAGAATGATAGATCAAAACAAAACTAATTGGCAGTTTCAAAGTGGTACCAAAAGAAAATGCATCAGCCAAGTAAATCCCCAAAACTTTCATCCACCAGTCACACACCTCACACAACAATATTCTATTAGATAATGAGTTTTGTTTTCCCCCATGTACCCAGATGTGTGTTATGATAAGACCTCCCCCACACATCAGAAACAAGAAACTCAATAATCTATTAGTCTCCACTCATCTGACCCCCCTGCAGCATTCTGTTCACCCCTGCAATGATTCAATCATCCTTTCCCAAATAACACTAGTTCACTAGTCTATGTATCACTTCTTAACCCACTAAGTGAACCGGACAAGATGATGGTAACAGAAACAACGCATGCTTAAAATGTTATTTGGTCTTCATGAGCTTCATTGCATGTGTGTTTGTGTTAGTAGGATTAATGCATTTTTCTGTTTGTGTAATTTTTGTGTACCTCTCCTCTTTGCGGTGCTCCAGACACTTTTCAATTCTCCACGCAAGGCAGTCGTTTTTCTTCCCAGTTTCCTAAACCCAAATTTCATTTCCCACACTAAAACAGCCATGTTCTCCCCTGCTCCTTCCGCTGTGGTCTCATCTCATCTCCCCCCTTGCAGCAGTCCAGTGAGAGTCAGTTGTCTTTCAGCTTTGTCCTGTGTTTTCCACTGTCTCATCTTGCCATTTTGCTCCAAAAGTGACAAATGTCCAACTCAGACAGTCTTTTCAAAGGTCCATTCACACACAGTGAAGTTGCAGCTCGTTGGAAATGCACATCCATCCATCCAGTCATGATGATGCCATTTTTCTCCTTGCTGTCGCTGTCTTGCACAGCTGCTGCTGCTGGACCTTTTCTTCACTGCTCAGGATGCTGCTGTGAGCTCTTGAGATCCATCTCGTTGTTCTGGAACTGCATTTCTTGTCTTCAGGGAGAGATTCTTGGAGCTTGTGTTCTCAGGGTGACAAAGACATGGAAGTTAAGCTGTAAAACAATTCAGCCAGAACTTGGCTTGAGTGTTTCTAATGGTGTTGACCTATAATTTTTCCCGACTGCTGAACGTGGAAAATTGATCCGGGTCTGCTCTTCACCTGCAAGTGACGCACTGAGACATTTTGATCATTCTTCTCATTGCTTAAAACAACACGTCTCCCCCTTCTGGTTCTGAAAACTCCCCTTTCTTAAAAACCCAGAGAGATTGTAGTTGTTCTACATTGTTGTTCTACATTGAAAACCACCAAACCCTCTTCCTATTTTATTACTTATTTTCATCAACAATTCTGCTAATTTTTGTGTGTCCACCCTAGGGGAGCTGGTGGCCTGCAGTACCACCCTCTCCCGCTAGTTGGAAACAACTTTTACACACATTTCTACACTTCTCTCTTTTTTTTTTTTCTTGTTTTTGTTCCCCATTTTCAACATTTTGAACCCCATTTTTCACTGTTTTTCACACACACATCAACTTTTCCCACACAACCATTCTCTTTCATCTCACAACATACTTTTACCCACAGTTCTTAACATACAGTCACACATTGAGTTTTGTCCCTGGCCGCCCGGTGGAGCGCTTGCCGCAGTCGCCTCTCGAGCCGCTAATCCGGCTCCGCTGACTGCCCCTGGAATCTAGATTCTCTATTACTGCACGAGGCATCCCCCGTGAGGTTCCTTGCCTTCTACGGACCAAGAAACGAACACCGCCACCCCCAGTCTCCTTTGAAGAAGTTAGGATCTTTTAGAAGACGCTAGAGATGTCACTCCGTGATTCTACACGAAGACTCTCCGTGATTCTACACGAAGACTCCCTCGGAGCTCTTGCCCTGGAAGGTCGTAACACTTTCACCTTCTTGAGCTCCCCGAAGGCTGCAAAACACTCGCCTCCTCGGCCATACACAAAACTCTCGTGACTTGTTACAAGTTAGCTATCACTCACCCATCTGCAGGAGTCCCCTTAAAGTCGATGGTCTCGGTGGTTGCTGAAACACACGGCTCCGTGACTCCTCCATTTCCTTTGCTTCAACAGCCGGTAGGACAAAGGTACCTTTTCCCTCAGGGGTGATCAGCCCATCCACGGAACCGTTGTTCAGCGACCACACGGACCACCCTGCTCACAGCGCCATTCTGTTGTGGAAGTTTTTCCCACTTAAATAAAGCCTGCAGACGAGCGGTGAGCGGTAGCTAACATTCTTTAATCCGGACACACAAAGACAACGGACAACCAAGCTTGATGAAGAGCCTTCATGACGCGGGGCAGGGTCAGCAGAGTCTCACTGAGAGTAGCATGGCTCTCAGTTTAAATACCTTCTCCAGAAACAAAAGGCAGTACACAGCTGTTTCACACCTTAAGGTTCACACTCCCTTGCTGCCTCCCAGAGTCCTTGAAGAGACAAAAGACTCTTCCTGTGGAGTGGTCTGCTCCCCCCCAACTTCCTCTTACAGTATGGGTGTCAGACATGTTAAAATCCAGTGGCACCAAGGCATTATACAATAAAATAATGTGATTAGTACATAAGTGAAAGAAATTCCTTTACAAGTGTTTATAGTGTATTAGATGGAGGAGTTGTACAGGGAGGAATGATTTCCTGTGTCGTTGACTGGTGCTTTTTGGTAATCTCAGTCTCTCACTGAACGTGCTCCTGTGGCTAGCCAGAAAGTCATGGAGTGGGGGGGAGGTATTATCCAACATTGTCTTTATTTTGGACAACATCCGCCTCTCCGACACCACCTTAAGGGAGTCCAGCTCCATCCCCACAACATTGCTGGCCTTGCAGATCAGTTTGAGTCTGTTGGTGTCTAGGGGCCTCAACCTACTCCCCCAGCATGCAACAGCATAGAGAATAGCACGTGCCACAACAGACTCATAGAAAATCCTGAGCATTGTCTGACAGATGTTGATAGAATAGAGACCACTCTGGCCCTTCCGTTAAAGTGCAGTGGTGTTTTTAACCCAGTCCAGTTTATTGTCTATGTGTACTCCAAGGTTTTTATAGTCCTCCACAATGCCCACGTTGACCCCCTAGATTAAAACACGGGTCAAGGTTTTCCTGGTCTTCCTAAAGTCCACAATCAGTTCCTTAGTCTTTGCCACGTTGAGCTGCAGATGATTCTGCTTGCACCACGTGACAAAGGAGTCAACCACAGCCCTGACTCATCACCCCTGCTGATGCATCTAACCACCACAGAGTCATCAGAAAACTTCTGAGGATGGCAGATCTCTGTGCGATGGCTGAAGTCTGTGGTGTAGAGGGTGAAGAGGAAGGGGTAGAGGACGGTCTCTTGTGGTGCCCATGTATTGCTGATTACCTTGTCAGACACACAATGTGGAAGACGTACATATTGTGGTCTTCCTGTCAGGTAATCAACAATCCAGGACACCAGAGAAGCATCCACCTGCATCGCTGTTAGCTTATCACCCAGGGGGGTCGGCCTGATGGTGTTGTATCCACTGGAAAAGTAAAAAAACATGACCCTCACAGTGCTCGCCGGCTGGTCCAGATGGGTGTAGATATGATTGAGCAGCAAACTGAAGGGGATTCTGATGTGGGCTGACTATGAGTCGGAACTGGTCCAGGACGAGTCTTTCCAGGGTCTTCATGATGTGGGAGGTCAGTGCCACAGGCCTGTAATCCTGGGGGCACTGGGGGCCAATGTAGAAGTGTTTTTCATGTAATTTTTTTGATGAAAAAAATTCTATGAAATTAACTTGGCACCCATCCTAAATTTGTGACCATGAGCGATTTTTTGTTTTGCCTAGTTGGTAACTGTGTAACATAAAATGCATTTTCCAACTGATTTGGCCATTACTTTTATTTTATCTGATTAACTTTAGCATGAAATATAGGCAATGAATTCTTAAGTCTCTCAAGAATGACATTATATGAAATTGAGGGATGTACCCTTATGCTAAAATCAACTTTTACCTTTCCAGGGCAGATGGATGGCATGAGAAGACCTGCCACAATACTGAAGATTTACAGTAAACTGATTAAAAGGGAATCTTTAATTTTAAAAGCTTCTACAAATAGTTTCTCTTGTGTGTGGCATAGTAAGTAAAAGCCACTTTTTCGATTGAAGTATTAATATAATAATTTAATTGATCAAATAGTCTTGAGATGAGCTTCGTTTGTCGTTTAGAGAAAATTAATATGTAAATAAAGAAAAGGCAGTGCAACTCTCTTCTATATTTAACAGAAGTGATCCCCATTTCACATCTTGAGGTGTACATGTTAAAGAAAACTATTGCTTTCTCTAACATCAAATTAAAAACATCACTGTTGTTTAATCCCAGTAATGACGACAGGGCTGTTTCCAGGACAACCAGTAAGTGGTCTGGCAGTGTACAGCTCAAAAAAATGACTGAATCGCTGTTCCTCACACACAAAAACACAGCCTATGTGCACTTTAGAGGTATGCAAATTAAAGGATATGCAAAAACATGCATGAGGCCACACACAGTCACACAGCACTTGGCCAGCTGAAGGTCTTGTCAGCGGGAAGATTGCCAGATTGCCCGCTGTCACACTCCACCTACTCAGCTGACACATAGTACGATGGCAGACAGGTCACCATGCAAAGAGACCACACAGTCACATCACAATGGATGACAGCAGGTTCCACACAAAGCAAACAGAACACAGAAAGACATTTCTGGGTTTTTCCTGCTCACCGTCTGTGAGGTATCTTACGGGATATACACAACTATAAAACTGCATCAGCTGAGTCTACATTTCCTTTTATAGGGCAGCAAACACAGTACATCAGGTACAGATTGCAGTTATCTGTGTACATGTAGTAATACTATTTCATTACAGAAATATTGCTCTAGATTTAAAAATACTGGTGTTGGAACAAAAAGCTGCTCAGGAAATGACAGTACTTACTTTTTAATCATCTAGCAAACATAGTACTCTTAATGTTTAAAAAGGATGTGCAGCAGGCTAGGGTGCAAGGACAGACATGGAAATGTGTTAATGACAGAGTGTGTTGAGAAGATGGAAGGAGTAGGCCTACTTTGAGGAGCTGACTAATGTGGAAAATGAGAGGAGGCTGGATGGAGGACAGTTAGCAAATCAGGAAGTGCCGAGGATTCGTAATGAGAAAGGCAGGGCACCTATGAAGAGGATGAAGAGGGGAAAGGTGGTTGGTCCAGATGACATACATGTAGAGGTATGGAGAGGTCTAGGAGAGAAAGCAGTGGACTTTTTAACCACATTGATTTAACACTGTCTCTGAGAGTGAGAGGATGTCTGAGGAATGAAGAAGAAGAAGTGTACTTGAACCAATTTTCATGAACAAGGGTGATGTGCAGAGCTGTAGTAACTACAGAGGGATAAAGATGATGAGTCATACCATGAAAATATGGGAAGGAGTTGTTGAAGTGAGGCCAAGACTAGAGGTGTGAGCAGCTTCATGCCATGAAAGAGAACTCCAGATGAAATGTTTGCTTTGAGAGTGTTGATGGAGAAGTGTAGAAAATACAGAAAGAGTTTTGGATCCAGATACAGTCTAATCCAGACGGGCTCTAAAGAGGAAATTAGTATATCGCAGGAGCAACTCAGAGTGAGTGGTTTGGAGAGGCAAGGCTGAGATGTTTTGGACATCTGCAGAGGAGGGAGCGTTGATACATGGATACATGTATGTGTGAAGGATAAAGGATATTGAAGATGGAGCTGCCAGGCAGGAGGAAAAGAGGAAGACAGTAGAGAAGATTCATGCATGTAGTGAAGGAAGATATTGGTGTGATGGGTCAGGGTGAGGTGGAGGCAGATGATCTGCTGTGGCAGGCCTCAAAGGGAGCTACTGGAAGAACACTAAGTGTTTGAAACAGGTTTTTAATGTTGTATTACTTATTTTTCAGTTTGTAAATTAGAAGTCCTGTAATATAATGTGCTTTACTGTTATGTTGAGAAATTAAAGCCATCTCCAGCTACAACATTTAAATGTTTTATGCATTAATTAATCAACAATTATGATTATTATATATTATAATATGTAAAACTAGAAGTGGGAATCACCAGAGACCCAGTGATACCATATTATCATGATAATTAACTCACAATATAGACATTAGTGTGATTTCAAACATTTAGTGATATGGTATTTGTGTTTTATTATAATAATATTGTGACTTATCACCTTTTTTTCAACTGTGAATAATGCCACCAAACGTAAGCTTTGTCTGTTTTAGGCATTTAATTTGATTTGAGAAATTATTGGTCGCTTGCTCTCACCTAGCCATCACCACAGACCATAAATGTTATCTAAACTTTACAAACTGAACTCTTTGTGTTACGATCTAGTTCAAATTAACTGAATGCAGACATGTGTGAACTGTAGTATTACACTCCTCTTTAAGATAATGAGCTGTTTTAGTCACATAGGAATCTATAGCCCATGATGTCCATACGTTGTACGGTTAATTCCTCATAACCCCTCATCATACTTCATTTTCCTCAGCATGTAACAAAAGTCCTGGTTCTCCACAGCACTGCATCAGTGGAGGTCTTTGCACATGAAGTGGGTGATGGTTTGTGATTTTTTTTTTTCTTAGCTCACTTTGAATTGGAACAGTTTGTTTTAAGCTAGCTTTGCCATCATTGGCTGACTACATTTAAGGACACTCCTTGCAAATCACATATGTCACATTCATCTTTTTCGTCTCATCCTTATTAACAAATCCAAAATAATTCCATACATTTGATTTTAACACAGATGGGTCTTTTATGATTTCATTCTCTGATGCCTCTGTCTTTGTTTTACTTAGTTCCTCCTGCATGGTGATCGTCACTTTTGCTAACACAACATTTCATTTGTTAATGTGAAATAATAACATGGAAAAAATGACCACCTGACCAAAGGTCTCCACCTTTTACTCTGTATTTGTCTGATCTATTTACAAATAACTATGAATGTCGCTCCCAGGCCACAATCACTTGACCTGCATGCATTATATCTAAGCTGTGAGCAAATAGCCAAGTTTGCAATTTCGTGGAAATGTTTGAATGAAGCTTTATGCTATATGGCTTATGTCTGACAGACGTTTGACAGAATATGGTGACTTTAAGAAAACTGAGGCCAGTAGTTTTAAGTATTTCATGTCTGAAAAGAGGAAAACGGATTTTCAGTAGATTGATATGTTGTTTCATCAGCCATCCCATTAACTTTGAAAAGTGTAGAGTGGAGATTTGGGGGTTTATTACTTCACAGATGGAAAATATCGAAGCAGTTTTATGGAGTCAACCTTACATAAATATCCACTATAGAAACATTTATTTTTAGTGTCTATGTGTGTTTCTGTGTGTGTAAATCTTTTCTAAAACCATATTTGAAAATAGACACTCTCTTTAAGACCAATTAATGGGGGTGGATACCCATCATAGGTGATGTTATACTTCATAAAAATGATATGGAGTGGACCTGGCACCTGATTTTAAAGTGCTGTTCCTGGGCTCTTGCCTGTTTTGCTTGGCTGATAGTCTAACCTTGGTAATTACTTTATAAAAATAAACTTCTTTTTGAAAATGTAACCCTGTCCTCCAGAAGTTGCTCTTCATTAGAAACAGCTAACCATCCTTTAAAAAGGCAAAAGGATTTTCCAGGATGATTAAATACACTTCAGATTTCACCATTTGTCAATTGGATCCAACGCCTGCTTTCCGGAAGAAAAAGTTGCTGACAGGAGAGCAGGATAGCAGAGTACTCATATTTCAAACTCCAGGAAAAGCAGGGGTTAGCTTTCTTCTCGAAAGAGGATCTCTGTGGGAATATTTAGATTTACGCTTATTCAAAGGCCTGAACTGAAGTGCATTATTCACTGTGCTCTAGCTTCGGAAAGATATGGGAGCACATGCAGGGTGGAGTTCATACTTTATGAACGCACAAATGCATTTTCTTGTGCACGTGTGTAGCTGCCTTCATGGATTAGTTCCTGCTGTGTGAACATTCATCCCTCTGACTGTGCGCGCTCATATCAAGATACCATAACCATCGGTTTGCATTACATCATTCCATAGCCCACTGATGTATCCAATGCCTCAGGCTTGTGTGCCCTTGAGCTGAGGTGTTACATATACCAATATTATTGCTTACTTCCATTTCTGTGCACTGTATGTCATATTGATACCATTTCTTTCTTTGCTATATACTACCATTTCTAAAGTATAATTTTGAGCCCTACTGTTGTGGGCGAACTGTGGAATTCGTTATGCTGTATTGTGCATCACTGGATAGGATGGTGCAACAAAATCCCAGCTCTACGCCAAAGACTCAGCACAAGGCAAGCTGATGACTTGAGCTGACTAAAACTGTGTCTCTGGCCCAATGACCAGTCTAGTTGGAGATGCAGTGTTACAGACTGGAGTAGCTGTTTCTGACTGACTGGTAGTTGCCATTATGCATCAAGTAGAGCTTTTTCACCTTACTGTGCGTTGCTTGGCTTCACACTACTCTTTGTTCAGCTTTGATGCTACAGGGATGGACCTATCAAACTATTTCCAGCTCTAAGATGATATTGATACCTTTGTGTGGGGAAAAAATAATTATTAATATTAATAATATTATTGCAATATTTTGCATTGTATTGATACAGGGACACCAAGTAGCAATATTCTAATAAAATACTCAGGGAATTCTATGAAAAAGCAGGCTCATGCCCCAGCATTCTGAGATAAAGTTAACCGAGCAAACTTACATTAAATCGGCTTAACTGAAAAACCAACCAACGCTGGGCACACTGAACTTGGCAAAGCTACCTCTGAATTCAGAGCAAGCTAATGGCTCTGTAAAAGGAGTAAAAATAGGACAGCAACCATCTAGCATCTACCAGAAAAAAAAAATCAATGGCGATTGCATTTAATTTTTTCCACCCTCTGTGACCAATTGCAACTTTCAGTGCGTTTCAGTGTCCATAGTTGAGGTTGCACACTCACAGCCACTTTTGACTGTGAGGCAATTGCACAGATTGTCCAATAAGACAGCTACATTCTGACTTGGACTGACTACAATCACTCTTGAAGAGATTGTTCTCTAATTTATGAACATGTTGCCATCATTTTAATTGCTGTACCATCAGAAATGATTGCATGAAATTTCCAACTTGACCCCAGTCAAGCAGACTGACTCCATCATTTTGAAACATTTATGGCAGGGTTTAGTATTGTATGCTTGATAATTGAATTGGCAAATTTTAGCTCTGATGACATTATTTGCGACTGAAAAATTGTGATAAACACACATGTTAAATGTTATTGAAATTCTCTGTGTAGCGCTAAGTGCAGCCACAGTAGAAAAAATGTTTTTATCCTCTGTTTCAAAAATGAAATTGAAAATAACCAATATTTAAAAGAAAATAATCTGAACTCTTTCTCCCTCATCTCCTCTTTCTATAGTTGCTTTGTTCCCATTATTGTCTGGGTAGAAAAATACACTGATATCAGGCTGTAATCTCAAAAGTCATTTATTTTTCATCTTTCATGTGTTGTCATCATCCTCAGACTCAGATGCATCAGAAAGTGAAGCGAGCAGTTGCTGAATGCATTCTGTGCCTTGGTACATCACTTTGCTTTTGTTGCATTGCTTTTGCATTTCTTTCATCTTCCTGCCATCCTTTCTCACACGCTCTTCCTTATTCATGTGCATGTCAGAGAAAAAGAGGATCTGACCACTTTCATTAAGGTCTGCTGTCGACAGCTGAGACACACACACACACACACACACACACACACACACACACACACACACACACACACACTTCATCTCTTCTATAGAATTCCTCAGATGCGCTTTTGTCCTCCTTTTCTTCTCTTTGCTTTTTTTCACCTTTCCTTTTCGGTTGTTCGGCTGTCATTTTTCGGTTGTTTTCGACTCAGTAAATGACTCTGGGGTTTTCCTCTAAACAAAAACAGCAGACTGGACATGCTAAAAACATTTAAAGTCTCAGCTGGTTTTAAACTACATATAGTCTGTCACGGCATGCTGTTCTTCATCACCACTTGGGCAGGGTTTTTATTTGAGATGTCCCGAGTCAGTCATAAGTTGAAATCAACACTTATCCAGCCATATTTTAATGGATCATTATGGGATAAAGTAAAGCTGAGCCAAATCCAATTCTTTTCTCTGTAAGATCTACAATCTGAACTGCTTTTTATCATTAGAGTCTAAGGTCATACAGTAGTACAGTAGCACAGCAGTACAGGAGCACAGGTAGAGGCCAGCAGCCTTCTCTGTGGTATTGCATGTTGTAGGCTAATTTAACCCTACCTACCTACCTTACCAATGACGCAATAAGACATTCCTGGTTAAATAAAGGTTAATTATTCAAATTATAACATTTGTTTTCATTTATTTATTGTCATTCATTTTATTCATTAATTCGTTATCATTTATCTCATCCATTAAAAAAAAACTAGTACTCGTAGCTGCAATTCTCCCAACCTGCACAGAATTGAAAACTGGGTTTCTACTAAAAAAATCTAATGTTAAATCTAATGGTCTCAGGGAGTTCTTGGAGCACTGTCCACTCAACTTGTTTGGCGAAGTCAGAGTAGCTATGTAGGTAGGTGAGAGCTTGGTTAATGATTTGGGCTTCCGTGATTAGTGATCATCAGTTGAACAAGGTAAACTGTGTCCCAACGTTGGTTATGATACTGAACTTTTAAATCCTGTTTTAGTTCTTCTGACTCGTTCAGGCTGTTTGTATTTTTGCAGAGGTAATCAACACTAACTTTGAGGTAACATTTGTGTTTTGTGAGCCAAAATGCAAAATTCTTTGATGCTTCGTCCAAGTCAAGTGTGAGTTTAGTCATGGATTTATTCAGGCAACCATTTGGAAAGGATGACACAAAGTTCAAAACCAGCTACAGATAGAATGAGAATTGTTAAACAATGTTTGGCAACACCTTAGACTTTTGTCAGCAGACAGCAAAGCTGAAGAACCCTGACTGCTGTGGCTGAACGCATACTGAATTAAACTTTGAAATGGCTAGTGATAAATGCTTCATGCCACGCAGGTCTCTGTTTTTGATTGTTGGTGAATTGAGGCTGTTTCATGTCTTTCATAGCAGAGCTCCCTCAGGGTTTCTAATAGCCTATCTGTGCAACTAAACTTAGGTATTTTATAAATTAATTTTATCCTCTCTGTTTATCCTGCAGCAGCAACCTGTACAGACAATCGTGTTCTTGTTGGGAATCAGCCAGTGATGTGTATTTGCTTGTAAAGTTGAACTCTTTGTAAGAGCATTGCACAAATTTAATTGGCCTCTGAACACACATCCAATTAATTTAACAATGTCACTGATATTAAAGGATACCAGTCCAAACCGGGTGTTATGAAGTGGCATATCTTGGATTCTGTCTCACACAAGCTGTATCTTTCATGTTGAAGCTTGGCTGTTAGTTAATTGATGTTGCACATAAACACGTGCGGTATATCTGTGTCTCTGAAGATTTGATGTCTCTCTGATTGAATTAATCCAGATTGAATTAACTGGTTATTTATTGAGTCTCTCCATCCACTTTGATCCAGACGGAGGGTTATTCTTTGCTTGTGTGTGTGCGTGTGTGTGTGCCTGTGTGTTTATGAGGGGATGATGTGTGTATTTGTGTGTGTGTGTTTTTTTTTCTTTCTTATAATTGAAGCTGGCACAGACAGAGACCTTCTGACCTCATAAATTTCAAACATAATTCCAGCTTTGATAGCTCTATTAAACCAATCTCAGCTGCTGGCTCATTCAAACTCTCTAAAGCCCTGATGCCAGCTTCTTATCATTCATACGCTGTTAAACCTTCTTTTCCCGTTAGTATCTGTTCATTATACAACAACATCATAGAGTTGCTTCTTTCTGTACTTCTCTGTATAAATGTTTAATTGCTAGACTATAACACTAATGAATAATGAAGACTTCAGCTCTGTTGTACATTTAAATGAAAGTGCACTCAGCTTTACTTAATTCCACGCTCCGTTTGACCTTGAAGCGCCACATTTGGAATAAAACAGCTCAACAGAATGGAATGAAGATAGTAGCAGTAAAAAAGTTCAAGTACTCATGCAGCTTAAACAGCTGGGATAGCAATTATCAAATAACTTGGATGTATATTGGTAGATATGTTTTATAGATGTTGACTTTTATTCTTTTTTTGGTTTTTTAGATATATATATAAAAACTGTGCTTTGCATCTGTCCCGACCTTTGATCCCATCTTACTCTGCAAGGACTGAAATGCCATTTGTTCAAGACATGAAATCTTTGAGGATGAATCCTTATACCTTCTTATACCTCTTTTTCGCCATGGTGTTGCCGTTTGTAGTTCAAAGTCAAGAGCTTAATAACTAATAATAAAGTCCCCAATGAGGATATCAGAGCCTTAGTTAATTAAGGCCTCGAGCCACATTTACTTTCCCTAATTTGTAGCATTTGTAATTTTTGATCTTGATTTTCGTCAGTTATTTTATACTAGTGCTAGCCAAATGCTCAATCAAACAGGACTAGCATTGGTTGCTTTGCTTTGTTTACCACAGAGGGCTGCAGTCACCTGTAGTTTGCACAGTTATATGCTTTTGTGTGCAAACACTTGCTAAATAACCACCGATTCACTTTTGGATCCGTTTGCAGCAACCCTCACGGGTTCCTTAACAGTCAACTCCAAACCGTTTTTTGTTTTTCATTTTTCACTAAATTTTTCAGGTTCAGGTTCAGCAGTGATTCTAATTCTAATTTAACAGAGTTTTAAGTTAATTCTAAATCTGTCCCTTTTTACTGTGAAGCACTCATTTTATCTGTTTCATAAATAAGCACATCCCTTGCCTTCACAGCATTGCTGTGTATCCCATTCTTAAAAGCTGAAGCTAGGAGCAGTTTGGTGCAGTCTGAGTAAAAATGAATGAAAGAGAGCCTAGCCCAGACTCACAAGGTGAGCCTGTGAAAGGATTATGAACAGTTTGTGCTTTTGACTCTTGACTTTGAGACTTTGTTGCTTGCCCCAAGGTACTGTGCTAGTCTGCTGTGGCTGGGGGGGCTCTCTTTGTCCCTGTCTGCAGAAATCTTGCAGTGAAGGCAGGCTTGTGCATGATTGACTTAACAGTCAACTCCAAACTGTTTTTTATGTGTTTTTCATTTGAATAATATTTTAAGTTTAAGAAAATCCTCTGTGAAGAATAAATAAACTAGTAACTGAATGATGTAACTGAAAGAGTTCCATTAAAACTGTGATACTGATCAAACATGTGGATGGTAACACAAGAGGACCTTCCTGCTTTATGTATGATTTGACTGGTATATGTCCAGTAAGGTGGTCATTTCTGGCTAATTTTTCCCTTTTATAGCACTAAGTCCAAATATACCCCTCCTCACCCTCATTAGGCGTAACAGAAGTGTACTGAGTCTACCCTTCTGTTAGTAAATCACAAAGTGTATTTGTTTGAGCCATGTCATACTAACTACAGCACAGATGGTTAGCTAATGCTCTTCCAACCTGATGGCCAGTTTCCGTTTGTTAATGTGAGGACATCCATCTGGTATGTTAGAGTTTCCCTGTAATTACACTGTTCTGCTGACTTTGTCTCACAGTTAAACACACTTTTGGAAACAGCACATCCACTTGTTCCAGCACACTGCTCTGTCAAGACTTTTATTCTGTTGTGTCTTGCCCTGTCTCTTTAAACACACTGATAAAAGGTGCCATAGAGAAGACGGTGAAATGAGACAGCTTTCTGGGTCCAGACATTCTCACCTCCTTTCTTCTCCATTCTCTCCTGAGGCTGGCTGGCTGCAGCACCTGTTGCGTGTCTCGACCTAATGCTGCATACCTCGCCGTCAGCTTTGAGCAGGAAGAGAAGAAAAGAAGTGATATTAAAAAGAAAAGAAAGGGGAAAAGAGCCAGGAGCTGTCAGATAGTGGCACACCTGGCCTGTCGGAGCAGGTAGGAGGTATACATACATGTGGAGGGTTAGATATGAAGCTGCCAGATATTAAATAAACAACATATCATCTTTTAGTCACCAATCTACTTAGAGGGGACTAATTATTCATCATCATCATCATCATCATCATCATCATCATCATCATCATCATCATCATCATCATCAACAACAACTTTGCCACAGTCTTTATTCCTGGACTTTACTAGACCAGCTTTTCATGATTCAGACTTCAAAATGATTCATCTTCTTAGTTCATCCTTTGTAATAAGATTTTTTGAGTTTCCTTTCCCGTCCCCAGTTATAATCTGATTGGCTGCCTCTCACAAACACAAAGTTTGAATGTCAGGTTTTGTAGGTTTTTTGTGCTCAGTGCCTGAGATGACCATAACAGCGGCGTCCTCTCTGTATTACATCACATAGAGCCAAGAACAGAAATAGCTGTCTGAAACAGTTTTAGGAGCAGTCCAAATCCTGAGCTTTTGGCTCACAGGGATTACTTGGACTTTATTTGAAACTCTGGCCATGTTTCATATGAACATCCACCAGTGTTGCAGGATATAACAGAAAAATCAAAAGCATAATATGTCCGCTAAACCATGATATCATTCTACATCTGCAAACACACATGCAGAACACTTTGTAGTGCTTTAATAGAGATGACTCCAGTTAACATTAGCGATGAACTCTTAGCAGATAAGAGAGATGAACCATGATGAATTCGCTGTTCTCCAAATTCCCCCCTTCGTGCGTTGTGCTAAAAGTTGACTCACTTTGTATTGCTGTCCTCTAGTAGGTGAAAACCACAAAATTATTTAGTTTCATTTGGATATATTGCAGACAGGTTGATAGGATTGGGCAGTAGGGGTGGGCCATATTATACCTTTCACCGTAATACTGGTACAATGTTAGGCAATGATAAGAAAATGAAATATCGCGACAGAATATGGGTAAAATGCGCATGCACAGTGCCTTTGTTTTCATACACACATCTCAGAAAAAGCATGGCAGCGACGGAGAATGAGAAGGGCGAAAGCGGATCGTTGAATGAAATAGATGAACCAGAACTGGTTGTAAAAATGGTGCAACTTCAGTGATGTGAAGTGGTTTGGTTTTCGTCCGTCAGATACCCATCAAAGCACAATTTTTTGTAGAACAAGCAAGCGGGCCGTCGTAGTGAAGGGAGGAAACACCACAAGCCTATTTCATCATTTGAAGCAGAAGCACTTGTTGGAGTACAGCAAAGCTGCTAAAGTATGTGAAAAGGCGTCCGCTTCAACTAGCGTGGTGGTGAGACCAAAGAAGCGGACTCAACAAACAATCGGCGTACTTTAAATAGCTGCACGCCTTATGACAAAAGTAGCAAATGCTGGGGGGAACTAACTAATGAACTAAACTAATATAAATAGCTGCTTGTTTTGTTTGGTTTTTTTTTTGCACTAATAAAGTTGTGGAGTTGTAAAGCATTTTGTCTTGCATCAATTATAGCGTCAGTCATATCGTTTTGCAAATCTTCAAATATATATCGTGATAAATATTTTTGGCCATATTGACCTGCCCTATTGGGCAGCATATCTTCAATATATCTTCAGTATATCTTCTGAACATTTTATTAATGCTTGCAGGCAACAGCATTTATAAGTATAAATAAATAAAGGGCCCGTCTTTTCCAATGACCGACTTTCAGTGATGACACAATGATATGAAATGATAATCTATTGACACAAGGTGCCACAGCAGTATTGCAGTGCAATAGTAATGACACAGCATAAGTCAACTATAAGGACAAAAGCAGTGCAGGCAGTTTTTTGCATACAAGTATAAAAATATCTGCTTAACACTTCATTTGAACTAAAGTAAACTAAACTTGTATCTCATTTCAGGAGCTTCACAAATATTGTCACACAATAACACTCAAAAATATTTTAATTGGATGGAAATCAGTCATTTTCATCCACTGTTTACTTTTCCTGTTCTAAGAAGTGCATTTACAAGAATAGCTAGCAATGCTTGTTAGAGTCATTTCTTTACATCTGTGCTGCACATCACCAGATGCTAGCATCTCCTCCTTCATAGCCTGGTTTGACTTGACAGGGTGATCCTGCCTTAAGTTGTCGAACATGTTTGTTGTTTCCATATTTTGAAAGGTGCTATTCTTTATCAGATGTTGTTGAAGTTTTGACAAACAAAAGCCTGAGCCGATAGCAGCATACCTAAGGAATGGTTCAGGGTCATTTAAAACGTCATCACAAAGGAAAATTTGAAGTTTAGCCTTAAATTAATATTTTAGGCTAAGTTTCCTCAGGAGACTGAAATATCTCTAAACTGCTGTCACTGCTTCCCACCATGCTTTAATGCATCAAATCCACATTGCACGCTGCTTTGTGCCTGCACCTGGTGACCTGTTTTGAATCTACCGGAGCTATGCGTACCTGAACTCTGGTAACCGTGGACACCGGTTTCATTTCATTCGTAGTGGAGAGAGAAACTGCTGGCCCTAGGGCTGCTGTCAGAGCAGCGGAGGAATAAGAGTGGAGCCAGACAAAGAGGCAGGACTGCAGACACAAATAACCTGTCAGAGAAAAAAAGAAAACTGGGAAGATAACAAGTGTAAAATATCTTTAGCTTGGCAGTAATAGTGTCATTTTTCTTTTTGAAAGCACAAACAAAACGCTACATTGAGTTAGACTCTATAACCTCAGGTCTTTAGGGGTTTGTGATTCTTATCGCAGCAGAAAAGGCTTACATACGCATGTGAGTGTGAGTGTGTGTGTGTGTGTGCGCGCGGGTTCTCACCACTCTGTATATTTATTCATTGTGGTTTTCCAGTTCTTTCTTTCAAAGTATTTATTCTGTGGGTCAAAGTGCATGACAGCACAGTCAAAAGTACAGGCAACCACATCACGTGACTCATGGAGTGAGTTTTCCCTCTCCTCTCATTCTAAACATTTAAAAAGTCTGGTTCTGTGCATCTTTGTATGCTATAGAGAGGTGCTGAAGGCAACAACACACTCCACTGTTGACATATTCACATCAAGCTATGCTAAGCTGCACATGAATGGATACTAATTAGCAAATCTCAGCCAAAACAACTGCTAACGCAGAGGTGTGTGTGTGTGTGTGTGTGTGTGTGTGTGTGTGTGTGTGTTGTGTGGGGCTGTAGTATTGCATATGGAATGTTATCACCTTGTGTCTTCAATGCAAGGTCATAATTTGAGCTATAATTTGAAACACAGTTTAAAGTCACTGCAGATCCAGGGTGATTGTATTAAATAAGCATCTTGTAAACTGTATGCTGTTAGCAGTTAAAAATTACTAGTTGTGCTTTCCAGTTTGTCTTGATGGTGGCAGTGTCGTGTGAGTCTTACAGTGGTTAAAATGAAACACAATGATAAAGACATTTTTCAGCTTGACCTACTGCCTGCCGCAATAACAGGATGGCACTTGTGACTACTATACTGATTGTCTTTGGTGGAGGAGTTGTCACTGATGAGTTAATGCAGGCTGTTGGTGGGATTTTTCATTGGACTACATTGAAAACACATTAGAAATTATTATTATTATAAAACACTATGTGCATAAGAAGAAAGTACAATTTTAAACTGACCAAAATGTATTGTGTTTGTATTATGTGTGAAGTGCATTAAAAGATTAGTAATGGCTTACTTGACTAGAAACAGTAAGAGTATTTTCACTTAGTGGCACACTCACTGCAAATGATTATCTCTCTCAGTTCCCGGTTTTGTTTTTTATAGTCTGAAGTCTACTGTCGGTATCACACTGAGCACTTTTCACAAACTTAATTTCTCAAAGCAGCAGGCAACTTTTTTCTGTGAAAAAGCTTCAAACGGCCACTGTACAGTACACTACCTGCTCAGCACAGCAGACAGTGGCTCTCAGACATTAGGTCGTGAGCATACTGAAGAATTAGGAAGGAAAAAGAGCCACATACTTTCTTCAGTAGCAGAAGAAGACCAAGGTGGAACTAAATTAAGAATCAATGTTGAACTTGAATAAAGTTAATTTATATAGTACTATAAAGGTATCATATTAGATTTAATAGTTAAGTATTATAATCAAATTCAGTCATTAGCTGAAAAACTGACTTTGTGCAGTTTAGCTTCATAAATTGTATACAGGAGTGGGGTTTTCAACTGGGAATGTCACTTTTCAATTTGATTCTCACTGGATTGTCACTGGCTCCACTTTGAGAGTCACCACCATCACTAAGCAGCACATCAAAGACATTACATTCATGCAGATTTATTACATGCCATGTCATCAAATGTTGGAAGTATTTCACCTTTTTGTTGTGGTCAGTGTTGGGGTTGTTACTCAAAAAATGAATGTATTACACAGAACACTTTCCTAAAAGAAATAATGTCGTACTTTACTGAAACCTGAAACACACTGTCTCATAATTACCATTTGACGATATAAACCTATAGGCTACAGTTACACACACCATTACAAATACTTATCCTAATGAGGACACATGTGATCTTTCTCTTTAGTATTTAGGGTAAGAACACAAAGCCGACAGCACAAATCAAAGATGAAAACGAGCACAAAGAGACTTTAAAGTAAAGTGATTTTACTTAAGAAAAATGTACAGTTAGAAACGGTGGCTGCTTTGGTTACCTGTTTAAGTTCAGGGTCTGGCTGCTGCTGGGGTCAGCAGACACTCAGTTTTATCATCACTCTGTGTAGGTGCTTGCAAAGAGCTGAAGTTGTTGTAGCAGCAGAATGCAGTTGTCTCCTGGATGCACTCTCATCTTTTGACCAAAACAAAGTTTTGTTTGTTAGCAGGTTAACGGGCACAGTTGTGAAGGTATGTTCAAATTTTGTGTGATGGTAGATACCAGTGATAGGTTGAACTAAGGTGAAAATCCGGCCAAGGTCCCACCAAATTTGAAAATCAATAAAAACTTTATCCATCCATCCATTCGCTTCTGCTTATCCTTTTTCAGGGTCGTGGGGGGTTGGAGTCTATCCCAGCTGTCTTAGGGCAAGTGGCAGGGTACACCCTGGACAGGTCACCAGTCTGTCGCAGGGCAGACACAGACAACCATTTGCACTCACAACCATTTAGAGTTTCCAATTAACATATCCCCACCAACTCCATGTCTTTGGACTGTGGGGATAGGTTAAAAACTATATATTACCCGTAATATTTTATTGATTGTCTTCAAACTTAAAAATAGACTAGGCCTCGAGGGACATACCTAGGTACCTAGGTTGGCTAAACATTTGACCTTGACCTTCATTGGTGTGCCCTAAGGCCAAAGTTGACCTTGAAAAGAATTTCAAGAAACCACATTGAGTAACGTATTAAAGTGCTGTGCAATCTGTCACCCGATAACATCACAATGATGCCATTAAGTTTCACAAAATCACAGACTACATGAATATATCTTAAAATCTCAAGTTTTTACAGCTTATAGATGCCAAAGATTTCAGCCAGTTCTGTGTAAGGTAAAAATAATAAAATGCACCATCTTGGTATGTAATGTTTCAAGGTCATACATCTGTGTGGTCCCATATGGAAAAGATACAAACTTTATAAGATTTATATATATCTGTCTTGTGTGAAACTTGTATGAAAAACATACAAGAGTGAAAACAGATATAAGATCCCTTGAAAAATTATATAAATGAAACTTGTATGTTTTGGATACTTCATAAAACAATATATGAAAGTAATGAGAAAGTGGCCGCTTTCATGAGTAAATCATATAAGCCTTATATGATTCACTATATGAAGCAAGCCAAATCTGATGCAAGTCTTTTATAAGTTTTTTCTATTTCTTTTCCATATGGGGTGTATTAAAAACATCATAGAACATCGGAGTTTTCATTTTTACATTTTGACATCTGTCTACGGGGCCTCAAATGGCCATTCGATGAACTGCAGTCTTTGGCTTTGTCCAGATGTGGTCGTTTGTCAAGCTTGTGTTAAATGCGCTTTTGTGGTTTAATGTTTTGCTGTCTTCTTACTGCTGCAGTCTTTTGGCCTTAGCGATGTCACTCAGAAGCTTTTGAAGCTGTGGGGATTGAAATTTTCAAGTTTAATTCTTTTAATTTGTTTCAAATTCGTTCAGTTTGTTAAATTTGTACCAGAAGACAATATTTTCCTTCCTGTATATAGGCTCTGTTTTGTATATATGTACGCGTACGCTCAAAATAAATGATCAATCAATCAGTATGACTAAAAACCTGAATTTGAACATTTCAGATAAGCTATTTTTCAGTATTACTTGAGAATTTGTATTAATAGTTAAAATATTATGATTGTGAATTTCTTAATGTTTTTGATATTTTTAAGCTATCTAATAATTGACCAACCAGTTAAAGATTAAACATAAGTCTTTGTGGGACTGCAAATAGCAGTAGCATCTAATTGGTTAGATAAACAGTTCAGATAATAAATGGATGGATAAAGGATTAATATGATGTGTGGCTAATGACCAAATACAATATAGCTTTAAGGAGTTTATCTGCATTATTGATTTGGAGTAACTATTTAAACGTCTTTACAATGAAGGTTAAGGTGAATTTTCAGTCATCCTGCTCGAAAGTGTCTGAGGCAGGCGAACTGCAGATTTGCTGTGAAATCCAATCCATTAGCGTGAAATATAAAAAGGCATTAAGAGGTCAGTAAACGCTGCCAGTCTGCTCAGTAATGATCTCATTTATTTAAAGTAATTCAGCAGAGTCTCACACTAATGATTCAGTGACATTCAATTTCTCCATGTAGCACATTTGATCAATTCTGGACTGAATGTGTGGCTACTATAAAATACTGTAGTCTCTTTAACACTGTTAACTACAGCATTAAAAATCGTCTTTGAGCGGTAGATGAATATATCTATATAAGTCTGACACTCCAAGTCTCACACTGGTACCGTTGGGTAGTTTGTACAGGCTCTGTCAGCACAAGCAGCCTGATTCAGGCCGTCCAGTCCAGGAGAAGAATAATGGAATCCTTTCACAGGTGGAGGAATCTGGGCATGTTGTTAAGAGGCCTTGAGATGAGGAAGATATCTCAAGGGTGTGAAACATTCCTTCACCTGAATGCAGAAAAAGGTGATGCAAAGGGAGGGAGAGAGTGAGAGAGCAGACAGGGGCAGAGCAGTTATCTGGGTCAACCTGGCAGCATTCACATATGGCTTTACTTACAGGTGGGGGGGAAGTGTGGTATTCAGATGGAGCTGTGTGGTTCATCCAGCAGCTGCAGGAAGTTTTGCTGATGGGAAAAGTGCTGTATGCGTCCTCTGCCACTTAGCTTCTTAATATTTCCACTGGTAGGCCACCCTGTCTCAAACAGTTTTATTTCGAGTTTCAGCTCAAATCTGTCAAATAAAACAAATGCTGCTACAGAGACTTCTTGCAACACAACCCCTTGAAAAATCGGACGATAAATCATTGGAAGGGCCAATTCCAGTTCTATTATTTGAATGTCAGCGTCATGGAGTTATAGTTTTGCTGTTTAAAAGCAAATGGAAGGAGTGCAGTCTACAGTAAATAAAGGGCTAGCGCCTCTGCGACAAAATCACTTTGACAGAGCCTTCAGCAAGAACACCACAAGTCGTACTGGAGCAGTGAGAGCACATTGTGAGGAATATGGCTTTTCCATCCTTGCTGGGCACAGGCAATGGGCATGCCACAGCTGTATTGGTCTCAGCTGAATAGGTCCAATGCAATTGTAAGCTACTGGAAAAATGCAGCCACCTGACACGAGCTTTATATTCCTTATATTCTGCTCCTCACAGATTCATGTTTGTGCAGCATGCACAGGACGCTTCAGTGCTGATGGCTCTGTGCTACAAAATTCCAGATTATTCCTCTCACGTAAACTGTTGACTCAGAGGTCACTATTCTGATCTCATGCAACCGACCCGAGCTGTGTGCCAACATCAGATTGTTTTTCAGCTTTCCCTTGTAGAGTTTGTTTTCCACATGCCAGGAGAAAGACTCCGCAGGAGCACTGAGCACTCCAGTCTGTTTATTGCAGATGCTATCTTTGATTTTTATGTTCCCTCTCCATTATAATCATTGGTCTCTCAGTCTCCCTCTAACTTCTGTTTCTTTTTATCTGTTTTTGTGTTTGGTTTTGTTTTTTAACCACAGGCCTGGCGAGTGTGGTCCAAACTCTGGTGTGGTCACAAATGGATCCTACTTCTTACCCCTCTTTTCCTTCTCTTCCTCATGATCTTTGTGATGACAGTCACCCTGCCGCTCCCTTCACCACCCACTGACATCGCCTGGAGGTCGTCCCGGGCCCTGAGTTCTACGGGGGAGTTCAGATCCAGGAACAGGATTGTGGAGCCCCTTCCAGCTGCTGGCTTCCAGCGGCCACTCACTCACTTGTACAGCAGGAGCTTGAGAAGCAGCAGTAGAAGAGAGACATCTAAACATTCTGTGCCACTTAAACCTTTCGGGGACGCTGCTGGCAATGACAAAAACAGCATCAAAGAGAGACGTCACGCTGACATACAAAGAAATAAACACAAAAGCAAAGGCACTGCCTCCAAGAGAAAAGAGCTGGCAGGCGCCAGCCAGCCAGCCAGTCATCACCGTCCCCATCCAGAGTTTATAGACAACAACATGCTGCCAAAGCACAGAATTAAACCAAGCAACCACAGTGCTGTGGCAAAGCAAGCTACACAAACATACATTTATCTTGAAAAGAGTGCTTCAGCAGATCCCATAGAAAGTGAGACAGGAGCTGCAGATAGACAGGCAGCCAAATTGAGGTTTAGACACACAAACAGGAATGCAGACAAACAGATACATGGCAGCCATACAAGTGCAAAGATAGCACAACAACACCTGGGTTTACAAAAACACAAACAACCAACAAAACACAATCTGAAATCAGACAATGTACAGGCTGTTAAAAAGCCCCCTGGATATTTCATAAAACACCGTAACCTCTCTGAGGATCCCTCAGATGCGAAAAAGATCCCGGGATCACTGGCCAACAGAAAGGCTTTGTCCAAACCAGAAGTCGCTGTGATGGAAGATGACATCGACTGGTGTCAAAGCTTTACAGAGCAGGACTTCCCAGACAGCGACCGCAGAAGGATCAGGGCCGACTTGCACCGCCTTCCCTGGTTCAGCGGGGAAGACATCCAGAAGATGGAGTTCCTCGCTAAGGGCAAGGTGGTTAGCAAGACCAGGATGCCGGGACACGGACAGGTGCTCCAAGTGGCACTGGATGCTCCAGCAGACCAGCAGGTATGCTGTATTGCTGACTGTAATTTGAAGTTGAAAACACTTCTCAATGTTAAAAAGCTGTTTCCTACTTTTTCAATCACATAATGCAGACGCCTCACAGACTGACACAGATGAGGTGAAAGCAGGTGAAAGAGCACTGCTCTGATATGACCATAACAAGTCAAAGATGTAATTTGGCGATGTAAGCTGAATACTGCTTGAGATTGTCAGCCCGTATTGTGTTGACCTTGAATATTGTGCTATCCTTGTCACACTTCCTGAGACACACAGGGTCAGTGGTGACTGTATGCCTGGGTGACAGGATGAGATGCTGAATTCTGCAAAAACCAACAGTGAATGCATCTTAGCACTGTGCATGTGTAATCGAAGCCGGATACTGTGTGAGGCATGTTATTCTGTACCAAAGAGCATCTATTATTCTCTAGAACTATTTAAAACAGCACTCCTGCTGCTGTACTTCATTCTCTGAACATACACACTGTGGTATATTTTGACTCAGTCTCACAGTCGCCGTCATCTCACTGAAAAAACTCATTATTGCACCAAATGTGGATGAATTGGTAAGACTTAATAATCCTATTACTGTTTGTAATATAGTTACGCACTATGAAGCATTAGTAATCAGTTAGTAAATATTTATTTGGAGAGCATTCTTTCTTATTTTGTACTTTATAAACATGGTTTATTTTGAATTAATAAGCTCATATATAATGGAAATAATGCCAGCACTGTTATACTTATAAATGATGGATTAACTGTAAAATATTACAGTAAGTACTACAAGTTATTTATTTATTTATTTGTTTATTTAATGGTCTGTGCTGTCATTTAGAAAGTCCATGTAAGTGATACAAAAAGTAGTTTGCTCATTCATGCAAAAAAATATGATAAAGACATGAATTTATTGCTTGTGTGGTGAAAGCGGTTTTATAAATACTTATTTCATATTTTAATTCAGTTTATTACTAGCTGTTAGTTTAGTATTTTGTGTGAATGCCTCAGCCTTACAAAGCGGAAATTATAAATAAAACTGAAAGGTCAGCAGGACGCTGCCTTCACAACAGAAAAGAAACAGAAGCATAACGTGACAGAGAACACATGCAAACAGAATACTGAAATATGTGCCAGACCACAGTCTGAGTTTGTTGAGGATTTAAGAGAGGAGACGCGCTGAGCAATCAAACATAATAACATTATCACAAAACAATAGAGAATATTTCACAGAGCTTCACAAACAAGTGTAAACACCATTAATTGCCCACCATATTAAACAGTTATATTCAAGTCTAGCGTGTTAATAAAGCCTTCACAAATTTATGTTGAGTATTACTCAAAGCTGTTTTGGTGAACTACTGCCCATCTTTACTTGGGGGAAACTGCCTGTCTCAGGGTTGCTTGTTTTATACAAAGTCGTGTTATTGACTTGTCAGTTTTGTCAGTTAAATTCCAGAATGAAAGTGTTGGAATAACACATTGTTGTTTCAGTCTTTTCATGGGATTTGTGGCCAAAACCAAAAATCTAGAGTAACAGCAGTTTCATCCATTAAGCTAGATTGTCATGCAGTGACAGTGTGACACAAATAAGAACTGATGGTTGTGCTCACAAGTCAAGCAGGTTTTTTTGAGTCTGATAATGGATTCCTGCTGCTTATGGAAAAGGAGAAAAAAATATATTACATTTGAAAGAATTCAACAATATTATTATGTATACTCTAGCTCCACCTTTGGCACATTTATATATGAAAGATGTTAAAAGGTCCCATCCTTTAATTACTGGATAAAAAGTCATAATTTGCTAGTTGAATAAATATTCACTTTGTCATAAATAAAGTCCTTACAATTAAATATACAGGGTGGGCCATTTATATGGATACACCGTAATAACATGGGAATGGTTGGTGATATTAAAGTCCTGTTTGTGGCACATTAGTATATGTGAGGGGGCAAACTCCTCAAGATGGCTGGTGACCATGGTGGCCATTTAGAAGTCGGCCATCTTGGATACAACTTTTGTTTTTTCAATAGGAAGAGGGCCATGTGACACATCAAACTTATTGGTAATGTCACAAGAAAAACAATGGTGTGCTTGGTTTCAACGTAACTTTATTCTTTCATGAGTTATTTACAAGTTTCTCTTTGTTCACAGCCATTGACATGTCGAAGAGGTTAACACGTGAGGAGCGGATCGAAATCGTGTTGATATCTGGTGAACGCAGTAACCGGGTCATTGCAGCAGATTTCAATGCAAGACACCCTACGAGACCACCCATCTCCCATGCTACAGTTAGCAAACTGCTTGCTAAGTTTCGTGAAACTGATTCGGTGTTGAATTTGCCAAAATGTGGACGCAAGAAAACTGTCACTAATGAAGAAACATCAGTGGCTGTCCTAGCTTCATTCAGCAAGAGCCCACAGCGTAGCACTCGCCGCATGTCACTGGAGAGTGGCATTAGTCGAACATCCCTTCGGCGGATATTAGCTACTCACAAATGGCACCCTTACAAACTCCAGCTACTGCAGCATCTCAACAAGGATGACCCAGATCGGTGCACAGAATTTGCAGAATGGGCAAAACAAAAATTGGAACAGGACCCTCAGTTCACGCAGAAGATTTTGTTCAGTGATGAGGCAAACTTTTATGTGAATGGTGAAGTTAACAAACAAAACCACCGCTATTGGTCTGACACTAACCCACATTGGATGGATCCCTCCAAGACTGTTGGAACAACAAAAGTGATGGTTTGGTGTGGTATATGGGGTACAACGATAGTGGGTCCATTCTTCATCAATGGAAACCTCAAGGCCACTGGATATTTGTAAGGGTGCCATTTGTGAGTAGCTAATATCCGCCGAAGGGATGTTCGACTAATGCCACTCTCCAGTGACATGCGGCGAGTGCTGTGGGCTCTTGCTGAATGAAGCTAGGACAGCCACTGATGTTTCTTCATTAGTGACAGTTTTCTTGCATCCACATTTTGGCAAATTCAACACCGAATCAGTTTCACGAAACTTAGCAAGCAGTTTGCTAACTGTAGCATGGGAGATGGGTGGTCTCGTAGGGTGTCTTGCATTGAAATCTGCTGCAATGACCCGGTTACTGCGTTCACCAGATATCAACACGATTTCGATCCGCTCCTCACGTGTTAACCTCTTCAACATGTCAATGGCTGTGAACAAAGAGAAACTTGTACATAACTCATGAAAGAATAAAGTTACGTTGAAACCAAGCACACCATTGTTTTTCTTGTGACATTACCAATAAGTTTGATGTGTCACATGGCCCTCTTCCTATTGAAAAAACAAAAGTTGTATCCAAGATGGCCGACTTCTAAATGGCCACCATGGTCACCAGCCATCTTGAGGAGTTTGCCCCCTCACATATACTAATGTGCCACAAACAGGACTTTAATATCACCAACCATTCCCATGTTATTACGGTGTATCCATATAAATGGCCCACCCTGTACATGGCTATAGGATCATAATGGGTGCACGGTCTTAGAGTAAAGTGAACGGCATTATCTAACTGTATTCATCCATCACAGAAGCCATCCGTGATGAAAGACTCACATCAGCACGGAGAAGGACGTGGACATTCAACTTCCCACAGTGAGCGCTGCCAGCAGGGCTGCTGCTCCCTGGTCAAGCGCACTGATGACTGGATTGAAGTGTTCGCATTCCACCTGGACAGAGTGCTGGGACTCAACAGAAGTCTCCCCGCAGTTCTGAGGACCTTTCATAGCCACGTGCTGCCCAACAGGTACATTACTGGCACCCCCAGACCTGCAGTGTGGTGGGACCCAGATATTCACCACCTTTCTGATGAAGACAATGACCAGAACTCAATACAGCTCAGCTGGGTTCACTACCAGAATCTGCTAAAAGCTCGCTGTGGGAGTGAAACAGACCTGAGGTCAGCCCCCTGCGTGGGAGTGCAGCACTCAGAGTGGGGAAGGCTAGCTCTTTTTGACTTCCTGCTGCAGGTAAGAGAAGTGATTTTGTCCATTTTCCTGTGGCTTCCTACTGTAGTAATATTAAACTGTGTATATACAGTTTAGCAGGGCAATTTCTTTAGATCGAAAAAGCTGACATGCATCATAAAAGTTATCCAGAAGACACAGGACAATGAATGGAGTTTGCTACTACTACTGATAATACTACTACTAATAATAATAATAATAATAATGATAATAATAATAATAATGACAGTGAGTGAAAGGCACATTTTTTAAAAGCATCAACCTACCCAGAAACCCAGAAAAAAACAGCTAGCTAAAAAACTTTTTTTTTCAGGTCATGTGACCCTCAACTTGTGGGTTGTAGTGTAGTAACTTCCCAAGCTAGTTAACGTTGATACTACCTAAATTTCATTATGTGCTAGCTAGCTAAATTGCTAACTAGACAATAAGTTAAAAGAGTTCATCACAGACACTCAGATCTTGACTTTTCTGTTTATCAGTTTGTTAAAAGTTTATTTTTTTTTAAACAAGCAAAATGCTCCAGTGTCAATGTTCTTTGGTTTGTCCGCTCTCTCGAAGGTTTCCAGTGTCAGGCTGGTCAGCTGCTTTATTTAGGCATGCATTTCAGACCTGAATACAGTTGAATCCAAGTTTTAAATTACTTGCATGCACGAGTCAAATGTTATTTTATGAGATCAGTCATGAGCCATTTTACATTGTATAGAGGAGGCTAGGTGATGCCTTTCAGCTCTAACTTAGTTTTAAAAGTTGGAACATCTTGCTATAAGACTATGCTACGCATTGTGTATGTGGACAAACATGGGCTTTTTGATCGGCCTTAACATCGAAACATTAAATCCGGCTAATATTCATACATTAATCTAGCATGAAATGTCTTATTGCTTGTACAGCATTGAAACAGCCAAAATTTGTTTCAACCATGTTCCAACACTGAGGGTCAGTCATGTGCAGCCTGGGTTTCCTCCCCTTTTTAAAGCTCTCCCAGTCATGGTTCTGACATTGATTTCTGCTTTCCTGGATAAAAGCAATGAAAAGACCTGTTGTTGTTATTACTCTGACATTTGCTTCACAAGTTACACAAAGCACATAGTTGTATAAGCATGTGCTTTCATTGGCTCGTGGAATGGGAGAAAAAGACACTTACGGAGTGAGAATGATGAATGTCTGCTCTCAGACACAAAAACCCACGCTGGCCAAACTGTTACATTTAGGAGGTAATTAAAGATGCAGCGTTATGTGTAAGAAGCCATCTGGTCACACCTTGTAACTAACGCAAAGCTGTTTGTAGTAATGATCCCACCCAGAAGAAAGTCGCCTAAACATTTTTCCTAAGAGGATTACAAGCCACAGATCACTTGTAAAGTATAAAGCTGAAGTGGTGATGTACTAGAATAATATAATGTCATGTTATGGGTAACTTTAATCTGAAACACCTGGTTCATGCTGAGCGACAGTTGGATTTAATGAGCTTTCATAATAAATGTTGTACATAATGTACAAAACTAATCTGTGCACACTTTATGCCTGTGGAAAAAAAAGGTTTCCACTGGACAGAAAATTATACCGTGTGAAGACTATTATATATTCAACAAGTATAATTTGTAGCATTTTTTGTATTAAAAGCTTATTTTTGCCAATATGAATTCTTACCCGACTTCTACATGACATAGTAGATACAACAGAGGAGCATAGCAGTACAGGGCAGTCTGCTGTATGTCTGATTGCACTTAAGTTGATAGCTGTGCGTGCCATTTCTAATGTTTTTCTTAACCAGACAACCTTCAAGGAGATAAATAATCTGGAAAAACTTATCATTGTGACTGCACTGAATATGAATTTTATTCTTTCTAACTTCATTCATTTAGTCAAAGTGACACCAAAGCATATTATGGGCTATTATGAAGTCCACTGCAGGGCTCGCAAAATTTCAAAATCCCTGGTAGCCCTTCGGGCAGGGACTCTTCAGTTTTTGGTAGCCCAAAATAAATTTAAGTAGCCCGAATAAAAAAGGGAGCAATTTTTTTTATGTTTTGTTTCCTGTTTTGTTTCCGTTACAATATTATACTTTAATGTATAATATTGTAACGGAAACAAAACATTAATCAAAAAATTGTTGAAACACAAATTACAATATTGTATAAAAATTACAATCATCAACTCAAATACTTGGTTGTAATTGAACAGAAATTTCTATGAACTTGTAAGAACTGTACAACAGGAATCAGTCTGTGTCAGATCCTGAATTTGAAATTTCCACTGAAATCACAGGTAAGAGGCAAGTGGAACCAAGATCTAGGCCATTTGCTTTTTGAAGTTTGCAAAGACTGCTAGATTTTGCCAGTGGTAGTTCACTCTTTGCAACATAGTAGGCTGTCCTAAACAGATTTTTCAGGTTGATTTTTAGTATGTTATTTGCAGACTGAGCAATAATCCATTTCTTGCATTTCTCATGGGTTCTAATGGGGGCCTTTCTTAAAATTACTGGTCCCAGTAACAAAGACACTTGTCGACTCAGAAATCGAGGGAAAACCAACAACACACCCGGCAGAACATTATGTTATTTACACGGGTGCACATAAGTGGTCCGCATGTGCGCATTCACTGTCAAAATAAAAGACGCGCACCAGATAAGAAGTTGCAACGCGCGTTTGCGTCCATATAAAAGGCAGTGTTTTTGTCCGCTAGAGTGGGATTTTCATGGCACATTCTGCACCACATCTCTGTGCATTCATCATTTGTTTAAAGCCAGCTCACCTCCTGCAACCACTTTTCCTAGAATACGCGCTTCTTTTGTGGTTCGGACTCCATCTGACATTTCTTTGGAGGTGGAGGAACACCGAAGTAATTGCTTAAAGGAGCTTCTTCGACATCTTTAAGAGTTCTAAACAAATGTCTGTCCTCCTCCAGAAAATCTTATGGACGCAAACACGCGTTGCAACTTCTTATCTTGTGCGCGTATTTTATTTTGACAGCGAATGCGCACCTGCGGACCACTTATGTGCACCCCTGGTTATTTAGCTTGTCATATTCCAGCCACAGAAATTCTTTTGTCCATGAAACCATAAAGCTGCACTTTCTTTTTGCCTTATAGTCTGATTTGTCATAACTTTTCCGTTTTGTGGTAAGCTTTTCTTTGGCTGTCACTTCTTCACCCTGACCGGTCTTATTTGGCTCAGCAGAACTAAAATATATATCCTGCTGCCTTTACACACGCACTCACATAACGCTCAGCGATTCTCTGCGCGATCAGCCTCTCACATGTTTAAGCTTGCTGCGGGAGATTTCACTTGTAATGTTTGCATAGTAAACTAACGATTGATAAGACGATGTCAGAGGAATTGGTGCGCAAATTATCGTCACTCACCAATCAGTACTGTCGCTCTCTATACACAGTTTGCGCGATTGCAAAGTGAAAGCAAAAAACAAGCGCAAATTCAAATGCGATTTCAATATGTCACATATAGGGCTGCTCGATTATGGCAAAAATGATAATCACGATTATTTTCACTGAAATTGAGATCTCGATTATTTGATGATATTTATTTAACAATAAAAATGTATTGAATAATGGCTTTAAAGATTGTCAAAAATAGTATAAAATAGTGTGCAAATACTGATAACAGTGCAAATGTTTGCAATATAAAAAATAAAATGTAAACATCTATGTTTAGTGAACTTTGCCATGTCGCTCTGTGGTGCAGCTACAACACCAAAGTTTACACGCTATGTCTACTTGATCCACGTCTGACTCCGCGAACCCATAATGTTTCCACACCACTGAAGGGTTTTTTTACCTCTCTTTTCAGCCAACGGCAGTCACTCTCCTCTCCAAATAACTTCTGCTTAGCTTTCCGAGCTTCCCTCTGTTAGCTCCTCTTAATTGTTGTGCCGCGTATTCGAAACCCAGAGAGGTGCGCTCGATTTGCCACACGGAGCAGCGCGAGAGTAAAGCACGAGGGAGGTGCTAATAATCGGCTCAGTCATTTTTAATGATCGTTGAAAGCCCAGATCGTAATTTAGATTAAAATTCGATTAATTGAGCAGCCCTAGTCACATATTGGCAGTGGTTCACCGATGCCAATGACATATTTACCCAGCTACATTTCCGAAAGAATGCAAAAGCATTGACATATATTTTTCTTTCCTATGATAGCCCGACGGGCAGGGCAGGGATAGATTCTGGTAGCCCGACTGGAAAAATCGCTAGCCCCGGGACGTCGGGCTAGCGATTTTGCGAGCCCTGCACTGATGTAGTCATTTCGTGTTTATTGTATTTCTGGCTGTTCATCAAATTCCCAGTTTTATGCAGTTTTCCTGGTAATCACATTCATCCTGCATAGAGATTTTCTCATCAGTACAATCGCAGCCCAGGAGTCCAGTGTAGTGGGTGGGGCTGTCAACTTTAGCTATAATATGTACTGCCATCACTATAAATATTGGTTTGTGTATTCCAGTGATACTGCGAGCTAATATGTACTTTCACTGTAAGTGATGTCCAGCCATCTGTGATCAGGATGATCTTTCCCTACACATATTTTTTCTCATTTTGTCTGTAGTGGTATATTAAATAATTCTGTGTGTGGCTAGAAATGTAATATGTGGGTTAACGTTCATAAATGAAATCTTTTAACCTGTTGTTACTAGCTCTCAAATCTTTTCAGTGTCAGTTTGGCTGCAGTAGCAACTGCTGAAGCTGGTAAGCTCCTTGGATGAGAAGAGGGAGGCAAAAAGAGGTAATTGTAGTTGGCCTGAGCTGCAGTTCCTGTCAGACTTTAGCTTGCCTAATGAGCCAAGTGCACTGTCATGTTGCTTTTTGTCAGCCACACTTAGGAGAATTAATGCAGTTTACATTAAGATTACATTGCAGATTACAGTGTGAAATTTTAAACCAGTGGTAATTTTTTCTGTTTGTTCACATTTTAAAGATAGATGAACAAAAAGTGCTACAGACATGCTGCTAGACCGATTTATTTGTTTCGAGGGGTTGTGACATCAGTAATGTACAGGGTGGGCCATTTATATGGATACACCGTAATAACATGGGAATGGTTGGTGATACTAAAGTCCTGTTTGTGGCACATTAGTATATGTGAGGGGGCAAACTCCTCAAGATGGCTGGTGACCATGGTGGCCATTTAGAAGTCGGCCATCTTGGATACAACTTTTGTTTTTTCAATAGGAAGAGGGCCATGTGACACATCAAACTTATTGGTAATGTCACAAGAAAAACAATGGTGTGCTTGGTTTCAACGTAACTTTATTCTTTCATGAGTTATTTACAAGTTTCTGACCACTTATAAAATGTGTTCAATGTGCTGCCCATTGTGTTGGATTGTCAATGCAACCCTCTTCTCCCACTCTTCACACACTGATAGCAACACCGCAGGAGAAATGCCAGCACAGGCATCCACTATCCGTAGTTTCAGGTGCTGCACATCTCGTATCTTCACACCATAGACAATTGCCTTCAGATGACCCCAAAGATAAAAGTCTAAGGGGGTCAGATTGGGAGACCTTGGGGGCCATTCAACTGGCCCACGACGACCAATCCACTTTCCAGGAAACTGTTCATCTAGGAATGCTCGGACCTGGCACCCATAATGTGGTGGTGCACCATCTTGCTGGAAAAACTCAGGGAACGTGCCAGCTTCAGTGCATAAAGAGGGAAACACATCATCATGTAGCAATTTCAAATATCCAGTGGCCTTGAGGTTTCCATTGATGAAGAATGGACCCACTATCGTTGTACCCCATATACCACACCAAACCATCACTTTTGTTGTTCCAACAGTCTTGGAGGGATCCATCCAATGTGGGTTAGTGTCAGACCAATAGCGGTGGTTTTGTTTGTTAACTTCACCATTCACATAAAGGTTTGCCTCATCACTGAACAAAATCTTCTGCATGAACTGAGGGTCCTGTTCCAATTTTTGTTTTGCCCATTCTGCAAATTCTGTGCGCCGATCTGGGTCATCCTTGTTGAGATGCTGCAGTAGCTGGAGTTTGTAAGGGTGCCATTTGTGAGTAGCTAATATCCGCCGAAGGGATGTTCGACTAATGCCACTCTCCAGTGACATGCGGCGAGTGCTACGCTGTGGGCTCTTGCTGAATGAAGCTAGGACAGCCACTGATGTTTCTTCATTAGTGACAGTTTTCTTGCGTCCACATTTTGGCAAATCCAACACTGAACCTGTCAGAGTTTTACCCCTGATACTGCTGGATAAACAGAAACTCACTCAGGAACGAGGTCACACAGAGCTCAAGTTTTCACTCGCGAGAGGGAAGCAGTTGTCTCCAACCCACTTCAACTTGCTTTCCCCCTGCAGGTTGTTTTTATTGGTTACACACATGAATGTTCATAAAGCTTGTTGCTGTATTACCTATGAGAAATTACTATATCTGTTTACAAAGTGTAATTGTGCAAGCATGGTTATACAATGTGTGTGGTTATATGATGGGAGTGCAGCTCTCCCAGGATGTTGTCGGTATCTCGTCCCAGCCGGGTGGCTCCCTTCATTGAATAGAATCTGTTCTTCTCAAGGCTGCCTGTTCCCCTTATCGAGGTCGTGCACGCACTCATATGCATGGGTTACATAGAGAGCAAACAGAAACATTCTAGCTTTTTAAATGGCAACCTACAACACACACATTAAACCTAACAGAACCAGTTTCACGAAACTTAGCAAGCAGTTTGCTAACTGTAGCATGGGAGATGGGTGGTCTCGTAGGGTGTCTTGCATTGAAATCTGCTGCAATGACCCGGTTACTGCGTTCACCAGATATCAACACGATTTCGATCCGCTCCTCACGTGTTAACCTCTTCGACATGTCAATGGCTGTGAACAAAGAGAAACTTGTAAATAACTCATGAAAGAATAAAGTTACGTTGAAACCAAGCACACCATTGTTTTTCTTGTGACATTACCAATAAGTTTGATGTGTCACATGGCCCTCTTCCTATTGAAAAAACAAAAGTTGTATCCAAGATGGCCGACTTCTAAATGGCCACCATGGTCACCAGCCATCTTGAGGAGTTTGCCCCCTCACATATACTAATGTGCCACAAACAGGACTTTAATATCACCAACCATTCCCATGTTATTACGGTGTATCCATATAAATGGCCCACCCTGTAGTTAGAAAATAGATTGCACTTGCACAGTAGTTCATTTTGTATGGTGAAATACAATTATGAATATATCCATTTTAATCCAGCTTATAAGTAACCCCCCAAATGTTCCAGGCCTCCACCATTTCTGCTGAAAAGGATGTGTGCTTCCATTAATGTAATATCCAGGTTTTTCCACCTGGACGGGAATTTACATTTACATTTGGGACAGCTGAGGTTATTCTTTATACCTGTTGCAAATTGTAATTTTGGATGGCAATTGCAAAACCTTGTCCCACACATCACTGTCTATTACAACATTTGAGCAAAATATACCAGAATGTTCTTAGCCGTGCAGGGAATTGAGGGTCGGGGGAAGCAATCAAACACACATCACAGGTTCTGCAAACGTGTGTTCTGGTTGTTCAACAGGTGTTTGATAAATTGCTTGTATTGTCCCCCTTACTGTTGGATCATGTTGCACCTATGATTACAAGAACTGGAGTCACTTACTTGAGAAAAACACAATCTGAAGTCTGTTATATTTTCTCCACAGTGGCCTCTGTTCTGGTGTGTGTGTGTGTGTGTGTGTGTGTGTGTGTGTGTGTGTGTGTGTGTGTGTGTGTGTGTGTGTGTGTGTGTGTGTGTGTGTGTGTGTCAGGGGTAGAGTTTCATCCTCAGCCAGACAGTAACCAACACAGAGTATGAGAGATTTCCTGAAATAGTGACTAGGGGGTTCATTTATCTCAGTTGCCTTTATTTCTTATTCCCTTTTTATTCTAAGTGTGATGCCTAATTCTGCTCTCCCTTCCTCCATTCAAGTCACTGAGTTATGCTGTGCACTGTGGTGACTCACACCTGAGAGGAATTGCTAGGCTAGTTCCAGCTTTTGTCAGCAGTCCTTTATGCAGACAATAAGAAGAGCATCACTCTGATTAGGATTTATCCATTACGACGCTGGGATAGCGCTCAGCTCTATGACCCACTGCGTGCACCTTCGCTAATCTAATATAAATTGCTAATTTCTCAGCAAGTACTCTTTGTGCGTGGGTTTTTTTCATGTGTAGATGACCTCAAAGGCCATTGTCAGAGACCCTGGTTTTAACTGACCAAGGTTTTTATTTGATCACTTAAGCAAAGTTTTGGGTTTCTTGTGCGACTAACAGGGACACAAACCTCATGTTATGCTGGGGGTTGGTATTATTTTCTCCTTTATTTGCCATCCTGGAGGAGCTGGACTAGTTACAGGATGTTATCAAAAACCAAAACTAGAGAAAAATCCGTTTAGCAGAGGATTTAGGAGAGGATAACTTAGTTGGTCTATGGAAACCCCCGGTTTGGGGATTTCTCTTCCAGTGCTCCACTGGTCATGTTCATCTGCACCAACGCAGGTTAAATTGATTCTCAATGGTTTAAGCTTCCTCACTGGACAGAGTGGTCTCCCTGTAGTTTAATGTGTTGTTACACTTTGCTGATCAAGTCTTCCGTTCAAGCAGTGCATTTAATGTCTGTTCGTCTCATTTTTTTTCAGTAATCTGTGATCTACTGTGACAAATTGTGACAAAGTTCATGTCACCCACTGCATTTCATTTATCTTCTGGAAGGCATCACCACTACAGAGTTGAGATTGCTTGAAATCCATACAGCTACTCACTGAGTTTATTAGATTTTGAAAGAAATAATCAGTACTTTAAAAAGTATGTTTCTGACTGTTTTCTTTAAGAAGTTGGAGAGCAGAGAAATTAGCTTCTATCTGGACAGTGTGTGGAAAGCAGATGTTTATCTCCACAGCAGATGTTTATCTCCACAGCAGATGTTTATCTGGGTAATGTAGATTTTGACAGAGAAGAAAAACATGTGGATTAATGCATTGGATTTAACAGACGGTGAGCTTTTTTTAGTGGAGTAAGATGATCTAATAAGACTACAGTCTTTCAAATGTGGGAGGAAACCTGAGCATTAGTATTAAACTCATACAAGCATTTAATCACCACACATGCATGTCTTTGCCAGCAAGGTCATCAGAGGCAGATGCATTTAAGCTTTTTTATGATCCAAGCACTGCATCCATGTTCCCGCAAACACAATAGCCTCCTTCTCTTCCTAATGCAGCAGATGTTTAACCATGTTTTCCTTTTATATCTATTCCAGTTTTTTTTTTCTTAACAGCAAATAACACAGTCAGGTTGGCAAGTTTTTCCCCAGAGAAAACTCACAAATGTCTGGTGTTTATATTATGCTAGAAAGAATCTGTTGTGTAATGTCACTGCTTATTTTACATACAATGTACCATATGTAATTTTTGAAAGTACATTTTGTGTTAGTGACTCACTGTAATTTGTAGCAGTGCAGTAATTGCCAAGTTAAGAATCACCAGACTGTTGGCATGTTGTATGAAGCACCTCGAGTTACTTTTAATACTTTGATGAAGGAGCTGAAATAAAATTGAGTGTTTCTGGTTAAAAAAAAAAAAGCAGTGCATCTCTTTTAGCGACAGGCTGAACATCGTATAAGTAACGAGTAGCAAACTGTACAGATGGAATTTATGTGCATGCCGCTGCCAGTACGCTTAAGCTCTGGACTGCAGTTTTCCTGGATTTATCACTGGAGACATTTCCAGCACCCGTCATTGCTTCCCCTGTGAGAAAACAATGACGGACATCTTTGCAAATGGAAACATGAACTGCACAAAATGAAACAAATACAACAGCAGTGATAACACATTATGACACGTTATTTAAAATTCTAGATTCAACTGATTTTTGGTGTGACTTTGAATCCAGCCCTCACAGGGTGGGTGGTTTTGGTTTCCACTGAGCATTAATACGCCATTTCATTCTCAACAAAGTATGCCAGTAAAGATGTTATAATTTAATATTTCTTTCAAGATCTGATGTGTGAGTTAAATCATCCCTTAATTAATAATTGTGAGTATATGATGTGATTAATTGCTCAGTCCTTATTCATTCTATCTTTTAACTCTTTTGTTAGTTTGAGTGTGTTCTGCAGTATGCCAGAACTGACATTTACATCATGGATTAACTTAATGAGCAATACCTACACACCAGAAGTGTTTCTGTGGATTTTTGCTCGTGTGTGCAAAAAGTGTGCGCCTGTGTCTGTGAGTATAGATCCAGTGCCATCGGTTCAATTAAAAATCCAATATAGTTCTCGGTGTGTATATTAGTATGTGCACTTTTGGTTCTCAGAGTCTGTGTCTTTGGGTTTGCAATTTTAGTGGAGCTCGTTTAAAAAGTGTCAGCTGCTAATGATCCTGTCAGAGCTGCTGTTTTTGTGCTAAACGACAGCCTGCGAGTAGAGAGCGGAAACTTGACAATGATAGGTAGTTACTTTGTAGTATATGGGAATACTACACTAATGATTGGGAGTCATTCAGTGTGGATGTTTACAACATTTATTAGTACACTGATGAGAAACCAAATCAAACGGAAGCACTAAAGGATTCAGAGGTACAAATGCAATAAGTAAAAGCAGTAAGCTGCAATGAATCCCCCCAGGAACATCCCTGAGCTGTGAGGGTAGTCCGGGGGCCACGATCGATTAGGATCTTTTCATGTAATTTGGCCACAAGTCTCCAGCATCCTGAAATTACTCACTTTGAACAGAGACAGTATGAAGGAAACACGGCAGTCTGAGAGTCCTGGATAGAGCGTCTATGGTCTGAGCTCAGTGTTCCCTACATCCTCCTCACTGACTCACAGAACTGTGTATCATGAAGAGTGATGAGTAAATGTCCTTCAGAACTGAGTGAAAATGCTGGAGCCATGCGTAACTTATCTGATTACCTGTGGTGTGTGGGAGGGGCTTTCCTCACAGCCCTATTCTCTCTATTCCACTATTACCCTGTGGGATGGTTGCCCCCTCTCTTTATCTGATGCTTAATTTCTTTAATTAATGAAGAAAAAACATACATTTGAAATGTGTAATTTTGTAATTCATGTTATATTTTTAGCTTGTAATTTGAGTTTTCCATAAAAAGGCGATGACAAGGCTTTAGATTTGAAAATCATATAGGAGAAACAGAAATACAATGTTAATAAGAATGAATAAGAAAACAGCAACAATGTTCATAATTGTACTGTTTCAGCTACAAAAATAAAAGGATCTTTTACTGCTTTTACATTTCCAGTTAGAAATAGGCATTTATTGGAGATTATGTATCGGAATTTCAGGAGCGGGACCACGCCTCCAAACACGCTCCTTCCGGTTGTCATCTATATAGGTTCCCCCAGTTCTGCAAGCTGTTCATTCTCGTTTACGTGCCCCACCCTCTCTCCCTCCTTGTTCTCAATTCTTTAACTTCTTCACTCCTATTTAGTACATGGGGATCTGCCAGGCCTGGGAGCCGTCGCCAGTCCCCTTTGAGCCCTTTCCCAAACCGCAGCTCAATTCATGTCCAAGCATTCGCCTTTAACTACTAAAACGCTGTCTAACCTGAAATGAGAACGTGAATTTAAATTTACTGTGCTGTTGCTGAGGCAACCAGCACCATATAAGTTTAAGGTGAATTTTTTCTTACATTTTACCATAAAGCATAAGTATACAGTTACCATTAGCTTAAATTAAGCAGAATGTGAATCTGCCATTTCCTCATTTGCAGAAATAAAGTGGTGAAACATTTTTATGTTGCGCTCCAGCAGCACTGCACATGTGGCTCTATGCATTAGAGGCATTAGTTGTGTTTCATGCCAAGGTTTTTCTCTTTATGTTTTTAGGGGAGTTTAGAGTAGCAAGAAAATCCAAATTCAAAACCCAGAGACTAATTCCTGTGCCAGTTTGCAAATGTGCCTATATCTGGATATTTATGCAGTTAGAAAAGCTGAGATATTTTTTTGCTTGATTTGGTCAAATGCCTTTCGTGGTAAGTTGGTAATGCAGCCCGTGATCAGCACACCGTCCATCACTGTGAATGATAACAAACATTAGAGGTAGGAATCATGACATTATCACTTCACTCACAATACTTTTTTCAACTGTAAATCATGTCTGCGCCCCAGTATTTGTGTTTCAGGTCCTGGATTAATATTCTTTGATTTAGTGTTATTCATGTTTTCCCTATTTGTCTCTGTGTGTTATATGCATAGTTTCTAGTCTCTAGTTTTCTGCCTTCCCTGTGTTCCACGGTTAGTTCCTCTTGTCTCCATGTTTCATGTTCCCTCTGTTCCCCTAGTCATCGTGTCTCCATGTCACATGTCTCATGTTTCCTTTTTTATTTTGATAGTTCCTTGTCCTCTGTTCGGTGTATTCAGTTTTGCTTCCTCCTCGTCTCGTTATGTCTGATTAGTCCTGTGCCCTGTGTTTTCCTCTGTGCGTTGTTGCGTCGTACTCCCTCATCGCTGTCGTTTTTCTCTGTGTTGCCTGAGATCTTCTAGTGCTGTGTTTTTCTAGTTTCCTAGTTTATGTTCCTAAGTTCCTAGTTTCCAGTGTCGGTTTTGTTTTTCTCTGTTGTAATATTCCGAGTTTTTGTCACAGCAAATAAAGCTGTCTTTTTCAGTTCGACCTTTTGTTTGGGTCCTAATCCTGCCTGCCACAGCTGTAATATGACAGGGAGACCTTCCTGCATCCTTCCTGTCTCTACCGCTGCTTGGTCTTCGCAGTTGGTTGTGGTCACTTCAGGTTCCTGTGGTCACGTGGACTCTGTGTTGTGATGTTTGTACTCTGGTGATTTGGGTGATTTTGGTGACAGTGGAAGTGTCCTCACTGCTGTTTGTTTCTGCTTGTTTCTTTATCCTTTTTTCGGTGTTTAGTTTCTGGCTTTCGTTGTGATACATTTTGCTGCAGATTGGATAGTGAGGAATATCACAATGATGTCTTCACAAATTTGCAACAAAACCAAAAAACAATGTTGTATCAGAGGTATACTAGGTTATCTTACTTCGGTTTTTCTTAGTAACCAACACTGTTACTAAAGCCTGCCATAATTTGGAGATAGTGTGTTATCAGTTTGCGACTGAATGGGGTCTGGTTAGTAATTACATGCAGTCTGTTTCTGATAATACAGCAATTAACTGTGATGAACTGTCAAAATCTCCATAGACAGAAATTCACAATTAATTATTACATTTGCACTCAGTGACCTTCCTGTTCTTTAGGAGTATAACCAGAATACAACCAGCTGGCACCCAGTTGCATCCAGTCCCCTCGTGCTAAATGGGACTTTGTCAAGCTAAGTGTGTCGGGTGGTTTTTTGGTTGAGCTGATTTATAGTAAGTTTGCTCGCCTAACATTATCTCGATATTTAGTGTCCCTGTATCGGTACATGCAAAACATACTAAAATACTAAAAATTAAATACTATGCTGTATCGATTATTTCTCACAACCCTACTGAACAAGGTGACAGTGTACTCGGTCTGTCCAGCATTTGTTGAGGTCACATGACACTGTGGCCCTATCACCCTGCTGAAAGACTTTCAGCTCTCATTTCTAACTCTGTCTCAGGAGTGAGACTTGGAAAAAAATCTCTCAAGTAAAAATTGACATTTTTACTTCTACCAAGTCAAAACTATAAACTAGAGAAGAAATAACAGCTCATAACAATAGGTCAGTCACACTGATGTTATTGAACCTGTTCCATAAAAATTACTAGCGAACACCGAGCACGAGTTTGAAAAAGAAGAGTTTACCTTCAAACATCCTCTTATGTTTGAACTTGGAACCAAAATGAACACGGTAAATCGACTGACTCAAACACACTGTCGTTTATTCTGTGCCTTTAAGCATTTTCTACCTACCATGCACAGAGACACTATGACAGCTGCGTCTGGAGCATTTTGGGTTTCAGTGCCTTGCCCAAGGACACTTTGAATGTGCCAGGGATTGAATACACATTTCAATTGAGTTCAGAGGAGCCTTTTATCAGTGGCTGTCTTGGAACTCAACAGGCCTTTTTTTAATGAGGCTGCAACACTGACAGTAAAGATAAATGTAACATTTATCCCCTCATTAGTCTCAACTGCCATCTGGCTCTTAAAACAAACAGTTTGATGAGCCAGTAAGTTGGCCCGCTGGTGACATTAGACATTAAATAAAGGTTCAGTGTATTGTACCTGTTGTTTCAATTGAAAATGTTTTGTTCATTGAGTCAAGGGCATGCTAGTCAGCTAAATGTTTAAGTGCTGCAGGCGCATGTGGACCTGTGAACCTGCAAGGAACGAGAGCTATTGCTGTTTGCTAATCTTAGCCATACTGGCTTACAGAATGTGAGTAATGGTTCGTAACGGCTAACAATAAATGTTTATATAGATAATGTGTGACATTTTCAGCTCTCTTCACAACACAGAACCAAATGAGAATTTTTACTTTAAGAGCTTAAGAAAATGTCTCGTGACTACAGATACAGTACTGGTGCATTGGTGACTTGCAGTAAACATTTACAAGGTACTGGCTACATTTCTGTTTTTGTTTACTGTTTGATTAAGAAGGTGGGATTCAGTTGGCCATATCTTGGTATGTTTACACACACACTTCAAAGCAACGACTGCAAATAAAGCCTGGCTCCTTAGATTAGAGCTGCCCACAGTAATCCTGTTTACACCACTGGAAATACGCTTGAGATTATCCAGAGAAAATCATGTTTCTACTAAATTAAAGAAAAAAAAGCATGCTTTTGACAGCTTTGATGGTGCTCAGGGTGACAATAAATGTGAAATCTGGGTAATTGTTCTAGGCTGGAGTTGGATTCGCAGTTTGTGTGCCAAGTTTTTTAGACTGTGATGGTGGAGTTAAGGATCATACATTCAAACACACTTACACATACTGACACTGACCTTACTTATGTTCACTTAATGAAGACATCTGCTTTATTAGCAATACAGTTGTCCAGACTCACTAGCCAGTTAAGGTGTGCATCTTGCTTGTGCTCGGTTGGACCCAGTTTTGCATTGAGAACCGTCTTAATTCTTCATAGCACAGATTCGACAAAGTGCTGGAAACACTCGTCAGAGATTTTGGTCCTTACAGACATGAACAGCATCACATACTTGCTGCAGATTTGGAAAATCTCTTTTTCAGTCTATTCTCTGTAAATCATAGAGACGATTATATTGGAAAATCTGGGTGGACCAGCAGTTCCTGATATACTCAGAACACCCATGCCACATTCAAAGTCACTAAATCACTTTTCTTCCTCATTCTGATACTTAGTCTTGACCATACTTGCATGCCTAAATGGATTGATTTCCTGCCATGTGAGTGGCTTTTTAGATATTTGCATTAACGACACAAGTAACAAATTGCCTGGTTAGTGTATTTAAAGGTATTTTTCCCAAAGGGAGGTGGGATCTATGGTTGTTACTAGAATTTTAAATTTGTATTTTAAATACCGTTACAAATACAAAAAAATACAAACAATGGCGCTTAAAAAATACGTTTAGAAAAATACAAACAATGAAACAAATTGAAACCACTATTATTAAACTGACTGATATACTGGAAAGAAAAAAATATTTACCTGATTTTTATATATGAAAAATAATATATTAATAATTTTTAGGTTGACTAATGTGGTGCTGTGCTTCTGGTGACTTGGCTCCATACTTTGCTGATCAAACAGAGTTGGTGAGATAGGCAGCCACTGGTTCTCTCTAGTTGATGTTAGACTTTTCTCAGCTTCAGACTCGAGCCCTAATTTCGCTTTACGATAAGTTATACTATTTTAACTCAAACACACAGCTTGATGCTGCTCCAGGTCAATCGGATCCGTGACAGAGCTAGTCCCAACCCTGTCAACAAGAGCTCAAACTGCCGGCTGACATCCTGAAATATGTACACAAGCGGTTGTGACACAGCTTCAACTCCTGGATCAAACCATGAAACTCTCCCTGCTGCTGGTTGCTCGTGAGAACTGGATGAACCCAGAATCTCCATTTCTTTCTTTTCTTGTTTAGAAACATCAGGAATAGCTCATCATCATTTGATGCTGACTTAATTTTTTCACAGTGTGTTTTTTGAGGAGAGATTTTCTGCAGAAGCGCTTTCAGTATACATACACGACAAGTTCATATCCAAGAAATTCTGAATTGTCTGTTGCTTTTTCACAGCGTTTTAGTTGCAGGACTGATAAGATTTGCTGCCTCATGCCAACCATAATGTTATTGTTTTATTATGAGCCATAGCCTTTAGCTAATGATAAGACACAGCAAATGTTGCTATTTGATAAAGTTATTTTCAACTACTCATCCTTTGCAGGATGAGCTAGCTGACACCACTCTTCATTACCTTGTGACTGTTGTGTAAATGCTAATAGTTGGGTGGCTAACACTAACGTGCACAGTGAGGCTAACATTCATAATAAGTGTTCAATACTTGAGGGGAGGGGCTGTGTGTCAACCGGAGTAGGCAAAGATGATTCTGTTGGCATCAGTACTGTTGCAAATGAGTATCTAATCCCACAGTAATTTTTAATATTGATTAGTGTCAATATTATAAGTTTTGTCTTATGTTATGTCCTCCAAGCAGAAGCAACACAAGAACGCAACACTAATGGCTAGAAAAGAAACTAAACTGTTTGCCTAATACAGACCAAGGGACAAAATATTCCCTGTGGTTTCATGTATGATAGGAAATAATAAACATGCGCATTACGCAGAAGAAACAAAACAGCATACATCTGCAAACCACAGCTGCCGGATTTGCCTAAGAATCCTTATATTTTTTACTTCTTTTCTAGCGTCATCATTAGCTGACAGTTGTCTGTGCATAAACGGGTATAAACAGGAACTTCTTAGAATTAAACCTGCACAATTTTATTTGCAGCAATTTTACAAATCTGCCTGTATGTTAGTGCTAGAATGCAGGAGAGAGAAATATATCAAATATAACGTTCTGTGGACAGGATTAACTGAACATGACATCTGTTGAAAAACAGGTGGTGATTTTAAGTTGTAATTATTCCTCTAGCGGTTCTGAAAACCAGCTCACAGATGTACTACACAGTAAATTATTAAATCCCGAGTTAGGTGAGGTAATATTAGATACCTCTGTTTTTTCATACTTTGACATTTTTCACTGAGGTGTATCGCAGCGTTTGTAAAAAAGAAAAAAAAAAAACGAAAAGAAAAAGAACAGAAAGGTGCAGAGCAGCTGGTGATGGAAGGTGGAAGATGGACTCATGCAATGAATGTGAACAAACAAGTTAATGTCTGATTTAACTTTGCTTCCCTCACTACAAACTAGAAACACTAATTTGGATGCCTGTAGTCCGAGTTGTTTTGACAGCTGCCCTCCCTTCTGGGCTAATAAAAGCATTAGGATGCTAGCTACAGTGGTTTCTTTGTACTAGACCAGTTGATTAGTCTAACTTATTAGTCGTGTCCAAATTCATGGGCTGCATCCTCCTGAGGACCGGGCCTTCGCAATCTAAGTGGGCCGGGTCCTCAGACGGTCGGGTAGGCCGGAAGTAAACGGCAGTGAAATTGGACGGTCTAGCCTTCTGATTAACGTCACCGCTGTCTCGGTGGAGTTTAATAAACTCGGCCGTCTGCTCCTTGCTATGTAAAATATAACAGTACACTGGCGTAAATTCTCGACCATCTCACACTTCTGTTTAATCAGTTTTCTGTTTGACGTTTAGTCAGCTGTATAAAAACCAAGGAGGAACCCACTCGGGGGATTAATAAAGTTTTATTTTATCTAATCTAATCTAATAACTTTAATCTCAGACAAACCGATTTACTCACGAACAAACAAAACACTGAAAAAGCCCAACAATAACATTTTTAGGTTGTCTCAGGTACTTATATACTACGTTTAACCCGAGTAGCGAAAGTCCGCAGTGATCTGATGTGCCGGGAGTTGTGCCGTTCTCGGCGGCTTCAGTGACCGTCGAGCTCCCGGCTAGCTATCGAGCTGGTGGGTAACAGACGTCTCCGAAAACGTCGAAGCACTTTTCCAAATATGCGATATCTTGATAAACCGAGCAGATATTTGATGTTTACACAGCTACTTTCTCGCCTGAAAATATGTTAAAAGTTTATTTTGTGACCCAGAAAAATTAATAAGAGTAATTTTAAAACGTAGTACCGGCCGCCATTACCGGAAACTAGAGTTTGGCTGGGCCGCGCTATGAATTCTGGGATATGGTGGGCAAAGAAGGATACACCAGACCCATCCTCAAATTCGGAGAAAATGAGGACCCATTTGTCGGCTGCATTCGGAGCAGCCTATGAATTTGGACAGCCTTCGTCGCGTCGCTGTGACGTAATCGGTCTACAAATGCGGCCTCAGGAGGAGGCAGCCCATGAATTTGGACACGACCACCGTTTAAGTAAGTATTATGTAGGGAACCCTAACCTTATTCCACAGATTCCTGCAGGAGGACTTGATGACATTACTGAGTCCACTGCAGCAACAAAGGGTTACTCTCTTTAACTAGAGGCGATGCTCATGTTATCAGTTATCAGTGGGACTAAACCCACAACATTTGCAAACAGTTCTCTAGTTCGACATTGTTTTCTACTTCTTGTCTCCATCTTTTAAAGCTCACTGAAATTAACTGGCTGTTTACTACATATCGCATATGGTATCTTTATGCAGTGCATAGGGTCACACGACTGAATTCAGAGACATTATAGAAGATGGACATGGCACTCAAATACAAATGAATAAAAATATATATGCAAATGACATAATGGGAAAGATGGTGTGCACCTGTTCATCTATTCATAACAAATGGAGGGTGCTACGTTACTGTAGTAAAATGTTGAGCATTTACTTTTATTTGGGTCATTTATATCATCCATCCATCCATTCGCTTCTGCTTATCCTTTTCAGGGTCGCGGGGGGCGCTGGAGCCTATCCCAGCTGTCATAGGGCAAGAGGCAGGGTACACCCTGGACAGGTCGCCAGTCTGTCATAGGGCTGAAACACACAGAGACAGACAACCATTCGCGCTCACATTCACTCCCGCATTCACACCTATGGGCAATTTGGATTAATCAATTAACCTATCCCCACAAACCCCCACATTTATATCTGCAGAAATTTAAAAAAAATTAGAAAAAAACAGAAAACAACCAAAAGGGTGTAAGTTGAAGCTACAGCTTATATAACACCAACCTGATGCAAGAAACTCAACATATAAGGAAAATTAGAACAGTGACAGTTTTAATCTCCCACTTAAAAAAGGAATCACGACAAAGAAGAAAAAGAAAGAAAAAGTAGAGCGTTCACGTCAAACCCAGCTATAGATGAACTCTTTGTATACAGAGCGTCTTCACACTGAATATTTAACACAGTACTGAATAATTACGTTCAGTTCTTTTCATCTCACCTTCTCGGTGTCAGGCTTGTCGCGACATGCGCTGCTTGCACTGTGGTGACTGCACCCTGCCGCTAATTTTACAACGTCCAATAGTCATTTGGACCTGCTTTGTTCTGTCCACACTCTCAGATGGAATGTGTATCTAACACCCATCTACAGCGTGTGTGTGGGATGGAATATGAATAACCCATGAGGCTGCTCTCTCCCCCTCTAGAAGTCAATCCCTGTAATAGGGCCAAGCTCTAATAGCCTCCTATTGATTTGCTGAGAGCCGATGAGGGCGCCTCTGAACACTTGTTTCTACCTGCTCCCTTAACACCTCCCTTGACTCTGATAGCAGGGAACCAAACACCAAAGGCGCAGGAAGAATAGTGTGAAGGACACATATTCTCACACACATACAATGGCAGTGGAGAACACCCTGGGGAGGATAAGGGAACTGAGGCTAAGGTAACAATTTGAGTGTAGGTTTAAAAAATGAAAGGTACACTGTTCCAGACTGCTACCTAGCTGTTTGTGCTATAGCTGCAAGGAAAGAAATCGACCAAAGCTCAGCATGCTCAGCATGTTTCTGATGGGCTCAGATTATATTCTGAAATCGTTTCGCAGTGTGATCAAACCAGCCTGAAGCCAATCACTCAAGTCTGATACCCAGAGAGCAGAGCCAAATAGTCCTTGCTGAAGATAAACAGCTTGGTGATTTTCTTACTTTCTGAGATTTATTAAAATGTGAACATAGATTTTAAGGACATGAGGTTAAAAAAAAGTGTCTATTCAGTTTGTGGAAATGTTGAGTTCTCCTCAAGCTGGCACTAAAGAAAATTGTGTGAAGCTTCAGGACCAGTGTAAGCTTTCACCACTTCCAAAAAAGGGGTTGTCCCCTCTCCACCACCTTTAAAGGGCTTTGATTCCGTAAATGCACCTCAAGGAGAGAGGTGGCTTATGGAAGACCTTAAGCGTGAAGTAACACCAGTGTGTTCTAGCCTTTTTGATTAATTATTGTGAGGTGCAAATTTGTCTCAGTACAGCAATCTAACCTGTTTATCCGGCACTGAACTGCAGAGTATTTTCCTCCAACAGAAGAAGACATTTTGCAATATGAAAAAAACTTCACATCATATAGAGATCCAGTATCTGATTTAACAATTGACGACTTAGATCTAAACTTTAAATTTTCAGTTTATCAAATGCCTCTAAGCAGTCCTTACCTTTAATCTAACCTCTCTTCTTCCTCTCCTGTCTTTGTTATCTTTCTCCATCTCTGAGTGAACTTAGCTCTCTTTCTTTTCTCTCCCTGTGAAATACAGCAGCTGGAAGGATTTGAAGTTACCTTCTACCTAAAAAAACATTACTGCCTTTATGCTCGCTCCTTTTCTGTAGTGCTAGTTAGATGCTAACTTACCTTACTTACCATAACTTACGAACATTTGCACTTATTCCAGTGTCGTGCCAATTTAAAAAAATTATATGGTTTTGCGTCTTTCATCTTATTCATCTCTGAAATAATAACTCTCCCTAAATATGCTGAACTGAAAGTAACAAGTCTGTTTTGAAAATGTTAAGAGTAGAAAGTATAAAGATAGTGTAGAAATCTAGGGAGTAACAGTAAAAAGTCAAAAAAATAAATATTCAAGTAAATTACACATAAATAACACAAGGTATGTGTACTTACTTCCCACCTCTGGTGATGTATAAACTTCACAGTGTTTACATTGTAGTGTTATTGGTATGGCTCAGATAATGTTATATTATTTGTATATCGTTCGTATGGTATTTTGGTACCTGTAGTTCATTTACTCTTGTCCGAATCAGTTGATGAGTTTGTAAATTTGTGGTAACTTGTAACTTGTTTTCACACAGACTTTATGTTTTCACATAAACTCCAAGCGAACCAAAATATGTTCAGTCCGCTCAATGGCCAGATGTGTCTGGTAGTTGGTTCAAATTGAGGTTGGATAATGTTCACAACAGAAACGAACTGATCTGGAGTTTGTTTGGAGCTGACAGCACCTCCTCCCAGGGGTCTTGGTGCGTTTGTTTTGGTCTGCACCCAAGTGTAATTACTTTGTTCACACCTGCACATATTAATCACAGCAAGGGGGGAAAACCAGAATTCGATTTAAATGGGCTAAACGGGGGTGTGACAACACCCTCAAAAATCTAATAGACAGTATTTAATAAGTGTAAAGGAAGAAATCATAATAATCCCGTGTAAGAGATAATGAACACATTTAAGAATAATGGTCTCTTTTAGTTTTTAGGCCATAACAGCAATAGTTCTTTAACAGGTGGGTACAAATGCCTTCCAGGTGAAGTTTTTCAGGTCGACCAACCCTGTGACAGACCCAGGACATGTTGGAGAGGCTATGCGTCTACTGGGGGCTACCAGGAGAGGGATGTAGCTCTGCTTATACTCCTACCCCATGATGAGTAATGCAGAAAAAAGTAATACCCACCTTGAGACATTTTTTTTTTTCCAATCCAAACCTTCAGACTGCTCATTCCCCAGTCTGGAAATCTTCATGCAGCTTTTATCACACTAGGTTCCCCTTTGATTCTTAAGCTACAACTAGTTATTCAAAATGCATTTCCTGGCCTTCACTCTATCACATTTGAATTTGTTATTTACAATCCAATATAACTTTTATGGTGTCTAATCTGTTCTCTGCTCTGAGTGACTGATGATGCATGTAACAGCATTATGCATAGCCTTTTTTTCAATTAGCAATTATAAACCTGTGCAGTCATTTTAAGAACAAATGATATGGTAATTCATGCGCATAGATTTCCTCATCCATTTTTTACTACAATGACCCCAATGCACTGCGCAAATGTGCTCGATAAGTTTCATGGCAGTTGAGCATGTAATAGGCAGAAAGCTGGCTTTAAAATAATCTTAGTGCTAATTTTCCTCCTCTGCATATACTTTATTTGCAAAGTACTTTGTTACAAATACATTACTGAGCAATATAATCAAGATTTCTCTCTAGTAAGTCTCAGCCTGTGGATGAAGTCCACCATCTGGAGCAGCAGTTGGCTGTAGTCCCTTTTGACTGCAGCACTTGTGATCTTCGCATAATGGTGCATGAAACAGTTCTCCACCTGTTGCAGGTTCCAGTTAGAGTGGCCCTCCAGCTGTCAACAGCTGCAGTACAAGAACTGTAGAGCTGGAGTTTATCTCACATCTGGTTAGCTGGTTAGACTCCAGCTAGCACAAAGTGAGAGACTATTAACACTGAACAGAGCTTAAGAGCAGAAGCCACTAATCAGGGAAGCCTGATGACCACCGCAGGGGTGAAGATGATCTGGTGAAAATCCAAACACCGCCCCAAGGCGGACCCACCGTTGTCAACTCCAAAAGAAAACATAGCACCAAAAAAATAGAAAATACCCTTGCCATGACACAACCACAATGGCTGCACCCTGCAAACGGACCACTAATTAACCGCTGTGATTCCTGGACAGACCTCTTTTCATTATATATGAGGCGAACCTAGACAATCTTAGGAAGGTGGTTTTAATGTTATGCTCGTACACTGTATCTCCACAGGGTGCCAAATAATAAATAGCATAGAAGAAATACATATATTGAAATTATTTTAAAAAAGCAGTCTGCTCCCTGGGATTCTGCTTTGAAACATTTTGATTGTGTGCAAAAAATGCTAAGTGCTCTCCTGATAATTTAGCATTCATATGTTTGCCATCCAGCCTATCTGAAAAACTATTAGATGGACTTCTATGAGATTTGGTTTCTTAGTGTTTCGACCATATTCAATTCAATTCAATTTTATTTATACAGCGCCAAATCACAACAACAGTCACCTCAAGGTGCTTTATATTGCAAGGTAGACCCTGCAATAATACATACAGAGAAAAACCCAACAGTCATATGACCCCCTATGAGCAAGCACTTTTGCAACAGTGGGAAGGAAAAACTCCCTTTTAACAGGAAGAAACCTCCGGCAGAACCAGGCTCAGGGAGGGGCGGGGCGGGGCCATCTTCTGCGACCGGTTGAGGTGAGAGAAGGAAGACAGGATAGAATATGCACAGAATTATGAAGTCTGCTTAGTATTAATATGTAGTAGGAGTTGTGAAACCATAATAAGTGGATTGAAAGCAGAGGAAAGAGCAACACCTACACAAAGTCAAATTTCATTAGAGTGAAAAAAGTAAGGAGCAGTACATGCTGCCCACACTGAGACTGAACGCTGAAAAGTTGAAAGAAGAAAGCACCAATAGACATAGCACCAGAGGAAAGTGTTAATGGGGATAAATGAAAAATAAGGTCTGATTGCCATGTTAAATAGGTTGCTGAACACGTGATAATGCAGTGTATCACTCTGTTCCAAATGGACACATGCAGTGGAAAAATAGATTTGAGTAAATCATACTCCCCAGATGCACTTTACAATTTGTTCCACTTTAATTTTGTGTTGACTCTGACCGCAGAAAGCTGTCTCACTCTGAGGCTTGCTGGTGTTCAGTGGCAGTGTAAGTCAATATTGGCTTAGTCTCCACAAAGCTGCTGGACTGTGCTCAAAATCACTATATTCCAGTGTGGGAGTGAAATGTGGCAACGGGGTGAGAAGTCTCCTCAAAGAAGCACACAAGTGAGAAGAAACAGCAGAGGTGCATCTTTAGTACACAACAAAACACACAATCACCTCTCACACATTCTCACCTACTGTTGACTTGAGGGCATTAGGGTCATGTGAGTCATACAACCTTGAACACGCACACAAACCTTCCTTACTACATATACACACAAACCCTTGCAGTTGACCTGAAGGCAGATCTCATCAAGGTTGTATCTGTTTGTTTCTCACTCTGTCAGTCTCTGCCTTCAACACCAGGGAGTAAATTACACTCTTACACTGAGCTTTCTCTCATATTGTTAATCATTTTACCAGCTGCAGAATGGGAGAGTTGACTACAGGTTCTCATTTTTGAAACCTGAAAAATGAGGCTTGAAAAATGTAGATTTATATTGCATGGATACTGTTTGTAACCTCGCAAATTTCGAGTTTACTGTAAATTGATCTTGTACTCACGAACCTTCAAACTTCTGGTAACGTGACTGACAGTGATCATCTCAATGTAATGTTGGGAAACCAACATTACATGTGGCAGCCATCTACACCAGCATCGCACTGCACCCTGCCATACCATCTACCAACTATTTCTATAGCACTGCTCCAGGTCATTGGAGCCTAAACCGGTCATTGGAGCAAGTGGTTGCTACCAGTTGGCAAGTGGTTGCTTGTTATTGCAGCGCCTTTTGAAAGAAGTTGGTTTCAGCACTAACGCATAACTTTCACACTGAAGGCAAGTAATGTCTGTTTCAGGTTTTTTCATCACACTTTTTGCCCTTTAGTTAGCTAGTGATTGTCTTCCATACTAATTGCAACCACAGCAATCTGCTAGCAATTGAAGCAAACACAAGGAGATGTGGCACCCTGTTTATGACTGATTTCACCTGTGTACAGCCAGCAGCTACTTGCCAACACACTGGGGAAAATACATTTTTCCCTACCAACAAGAGGTTGCCAGGAGGTCTCTGACTTATCTCTGGGCCCGTGGGATTGAGACCTTAGGCACATATGTCTCTTAACTGGTACTTTATATCACATTAATGCCATGAAACAGATTTAAAACTAACTTTTGACCCTCTGTGGATTAGAGAATAATATATTCAAACTTATCCGCCCAATTCAGTCAATAAAAATATATACTGTACAATCACTCCATCCTGGAAAAAGAGAAGTTCAAAGAAAGCAATAAAAGCCCAAAATTGCAATAACATTCATGCCCATGATGAGTGGATGTAAACTACTGACCACAACTATGTAGTGGGGTTGGAGGTTCAGTTCTTAATCTCTCTGCATGCTCAGATGTTCTTAGTAAAAACACTGAATCCCCCAAGGTTGCGACTGATAGCACCCACTGTGAAAGGGAGCTCCACAGCCACTGGTGTGTTTGAATGTGTAAATGAGAAACACACTCTAAAGCACTTATCTGGCCAAGATTAAAAGGCGTTAAAGTGCACATTATTTAAAATTTCATGAAGGGTGTCATCCCTAATCTTGCTAGGCTTAGATTACAGGAAGTAAAAGAGACTAGGCAGCAGGTAAAAAATAGCCAAGAGAACCTTTTGTTCCATGGAAAGTTCCATGATCACTTGAGTAAATTGCCCAGTTACCTCAGCTATTTGAGTTAAATATAGTACTTAGAATATCAGGTCACAGGCAGTTCTCACAGTAGTTGCACCGTTTTTTCACACTGAAATTTAAAAGCTGTGTTCAAATACTTTGCTGCATAGAAATAGAATGAACTTCAAAATATATGAAACCAAATTCTCTCGTTTCACTAGAACATTAAAAGGTTCTAATAATTCATCTGCAGTCGCACTTGTACATGCTTTCTTAATTTTTCAATATGTATGGTTTCAATGACTATATCTTATATACAACTGTGCACAGACGTGCTTGTGTGGAGTGCAGTCCTGTCCTGTATACATGTAACATGACATTATCTGCAACTATTCTTTTTCAGTTGTGTTAAATCCATTGTCTGAAGTCAACACAACAGAAGTATAATTCCAAACTCTGATTTCAGGCACTGGCCTGGTATGTCAGTAGAATTTAAATTCACTTAAACAGATGTCACATTAGGTTGGACATTTCCCAAATATCAGGCATAGTCTGAGTTGTTCATAACACCAAATGCGTTTGCATATTTTTTGGCAGCGATCACTGAGTATGCGGTGTAGAATATTCATGTCTCATAACCAAAGCTATGAATTTCACTTTTAGCCCTAATCAGTGCTTCTCTTGTTTTGAACACAGATACTAAATGTGAGTCTATTTTTTAACTCCATGAGATTATCTGTCAGGGCAGCAGCCAGAAGCAGATAAGTGGCTGGGGTGATGAGCAAGCAGGACTAACCCAAAGCTCCATGTCTTTTCCTTTGTAAGCATTGATCTTTATTCCAAATCATTTGGCCAAAAACAGTAAGATGTAAAATAACAGACTATAAGGAGGGCAGAATGAAGTCAGAGATTCTTCTTTTATATGCGTTATTTGAACAATTTTTTGAACAATTTTTTTTGCTCTCATACTGTTTAGAGATCTACTCCATAGTACTCATAGTACCAAATGCTTTGGGCTTTTAATAAAGATTTTAGTACTGGTTTGGTTTTATTACTGGTTACTTCCTCCCTACCATTGCTAGATGTTGCTCATAGGGTCTATATCTTACAGTATAAAGTGACCTGAGAAAGCTGTTGTTCGATACCGGTGCTGTAACTAAATTGAACTGAAAAAGAATTCTTAACAAATTAGTAAACATTATAATTTCAATTGTTTGTAACCAGTAAATAACTGTTAGCAGAGTTGTATTCACTATCAATTAATAATCATTCAATTGTGTTACTTTAAATCTGATATTGATAATTCTACAGCTAAAGCCTCCACTCAGTATTAATTTACTGTGTCATAAAAAAAATATGTATTTGTTTAAATCATATTTTATTTGATAAATTACAATTAAAAGATCAAAGTGGAAATTTGCATGTATTACACAGTGCCCTTGTATTAATTCCTGAACTACAAATCACTTGTCTTGAATCATTGCAATATTTAATATGTTTAAATATTAATATTATTCTATATAGTTTTTATCCTAAAAAACTATATTAGTGCGACTGTTTGTATTTCTGTCTTAGCCAAGCTTCATTATTGCAGCACTAAGTCTGAGGGGCACTCTTGGAGCAACTATTTTAGAGACATGCTTCCTTTGCATACACTCGACCTTTCTACTGAGTATCACAAAGTGCAGCCTGATAGCTTTTGCACAAACATGTTGACAGACAAACAGAAAGGCAAACAAATGCCCCTGAAAACTTAGTTCTGCTGATGCATGTCCACATGACAGCAGTTTGAGAATTCTTGCATTGATAACTTTCTGCTAATTTGCAGATCAAAGCTCTGCAGCAGAGGTCAGTTAGTAACCTCTAGGTCAATTATTATCATTGCATGTTCTTTGTTTTGCAGGTAAACGACCGCCTGGACAGGTACTGCTGTGGATTCATACCTGATCCCGCAGAACTCTGCGTGGAGAACCTGCTTTATGCAAAGTGTGCCAACACCAAAGACCTGCTGCTGGTTCACATCCTGGTATGTATCACAGCCTGCCCTAATGCTTTTTCATCCTGTCTAATCGCTGCAGACAGTAGACCCTTACGTTTCCTCTTTGTTCCATTATCAAAGTAATTTATGTCCTGAGACACTACAAGGCAAACATTAATCAGTTATCTTCAGTCAGCAGACCACTTTCTGATCACTGTTTGATGGATGTGATAGCAAACAATGCTTTTCTCTTGCCATTCTAAATTGTTATTTAATCAAAAAAATATTTAAGTGTCAGTTTTCTGTTGTTGCCAGATCATTATTCATTATATCAGTGGGAATGTACTGAATAAAAACCACCTTGGCTCCCCAGTTTTCGTTACACAACAATTTGTTGCTGTCATTCTTCCGTGGAAAGACAATGGTTCAATATTTAAATGATACAGCAGGAGTGGATATTAAACTCTCCGAGTGTTGATGTATGTGTATTCACAGACAGAAAATGAGTTCAGAGCCTGGCAGATGTTACCGAGCTGGAGCTGATTATGCCGCATGTGCTTCATATTGTTTATAAGAATAGATAAAAGCTCACAGCATTTCCTGCAGGAAACAAGCTCTGCAGAGAGAGTCTCGACACATCTTAGCAGCTCAAAAGAAGCAACATTAGGTACATTGGAACTTCACAGAAATTTAGACTCTTGAACAATATAAAGACAATAAAAACACCACGACGGCCCGTCAGCCCAAGTTAGTGCAGGTGTGTGTGGTTTTTGTACAAGCAGTTGGGTGTGTGCATTTGTGCTTTCTCTAGGTTAGCTGAACATCTTTGTACGCTCTGAGTGACACACAGCAGTCTGTTTCTGACATCTGTTTGTTTGTACGTCTGATGCAGTGGAGGGGTTTCTGGGCTGCATGTTCTCAAGGGTGCCGAATATCTTTAGTGATGAGGAAAAAATCAGTTTGCCATATTAAATGTTGCTGCACATTTTAAATATTAATATAAAAATGAATGGTGTCCCTAAATCAACCGGATATTGTCCAATATTCCTTCAATAGGAAACAATAGCAGTTACAGGGGGCAGTTTTAAGGATGGAACTTGAGAAAAAAGACTTCAGAAAACACAATTTCTGCTTATGCTTTATATCTCCACTATATAATGTAGATAAGGTAAATCTATTTTAATGTCATGCTCTCCTCGTTCTTATTTTCTCAATTGTCTGTGTTTTATGTTGTTTTTATACAAGTTGCAGTCAGACAGTTCTGTGACATAAAAAAGTGAAACATACCACGTTTGTATTTGGCCAGTCTCCCTTTTTTATGAACCCTTGGGCAGCACTGTTGATATTTTAAGATTGTATCAATGATTACAGGTGCACATCTGCACTTTCACCTCAAACACCAATTTCTATGTCAAGCCAACTTGACCTTCATTATCAGGGATAATCGCTGGTGATGAAATCTACATCTGCAGGTATGACCTAACAAGGGAATCGTCATTTAAAGGGGCCAAGACTGAAGGTAGCACAAATGCACCAGGAGCATGCATGTCATTTTCTTTACAGGTCACAGGATTGTGCACTGTTCACTTGTTCTTCCTGTGGAGTCTGAGGGAGAATGGTCAGGCTACCTGTGTATGATCAATACTAAAAAAATCAACATGAGCACAAAAGCTGAAATGGTAAATGGACTGATTCTTATATAGCGCTTTTCTACTCTCCCGGAGTACTCAAAGCGCTCTATACAACATGCCACATTCATCCAATCACACCGAATCTCACAAGCACTTTCTCTAATCCGAGTGCTTTCTAATGACATTTACACACAGTCATACTCCCATGGATGCATCGGAGAGCAACTTGGGGTTAGTATCTTGCCCAAGGATACTTGACATGCAGGCTGGAGAAGCCAGGGATCAAACCACCAACCTTCTGATCAGTTGGTGACCTGCTCTGCCTCCTGAGCTACAGCCACCCCAACCCCATCATTTTGGAATTAAGTGGATTCGTAATTCAAAAATGATGTTCCATGTGTAAACGTGCACCAATGATCAACCATAAAGACTCTGATTAAGAATGGAGATATGTACAGTAGTTTAATGACTGTGTGAGAGCATCACTGGCTTTATTTCCAGACTGCAGAGTGTACACAATGCATATGTCCAGGTGGGGATGATGTGTATGTGTGTGACTGGAGAAGGCAGATTGTGTTTCAGCTTTCCCGGGCGTGCGCTGTGCTCCTGACAGCAATCATGTTCACTGCAGAGATTTCACACACATACGCTAAATGAGAGCTATCACCACGATCAATCACTTTGACGCTCTGTTCTGAAATTCTTTAATTCCCGGTGATGCTATCTTGGATATTAACCACTGATGATCTTCCTTAATGTGATGAGGAAGACTCACTACATTCATATTTGGGAAAGGCGCCCCAGACTTTTTCCTCATCCTGCCACATGCTGTCATTATCCTGTTAGCTGCTGTGAGCTACTCACCGTGAGTGTCAGTGTCAACAGTCCGACCCTCTGCTACGTTCTTCAGGAGTGTGGAAGTTGATTGTGAAACACTGAGCGGATGTTGAAATTTAATTTGGCTCACTGATACTGAAGTAACACTGCTGACATGAATGTTTATCATAAAATTAATGTTTTTCACGAAGTCTGCAAACCCAGTGCCAAAAGAGTTGGCACACTGTATAAAATGTCAGTAAAGAAAGAATGCAATGATAGAACATACAAAATATATCAGATGTTTGAAATATTTTCTCATTGTGAATTTAATGAAAGGAACACATCAGCCGGAGGAACATTTTGCACATAAGTCAGTTAGATAGGCAGCTGGTCAGTAATGTGATGGGTATAAAAAAGACTTTGGATATTTCATCATCAAAAAATCCTGGGAGGCTGGAGCAAAGGACAATACCAAATATCAATATAGGATGCCTGAGATCTTAGGGCTCTGAGGGCTCTGCATGAAAAACAGACATGAATCTGACATGGAAATCAGAGCAGGGCTCAGAAACATTTCAGAAATAACTGGCTGTGAACACGTTTTGCTGTGCCATCCACAAATGGAGGTTAAAAAAGAAGCTATATGTGAGCATGATCCAGAACCGTGGCTGTCTCCTCTGGACCAAAGCTCATCTAAAATGGACCGAGGCAAAGTGAAAAACTGTTCTGTGACTAGACAAATTGAAATTTGAATTTCTTTTTGGAAAATATCCCCTGAACTAATAAGGAGAGTTACCATTCAGGTTGTAATCAGCACTCATTTCCAAAGCTGATATGGGGGTGCATTAGTGTCTTCAGCCTGGTCATCTGGAAAGGCACAGCCAGTGCATCTATAACAAGAACATGGCTGGATCCTGGTCTGCCTGTACTGTAGACCTTCTGGCACATCATGAACTGAAAAATAAAGTAAGTTAAGACCCAAGATTGCTGAGGAGCTAGAGTCCTATATCAGACAAAAATAACAACATTCTTCTCCAAAAAGTCTAGCAGCTGCTCTCTTTCAGTTTCCAGATGTTTATGGATGAAGAGGGAAGCTACACAGTGGTGAATGTGGCCCTGTCCTGGCTTTTTTCAGATGTTGTTGTCATCAAATTCAAGCACTATTTCTATGCTCTAAATATACCATAATATTACCTAGTAAAAGATGCTAGACTACAGTTAAATCCATATTATGATCATTCTGCACCACTGCAAAACCTTCTTTTGCCATTGAAAAGCAAACGTTCAACTTTGCAACTGAAATGCATGGACACTGTTATTCTGTGGCTAGCTTTATTGCGTGTGCATTTTATGGAGCAAAGTTTTGTGAGGAGAGTATTTAAATTGACGGTCAAACTTAATCATCTTACTCTGCAGCTCTTGTGGCTGATACAGATGCTGTGTATCAGCCACAGCATCTGTATCATTTATTTGAAAGTGAGGACAAGCAATGGCTTTGGATGGCTCAAAGCTATGATGTTTTGGCTCTGTCCCGTAACTCCTTAATGAGTTCCCCTGTCCCACATATTTCTGGTCCTTAATGATAGAGGTATTTTGATAAACAAAGCAGACTTAATTTACTTTGAAGCATCAGGGGGAAGAGGAGACTCCCAAAACAGCACAGTGAGGCAGACGAGTTTTTACAGTGAGTGATGCGCTAAAAAAAGAAGAAAAAAATGACAAACCTAAAAATATGTCAATCAACATCATTCAGTAGCTTTTTGGGTTTTCTCAACTTTTGCCTGTTGTTGTGGTGAGCTTTACTAAGATTTACATGTTTAGATAACAGCTTTGGCAACTTTAATTTTCTTAGTCACTAAATTATGTGCATGTGAGGTTAACAGTAAAATACTAGCTTCAGTTACATGTTCAGAAAATTTTGCTTGTAACCAAAAAGTTGAGTTGGAAGTTGATATATTTGGTTTGGCTTAGATTTTTATGCCAGGCCTGGAACCAGCCGGGGTTTTACATCAGCTTGTGATTTGTCTTTCCTCCCACTTGTGAAAGAGAGACCTTTCATTTATTAGGCAAATGTGCTTACCCCGTCACTATTAAACTTTCAAGGATATTTTTGTTGCAATAATTGCATCTGAAAGTTAGTTACAACATTATGTGCTCCCATAATGCAGGGGTTCGCACATTTCCCTAACAAGCAAAGGTGTCTGGTTAGCAACTGTAAGGATGCTTCAGGATTGCCAAACCATAAGTTGTATTGCTAAGCTCACAGGAATACTGTAATTAGGTAAAAAAAAAAAAAAAAAAGAAATTCCAAGTTGCCATAACTAATGCTTAATAAAGATGGCAACATGAGTCATAAGTTGAGAAATCACAAAAAACTATTGAATAAAGTTTCCTTGATATTTGGAGTTTTCACGGATGTTTTCTTTTTTACAGTGTGGGTTTGCATTGATTCAAGTTTAGTCACATTTTTACACAGGCCATGTTTATAAAGGAAACTGCAGGTCACACAAATTAATAAGCTTTGCGTACAAGCAGAGCTCTGAAAAATCACAAATCGACTTTCCTGTCATTTACTTTGTTTTCTTTACTTCTGTCTAATATCAGATCTGTTACATACCACATGAAATACAGTGGGATGCAAAAGTTTGGGCAACCTTATTAATAGTCATTATTTTCCTGTATAAATCGTTGGTTGTTACCATAAAAAATGTCAATTAAATATATCATATAGGAGACACACACAGTGATATTTGAGAAGTGAAATGAAGTTTATTGGATTTACAGAAAGTGTGCAATAATTGTTTAGACAAAATCAGGCAGGTGCATAAATTTGGGCACCACAAAAAAAGAAATGAAATCAATATTTAGTAGATCCGCCTTTTGCAGAAATTACAGCCTCTAAACGCTTCCTGTAGGTTCCAATGAGAGTCTGAATTGTGGTTGAAGGTATTTTGGACCATTTCTCTTTACAAAACATCTCTAGTTCATTCAGGTTTGATGGCTTCCGAGCATGGACAGCTCTCTTTAACTCACACCACAGATTTTCAATAATATTCAGGTCTGGGGACTGAGATGGCCATTCCAGAACGTTGTACTTGTTCCTCTGCATGAATGCCTTAGTGGATTTTGAGCAGTGTTTCGGGTCGTTGTCTTGTTGAAAGATCCAGCCCCGGCGCAGCTTCAGCTTTGTCACTGATTCCTGGTCATTGGTCTCCAGAATCTGCTGATACTGAGTGGAATCCATGTGTCCCTCGACTTTGACAAGATTCCCAGTCCCTGCACTGGCCACACATTCCCACAGCATGATGGAACCACCACCATATTTTACTGTAGGTAGCAGGTGTTTTTCTTGGAATGCTGTGTTCTTTTTCCTCCATGCATAACGGCTCTTGTTATGCCCAAATAACTCAACTTTAGTTTCATCAGTCCACAGCACCTTATTCCAGAATGAAGCTGGCTTGTCCAAATGTGCTTTAGCATACCTCAAGTGGCTCTGTTTGTGCTGTGGCCGGAGAAAAGGCTTCCTCTGCATCACTCTCGCATACAGCATCTCCTGACTGTTCTCACCGTTCGTCGCTTCTGTCCATCCGAGATTTTTCTTGGTCTGCCACTTCGAGCCTTAACTTGAACTGAGCCTGTGGTCTTCCATTTTCTCAATATGTTCCTACCTGTGGAAACAGACAGCTTAAATCTCTGAGACAGCTTTCTGTATCCTTCCCCTAAACCATGATGGTGAACAATCTTTGTCTCCAGGTCATTTGAGAGTTGTTTTGAGACCCCCATGTTGCTACTCTCCAGAGAAAATTAAAAGAGGAGGGAAACTTACAGTTGACCCCCTTAAATACTTAAATTTCTCATTATTAGATTCACCTGTGTATATAGGTCAGGGGTCACTGAGCTTACCAAGCCAATTTGAGTTCCAATAATTAGTTCTAAAGGTTTTGGAATCAATAAAATGAAAACAGTGCCCAAATTAATGCACCTGCCTGATTTTGTCTAAACAATTATTGCACACTTTCTGTAAATCCAATAAACTTCATTTCACTTCTCAAATATCACTGTGTGTGTCTCCTATATGATATATTTAACTGACATTTTTTATTGTAACAACCAACAATTTATACAGGAAAATAATGACTATTAACAAGGTTGCCCAAACTTTTGCATCCCACTGTATCTGCCAAAATACAGCTACTAATGGGACTCACACAAATCTAAAGTGTATTTTATTATCTGAATGTTACAATGTGTAATATTGGCTTTGATAAATGCTGGCAAGTTTATATTGCATGTAGCAAATCACAAGCAACCCACACAGGTGGCACAGTAGCTAATTTCATTATCATGTGGACGGATCAGGATGGGATAATAAACAATGTAATGTCTTTTCCACACCCAACAGGTAATCATTGAGTCGCACATTTATTTGATGGAATACTTTATAATAATGAAAACCTTTTCTGGGTAAATCATGTTCTCTAATGCTGGGCATACACTGTGTGATTTTTGGCTCATTTTGAGCCGATTTTTCAGTCGTGCGACCGTTGTGTCATGCATCGTGTAGTATACGTGGGGTAACGAGAAGCGATTAACACCTCACGACCAGCTCCCAATCATCAATCGCTTGGTCGTAAGAAAGTCAAACCTGTTTGAAATCCTGTCGGCCGTCGTGAGGGTGTCACCGCAGCCTCTCACACTGCGCACACGCAAACACAGAAATGAAAGTGAAAAGACAGAGCAGCATGGCAGTGCAGTGTGTGATCTGGACACAAGCGATGGAGGCACAACTTGTAGAACTTTGGCAAGCTCATCTGAGCCTTTTCGATGTGGCCTCACAAAATTATCATGACCACAACAACCATGAAAATAATTGGATGGACATTGCTGCTCAATCACAGCTGCCTGATCAATGTTTTTCATTAGCAATTTGGCAAAGTTGATGGTGGCGGTGTGTGTGTTTGTGTGAGTGAAAGACAGAGAGGGAGAGAAAGGGAGAGCGAGCGACAGATTTTCTGTTATAACCTTCATGTTATGGATGCACAGTGTGAGCACTCAGGTCGCATCAGAGCATCGGGCCGTATAGTGTGAGACCCTGCATCGTGACCTACAAAATTCTAACCCCTGCGAGTCAATCGTACAGTTCGAGCAGGGGCTGAATAACGCGACTGAAAAAAAATCGCATAGTGTATGCCCAGCTTAACTGAACTGATTTATCCAGATTGCTGATACAACATCCAAGACCCCACACAGTTTCTAGTATTTTCTAACAGTAGAGTCTGTCTTAATAGAAAATTTCAGTTCTCATTGTTTGGCTGTTTCACTGCCATAGGTCTCATGCTAATTTGCTAAGGGTACAGGGGAGGTTGTTAAATGTTTTGTTTATGAAGCAAAGAGTTCATGTCTGAAAAAGCCACTTGGGTTAATGTAAGAATGAAATACTGAAATGCTTAGAATGCAGTTTGACACGGTCCAAGTGGACTGTCATGTGTCTTTCAATCTGTGTAATGGTGACACACTATTTAAAGAAACTGTTAAAGGTGAACTGTGGTTTCACTTATCTTTTTTATTTAGGGACACACATAATTTATTTTATCTCCTTTGTAAAGAAACTGCACAAAATTATATAAATCTGTTGTCACAATCTGGGTGAAGCAGACTGTGTGGAGTGAGGACCCAAGTGCTGACACACGAAGGAACAAAACTTGAGCTTAATAAAAAATAAGACATTAAAGGCTGGTGAAACAGTACAAAACAAAAGGGTAAGGGTGAAACTAAACTACAACCTAAACTGTGTGATCTAACGCTAACACAAAAACCCTGGAACATGAACATTAAAACCTGGCATGAAATACCTGGACCATGAAGACTTGACATGAATACATGAAATCCCCCCAGACTGGACAAGGAATGAATGAAAACTCAGAGACTAAATACACACAGGAGGTGATATGGTGAAGTGGAAACACATGGGGAAGCAGCTGGTTTGACTTAACATAATGACGACACAGGGGAAGTGAAACTAAACACACTGAGCACAGAACACCAGAGCATTTCAAAATAAAACAGGAAACATAACGGGAGGCAGACATGACACACGTGATAGACTAAGGTCGTGTCCAAATTCATGGGCTGCATCCTCCTGAGGACCCGTCCTTCGCGGTCTACGTGGGCTGGGTCCTCAAAAGGTCGGGTACGCCAGAAGTAAACGGCTGTGAAATTGGATGGTCTAGCCTTCAGATTTGCGTCACCGCTGTCTCGGTGGAGTTTAATAAACTCAGCTGTCTGCTCCTTGCTATCTAAAATATAACAGGACACTGGTGTAAATTCTCGACCGTCTCACACTTCTGTTTAATCAGTTTTCTGTTTGACTTTTATTCAGCTGTGTGAAAACCACCCGCGGGATTAATAGTTTTATTTTATGTAATCTAATCTAATAACTTTAATCTCAGCCAAACCGATTTACTCACGAACAAATAAAACACTGAAAAAGCCAAACAATAACATTTTTAGGTTATCTAAGTGACTTTTATATCACGTTTAACCTGAGTAGCAAAAGACCGCAGTGATCTGAAAATGATGTGCCGAGAGTTTGCCGTTCTCGCCGGCTCTAGTGACCCTCGGGCTCCCGGCTAGCTATCGAGCTGGTGGATAACAGACGTTTCCGAAAACGTCGGAGCACTTTTGCAAATATGTGATATCTTGATAAACCGAGCAGATATTTGAAGTTTACACAGCTACATTCTCGCCTGAAAATATGTTTATTTTGTGACCCAGAAAGAGTAATAAGAGTAATATTAAAAACTTAGTAGCGGCCACCATTGTTGGAAACTGGAACGGGCTGGGCCGCGCTATGAATTCTGGGATATGGTGGGCCACGAAGGACACACCCGACCCATCCTTCAAATTCGGGGAAAAAGAGGACACATTTGTCGGCTGCATTCGGAGGAGTCTACAAATTTGGACAGCCTTCGTCGCGTTGCTGTGACGTAAACGGCCTTCAAATGCGTCCTCAGGAGAATGCAGCCCATTAATTTGGACACGACCTAAGACACACGGACTTAACACAATGGATTAGCGAGAAACATGCACACTATAAATACAGAGAAAGAAGGGAACTGGAGATGAGACATGGACATAACTAAGCATAAACAGACCATGATGGCTGGGAGGAAAAGGAATGGTTCACAAGGGGAAAACGTGTAAACAAGGGGGAGACGGGAGACAAAAACATTACTGAAATGCATTAAGGCTGAGGGAGACTTAAACACAAGGGGGTGAAGACACAAGGGGGACTCTAATAAACAGAACCTAGGCAAAATAAAAATGAGCTTAAGATAACTAAATGAGACTTAAATATAAACCGTAAACATCAAAATATAAGAAAACAAAAAAACACTGTGTCAAACGACCCAGGATCGTGACGTCTGTAGTTTATGAGCTTTATTCATTCTTGTTAATATTGTATTACGTTTAATGTTACTCACTTCCAATCGGTGCACACTTCCTTCTTGGTGAGCAAACAGTAGGCTCTATGTTAACCGTGTATGTTTTTGTGTATTCTCAGGTGAGGAAGACGGATCCCTCCACACTGGTGTTTATAGATAACGCAGGGAGACCACAACAGTCTACAGACAACCTCAACTTCAAGCTGGTTGAGGGCATTGATGAGTGAGTATAAAACATTATGTCAGGGAAGAAGCAGGCAAATCAGATTTTTTTGTGTGCGTGTCCTTCAGTCTAGCAGTGAGGTTCAACAAATTACACCATGTCGATTGAGAAACTCATTTTAGCTCACAGCGGGTAGAAACAATGATGTAAGGAAATGTTCCAGGAAAAAATAAAACACATCCAACAACATATTTCCCTGGTGACGTTTCTGATTTGAACAGCTTTCAAATCAGCAGCACAGAAACGTCCACTGGAAGCTTGTTAGATTTTTGTTACAATGTCTGTCTGATTAGATTAGCGTGCTTTCAATTAGCCTGCTATTCAGTATGCCGAATGAATCAGCTCTGATAGAAATTCCCCTTTGTCTGTCACTTAGGATTACTAAGCTCTTCCATAAAATTCTCTTAAATATCTTAAGCCTGGACTTGGAGCTGAATGAAAATAGAATGTTAAAGTCACATATTATTTCTCATGACTGAAGATTAAAGAGCTAAATAAAAGAGAAACTTGGTAGTTTTCAGAGGTGTTACAGGACTAATTTTATTTTCTCAAAGTCTTACAAACTTGCTGTATTTAATTAATATACATTCATTTTCACATGATAGTTATTCTTCCTTTTTTGTACACTTTACTGGGTTGAAGGTTTAATTTGAATTTATAAAATAAATGTTTTTTGTCAATAAATATGTCATGACTATACTGTTAAATTGTTCATGCTCAGTGTTAGGGAGTAACGGAATACATGTACCGCCGTTACGTATTTAAAATACAAAATATGAGTAACTGTATTCCGTTACAGTTACCGTTAAAAAAGGTGGTATTTACAATACAGTTACTTTGTTGAAATAAATGGATTACACGGCGGTACTTTCCTGTTTCATATTGTGGCGGGTCAGGACTGTTTGGGTTTTGTTTGACAGCTATGTTCTGTTGTTCCAGGCGGCAGCGTTACGGTTGCCATGGTTACAGGGCGATACGCTCTCTCTACGACTGTGTGTTTCCTGGGTGAGAGAGCGCCTTTTTGTTGTTGTTGTTGTGCTAAGCTATGCCGAGCAGTTGGGTTAGCGGCGGTGTGTTTCTGTTGGAAAATAAACGGCTGTGCTCCCTGGCAACTCGGGGAAGCAAGACCAAACGACACATCTGTCTCCTCCTTATCTGAGCTCGCCACAATATGTTTGGCTATACCCTCTATTTTTGGTAATTCCACGCATTAAGAGGCCCTAATGCCCGTGTCTCAATCTCGTGTCTCATAATGACGTGAAGAAATATTTTTAAAAATGATTTAATATGAAGGCAATAAGAGAGTGTTACAGGCATAGCACTAAAGAATGTAGCCTGATGGGCAGTGTAGTCCGTGCTGCAGGGAGAATGGACTGCCATACCCGTGATGTGTCTGTGAGCGCGAGGAGGGAGAAAAAGGAGAAAAGTACGAGTTGTCATCGAGCAGAAATGGGAGCAGGAAGCATGTAAATACAATAATAATCACTGCAGCCAAAAGCCCAGTTGTAAGTACGCTATTAAGACTCGACTGTATGCTGTGTTCGTGTTTTCCTCCGAAACAATAAGTTCAGTTGGAGCAGCCTTTCAACGCCTCTCTCTGTCTCTCGCAAGCAAAGTTGACCCAGACAACAAAGTAAAGCTATTTTTCGGCTACGAGCCCGACACGGAACCGGACGTATTAGCCAGAGGTCCCTTTACTACGGTTCGGAGCCGCGGACCTTCAGTAATAGTAATAAATCACACAGCAATAGTACATTCACGTAGTTGTAAAAAGAATGATAATGTATTAAGTAATCCAAAGTATTCAGAATACGTTACTCTCATTGAGTAACGTAACACAATACGTTACAAAATACATTTTGGGCATGTATTCTGTAATCTGTAGTGGAATACATTTTAAAAGTAACCTTCCCAACACTGTTCATGCTCATAATTAACATAGTGTGAAATATTGAAGTTAAATTAAGCCAAAAGCTCAGGTAGATTTGCTCATAAAGGGCTGGATTTGAGCTGACCTCTAGGTCAGTTATCAAACAAAGCTCAAAAATTACATCTTCTTTTATACACATATCATCTTTTTTTGTCCACAACAGCTGCAGCAGTGTCGCTCTACTGGAATTTGATTCATGAATTTCTTGATTGATGAATAAAAAACATTAAACTACACTACTAGAAAGATGTAGTCACCTTAACATCTTTAAAATTAACTGAGTATGTAAACATACGTGCCAACATTTAGGTTCCAAAAGTTGTTGTTGTGTTTTTCTTTCTCTTTTTTCTTTTTAGTGTGGTGATTTGTTGGCCTTTGCTGCTCTTGTAGCACTAGAGAATGGCTAACATTGATGTCTCTAAAGCTTTTTGCTTATGACTTATTGATTCAGGAAGCTTGAATCACCAAATGGCTTTCCAACCTGACAGAAGTCTGCACTGCACTATCACAAAAATCTAGTATGGCACAGCATTGTAAAATAAAAAAGTAATAATAATAATGTATGGCCTCCCTTTTCCTTGTTTGTGAAAATCTTCATTAAAAATCTCCCTGTATGATTATTGATCTGTTTGTGAAAAATCACGCAGAGACTCAGAGGCAGAGAACTATGGACAAAACAAAATTAACTTCAGATAAATTGCAAACAGAACAAAAGGCACAAATATTTAAAGGCAACAACAGGAAATCTGGCTTTGTTTAACCCGAAGAGCCAACAAAACTGAATTAAAGAGCAGATTACAAACAGTAAGTTAAACGCCATCCTTCCAGCAGAAAGAAGCAAACATGTAGTATGAACACTCACATGCACGACATCTCCTATACAGGAGTATAGTACTCTGTGTGAAAGCATAAACACAACAAATCAGAAAAGTCCAGAACACCATTATGTCAATTCAGTTCAAAGGATACAACAGCAAGCAGTGCTTTTTGTGAGTCTGCCAGTGTCAGAGTTTTTATTGAAAAAATGACGACAAGAAAACCTGCGTTAAAGTTTCATATATATATATATGTATGAAACCAAGCCATCTGAAAGCTGGTTGAAAATTCAGTGAGTCCTGTTGATTTTATTTGTGAACCCATGTCCATAAACATGGCTTGCCCATAAAAATATAACAGCACATCCGAGGATAAGAGTCAACCTTGAGGTGACTTTTAAAAATGCAGTTTTTAAAAGATTGTGTTGTATAGAATGCATCTTGTGTAATAATTAAACAACAGTCTCTTACACATCCTTAAGTTGAATTTCACCTTTGCAGAGTAAAGGGTATGGTATGCAGTGGGACGCATACAGTATGAAGGGTGGTAGAGTTTTCAAAACTTTATTTATATTTACAAAGACTCAAAGAGAAGGACAACACGTTTTTTAATTGCTGTGTAGTTGTTGCTTTTTGATTTTTTAGAAGAAGCTGAAATGGGGCTGTTAAGCCACGCCCCTGAGAGGTAATGAAGAAAAGTGTCAGCTTCCTTTTAATGAATCAGCCGGGTTCAAAAACTAATGATGGCTGAGGGACTATCTGCTGTGTAATAATCACTATCAACATGAATTTTTCTTGTGGCACAGAGTGACTCCACCTCTAGCACCGTCACCAAGTGTACTTGTATACTAAAAATTTACAGTTTGTGGGTAACCTCAACATTGAAGTAGAAGAGCATCCCAGCAGAATGAACCTTTTTTTGATAATCCACAAGTTTTCTTCTTGTGCCACCCTCAGGCTAAGATGTCAGTCTTCAGTAGCCTTGTAGCCTTTATTCTAGCAGCATGCTCAGGGCAATTTTTTGAACTTTTCATGGTAAAGCATTTTCTTCTTTTAAAGTGTTCTGTACAAATCAGGCTTCGCACCATCGTTTCATCCCTGGCACTGCTAAGACTGTGAGAAAACCTAAATCATGAGCAGGTTCTTTGTTTTTTCCTATATTGTGACGAATAAAGAACATGACGATCTTTAGAGTCTGCACACAAATATTCTAGTTTTCTAGTCTGTGAAACAGCCATTAAAGCTACAACATATCAAAACCAATGTTATGTCTCTTGTCAGATTTCCACAGAAAGCTGTGTCTGTGCTGCGCTCAGGCTGTCTGGAAAGTCTTCTGCTACGTTCCCTTTACACAGACAGGGAATTCTGGGACAGCCACGGCGGGTCCAGCGGTCTCAGGCCTCTCATCAACATGGTGGAGCAGAGAGGGAAAATTCTCCTGCAGCACATCAGGGACAAAAAGCTTCAGCTCAAGAGGGATCTGTGACTGACCTGATCAGGCCAACCTGGATTATAAAGTAGATGCAAACTGCAGATCAATGAGCTCGAAATCCTATTAGCTGTCGTCAAAGAGAGCAAGAGTCTCTGGAAGAAAAGAAGCCTGCAGAAATGAAATGCATTGTATAATTTAAAGCACAAAAGTCATTAAGATGAAAACAGATTTAGAATGTTTTTTGCAGTGCAGAGTCATCCAGGGCTTGCATGGTGGAATAAAATATTTAAATGTGTGCAAACAGATCAACAAAGCAACAAAGTGGACTGAAACACTGGGAGCTAAGTGCACTGTCTGGCAGCCCGAGCCCAGCAATTCATGAACATGTTTGAGTTTCTCACTTCATAATACACCTTTCATTCTTCGTTGGTTAGTCTTAGTCTTCTGTAGTATTGGCTGTACAGCAGATACAGTATTTTTAAAAGGTGCAACTGCTTTTAGGTCAGCTGGCCAGATGGACTACTGTGCTCTTGCATTCTGGTCTGCACTTTGTAAAGATGCTAAAGGGCCCTCGAGACTGACCAAATGTCAGCATGTGGTGCTTTTAGAGTAAGATTGAGTTGATACAAAGCACTCTGAAAATTTCTAAAGGTATATTGCAACTTGCGTTATATCACCAAGTCCTACCACAAAAGACAGTTCTGTTTTCACTTAAAGTTTGATGTCTAGGCTTCAAGCTCATCACTCCCACCAAATATGATTCACACATAAACTAGGGAGTGATGACTAAACATCCTCCCTGGAGCCTACAGGTTGATGGAGGTAGAGACCCAGGACAGCAGAGCCATTAATATGTCAGAGGAAGAAATGGTAAATTTGGGAATGAAGGAAGACCGCTAAGGTTTTGGCAGGTGTATGACATAAGGAGAGATAGCAGGTGTATGACATAAGGAGAGATAGTGTGTATGACTTACCAGCCTGAGCTCACAAGCTTCACTCCATTTAATTCATTACAAAATAAAGTCTGTTGTCATGTCTCTGCTTTAGCCTTTTTTATTGTTATTATTCAGGAAACAGATTCAAAACTAAACCTGAAGGTGTGTCATTGTGTGTACCCCATTAAAAAAAGAGCCAGCAGTCCTAAATTTGATTGACTCAAATGGTTTGATCATCTGCAGAATATGTAATACCCCTGTAGCTCCGTCTGTTCTTCAGGGCGCCTGTCACTGCTTTTCATTGAAGCCTCCCATCTGCACTCAGTAGCTTCTCCCCAAATGTCGCCTCACTGAAGGGAAATGTGAGACAAATTATCCCCCCGTTTCCTCCCTCTGTTTTAATATTACAGAGAGCTAGCAGCAGATCGAGTGATTGATTTGGAAATCTGCTTTTGTGAGATAAGCTTTTAATCGAGGGATTAAAACTGGCTGTCAGCAAATAGCTTCTGGAGCAGATCCTGGAAGCTTTTTCATTTATAAAAAATTGCTAAATATATTTAGATTTTTTTTTTTTATTGCAAACTGGCTGACCTTGTACATTGTATAATACAAACAGTGAAACTAAAGTTGAAAGAAAATTGGATAAAAATCAAATACCATTAGTGAAGGAACCGAGCTGTGGTCTTTCTGTTTGAGCAGCACGTATTTTAAGCTGAACTGTCAGAAAAAATCCCTTTTGGTATGTTGATATTGTGAGATGCACGGATGATATCAGTTGAAGCTGTTTTATGTTTGACCCGTTCTGAATTAAAATTCCAGGCATATTCAATTCACAGATTAATGACATTTTCTATGGCTCCCTCTTTCATCACTGAATAAATGGCTGTAATGAGAAATGATTCAGATGTGTGATCCTCTCTTCATCACCACTCGGTCTCTTTTACATTAAATATTTTTCCTTTTTTTTCTCAGTTTTTTTCTTTTTTCAGTCTGCTAACTGTGCTGGCTGCTGTTGGATTTTGCTATTTTTACATCGGTTTGGTCCAGCTCATTAAGCCCCATCTGGATTATACCATACTTAATGCTTTCAGACATAAATAGTAAATCCTTCATACTGTACTGCTGAAGGACGGCAGTTCAAATACCAGAACACTGGGACTAAAGAAAGGCAACAAAATGAAGAAAGTGGTCACAGTCAGATAGATGAGTGTTTACAATACCAGGATTAAAGCTGCAAGCAGCGTTATGAGGGCCATCGCACCCCGTTGCGTCAAGCCACGCCCAACACCTACACCCAGTATGTTCGATCTGATGTCACATTGATGGAATTCATGTGTAGAACCACCAGGTAAAATTTCATCTCAATCAATGATGATTATAGTCGTCCCACTAGGTGGCGCTCTAACCATTACTGACAAATCGGTTATCAAACATTTCTGAGCTTGACTCTTGACTCATGCCTGCGTCGTTTGGGTGAGATTGGACATTGTGTTTTTGAGTGACAGCAGATTACTGCTTTTTGGCGAATGATTGAAACTCCACATGCCGCCCTGACCATCCCGTTTCCCTAAACATAAAAAGCTTCGCAATTTAACATCACAAAGGTCTTTAGATTCCATGCATTGGAGATCATGTCGTTCTAATGAAATCCCTCTGAGGAGTTCGTCAAAGTATGAGGCCTGAAAAGAGGGAAAAATTAAGCCAAAATTACATGTTCAATTCAAAATGGATGACTTCCTGTTGGTTTTGGAATATTGCTCCACGAGACTTTTTTGTACATTTTGATATCTTACATAAGCTTACCAGGTTTCAGACTCATAGATGAAACACAGAGCAGGGGCTGATGTTTTGAAATTTTGTTGGGGGCGCTGTGGAGCCATTTTACAATATTCCATGAAAATGATCACATAACAAGAAAACCTTCATCACATTGGAGGTGTGAGCCAAATTTCAAGAGTTTTTAAACTTTCCAAGCCCCTCAAAAGCCACTTCATCTTTCATGGTGAACCGCCTTGCCACCAGGGTGCACCGTTCAGTTTAAACTCACAATTTTCTCACTGAAGCATCATGAGGGACTGATGTTAATATTCACCGCTTTTGAGGTGGACCTGATGAACCTGTGAAAATCAGTATATCAAAGTGAAAGACATGACATTTCCTGATGGAAATTAGCCCTTGGCTATAATCTGGCATGTTTACATTCATGTAATTTATTTTACATTTATGTTCATTAACATGCACTGTCCTAAATAAATAAATAAATAAATAAAGGAAAAAGAGGAGCTATTCCCACTAGGTGGCACTGTCACTGGTGTCAAATATGGCAGTTGAAATATGTTCAGAGGTGGAGCCTTATCATATGTGTGCACTTCGGTCCAGATCAGACAATGTATGACGGAATGAGAGGCAATAAGATTTTCATGGCGAATCATTGAAATTCGCCGTGGCGCCACGGCCATACCGTATCCCTAAAACTCAAAAGCTCCGCAGTTTAATATGGCCCAGGTGTGTAGTTGACACTAACCAAATATGAAGCTTATCCAATCAAATCCCAAGGAGGAGTTCGCAAAAGTACAAGGCCTGGAAATGGCAAAAACTGAGCCGAAATGTCAGCTTCAATCGAAAATGACGGACTCACTGACTTTTTTGTTCGTCTCAGCATGATACACGTGTGGGCCGAACATATATATCTATATATCTATATATATTAGGGGTGCAACAATACTCGTATCGATATTGAACCGTTCGATACAGTGCTTTCGGTTCGGTATGCATATGTATCGAACAATACAAAATTTTTAATTTATTTTATCAACTTTTCTTCTGACGATGCTGTCTGTGTTGACCGCTCAGTGAATCTGCATTCGACTTATCCGCCTAGGCTGCACTGTCGAGCACAGATCCACTGAGTGCAGCGCAAGCTAGCGTGACAGAAGTTAAGGTCGTTGCAACATGGCAAACTGAACCTCCCCCTCCCTCATTCAGATCTGGCGTTTGGAACTATTTTGGTCTTCATGTGACGTATGACCCTGAAGGTAAGCGCGTCATGGACAAAAATAAAACAGTATGTCGGATGTGCCAGGCAATGCTCAATTACATTGGTGGGAACTAGTGCGTTAGCGCAGTTAGCTCGTTAACGTGTTGACGCCGTCCAGCCCCACGCACGGGGCGATCCGCGGTAGCTCGTTAACGGAGATTTGCCGTGTTGTGGTGTTAACGTCATTTCAACGAGATTAACACTGACAGCACTAGTGGGAACACAACGAATATGACTGCACATTTACGCCGACATCATCCTAGTGCAAAGACAAGTGGAAGCAGACAAAAACAACAAGCACGCATGCTACAAACTTTACCCGAGTCATTTAGACAGCCGTTAGCACATGATTCTCCTTATGGGGACCTGATCTGTTTAATATGCTGCTGAGAATATACCCCAGAAGAAGCGTATAGTATAGCTTTTATTTTGGAAAGAGCCATTTCTCTGTAATAAACTCTCTTTTCCAAAGATGAGTGATTTCTCGATCAGATAGATTTATTTTTTTATTACTTTGTTGTTTCAGCAACATTAAATTTAAAAACTGTACTTTTGAGTTAAAATATATATTTATAATTTTAATAAATGACAAATTAAAAAAGCATGAACATTTTTTTGTATCGAAAAAATAGCGAACCGTGACACCGAAGTATCGAACCGAACCGTGAATTTTGTGTATCGTTGCACCCCTAATATATATATATGTATATATATATATATATATATATATATATATAAAACCATTAAAATACGAAATTTTTCACCAGACCTTACACGTGCAAAATTTCATGAGTTTTTGAGCATATTAAAGCCCTCAAAAAGGCACTTGTTTTGCCTGAATAATAATAATAAGAAGAAACGGAGCAGATACAATAGGGCCTTCGCACTCTCAGTGCTCAGACCCTAATTAGGGTTTAAAACTTTAAAAAGATGTAACTTAGGCTACGATCGGATCGCTCACGGAGTTCGCCGAGGGAGACGGCGACTGGATTGAATATGTCGAGAGGCTGGAACACTTTTTCTTGGCAAACGACATTTCGGATGAAGGAAAGAAAAGGTCAGTTCTTCTCAGTGCGTGTGGAGCGAGGACCTACAAGTTGATACGTAACCTGACGACGCCTCGGAAACCCGGGGACTTCAGTTTCAAAGAACTGGTGACGTTGGTGCAAAATCATCACTGCCCGAAACCCTCCGTGATTGTTCAGCGGTTCAAATTCCACACTCATTCACGCAAGCTAGGAGTTTCGGTGGCTGCGTATGTGACGGAGCTGAGACAGCTGTCGGAGCACTGTGAGTTTGGAGGCGTGCTGGATGACATGCTACGTGACAGGTTGGTGTGTGGTATAAATGATGATGGCATGCAGCGTCGGTTGTTAGGGGAGCCCACACTGGACTTTAAGAAAGCTTTGGAAATTGCTCAGGCAATAGAAACGGCAGCTAATAACACTAAAGACATTCGGAAAGCTAACAACAATATGCACTCAACCGAGGTGCATCATGTATCTCAGAGTGTGAGGGGCAAACCGAGGGAGCTTTTGGAGTGTTACCGGTGTGGGGGAGCACACTTTGCAAAGGACTGTGTTTTCAAAGACAGTACCTGCCATAACTGCAAGAAAAAGGGGCACTTAGCCAAAAAATGCAGGGGTACTAAGGAGAAATCAAAGAAGGAATGGAAGACAAAACACAAACTAAACACACATCACCTGCAGAGCATGGTGCCTGAGGAGGATGAGTGTGTTTTCAACATGTTTAATCTGGTTGGCTTTAATAAGTGCCGTGCGGAGCCCATCTATGCCACTATCCAGGTAAATGGGAAGGAGCTACAAATGGAGGTGGATACAGGGGCCTCAGCTTCCGTGATCAGCCAAGCCACCTACCACAGCTTGTGGCACTCGGGCGGGGCACCAGCTCTCCAAGCGACTGAGATAAGCCTGAGACAGTACACGGGTGAATGCATTCCCCTGCTTGGTGCCATAGAGGTGCATGCAGCAGGGTCAAGAAGCTGCAGCAACACTATTGGTGGTGAAAGGGGAGGGGCCTAGTCTGCTGGGTCGTGACCTTCTGCAGAAAATCCGCCTGAACTGGAGGGAAATCAGGTATGTAACTGTAATAGCAGAATTACTGGGACAGTATGCAGATGTGTTCAAGAATGAATTGGGCACTCTCCGGGGCACCACTGTGAAGCTGTGTGTGGACCCTTTTGCCCGGCCACGCTTTTTCAAACCACGCACTGTACCATACGCCATGAAGGCCAAGGTGGAAGCAGAGTTGGAGAGACTACAACAGATAGGGGTCATTGAGCCAATAGAGTTCTTGGACTGGGCAGCCCCGATTGTACCAGTGTTGAAGGAGGACGGAGGGGTGCGTATATGCGGTGATTACAAACTGACAGTAAACCAAGCCTCTCAGCTCGACGCCTACTCTCTGCCTCGAGTGGATGACCTGTTTGCCACACTGGCAGGTGGTCAGACATTCACAAAGTTGGATATGAGTCATGCTTACCAGCAGTTGCTGCTGGATGAGGAATCAAAAAAATATGTGACAATAAACACACACAAGGGGCTGTTCAAGTACAACCGCCTGGTGTTTGGCGTTGCATCCAGTCCGGCTATCTTTCAGCGCACCATGGACAATCTTCTGCAAAACATTCCTGGTGTTGCTGTTTACTTGGATGACATTTTAGTTACGGGTAAAACAGAAGAGGAGCATCTGCGTAACCTTGAGCAGGTGTTGAAGAAGCTCTCAGAAGCAGGGTTGCGTTTGAAGCGCAGTAAGTGTGTTTTCCAAGCCCCTAGCGTGACATACCTGGGTCATCGCATCTCTGCTCAGGGCCTGTCCCCGCTTTAAGAGAAAGTGAGGGCAGTAAAGGAAGCCCCGAGTCCAAAGAATGTAACTGAACTAAGATCATTCTTGGGCTTAGTGAACTATTATGGGAAGTTTTTGCCTGACCTCTCCAGCATGCTTGCTCCCCTGTATGGGCTACTGCACAAAAACGGTCAATGGAGGTGGTCCCAAGCACAGGAGAAGGCCTTCAGACAGGTAAAAGAACTGTTACAATCGGCACCCCTCCTGGTGCATTTTGATCCGGAGAAGGAGGTGGTCCTGTCCTGTGATGCCTCCCCGTATGGCATAGGAGCGGTTCTTTCACATCGCATGGAAGAGGGGGAAGAGAAACCGGTCGGATATGCGTCACGCACGCTCACAGCAGCAGAAAAGGGCTATTCACAGCTTGAGAAGGAAGGCTTAGCAATAGTTTTTGCTGTGAAACGATTTCATCAGTACCTGTATGGCCGCCCATTTACTGTTGTTACAGACCATAAGCCCCTCCTGAGTCTCTTTAGTGAAACAAAAGGCATCCCACCCATGGCTTCAGCCCGGGTTCAGCGCTGGGCATTAACACCGTTGGCATACCAGTATTGCATTGTTTATAAGGCGGGACCTGAAAATGCGAATGCAGATGCTTTCAGCCGCCTCCCCCTCCCGGAGGTCCCCGACCAGTCGAATATGCCCCCAGAAACTGTGTTTTTGCTGGACAGGCTGGCGAACTCTCCGGTCTGTGCTAAAAACATCAAAGCATGGACTGAACGGGATCCAGAGTTATCTCAGGTTAAACAGTGGCTGTTGCAGGGCTGGCCAGCAACAGTGGAGCAGGATCAGCTCAAACCGTATGCCAAGCGTCAGCAGGAGCTCAGTGTTCAGGATGGCTGCATCCTGTGGGGTTCCCGAGTCATTGTTCCGCCTCCAGGTCGGTCACAGATCATTGAAGTGTTGCATGAGGCTTATCCAGGGATTTCTCGAATGAAAAGTCTGGCAAGGTCATTCGTGTGGTGGCCAGGAATGGACAGTGCCTTGGAAGACAAGGTAAAAGCCTGTTCTCAATGTCAGTCAAACCAAAAAATGCCACCACCTGCCCCACTCCACCCATGGGAGTGGCCTGGCCGTCCATGGTCCAGGCTTCATCTAGATTTTGCCGGCCCCTTTTTGGGCCACATGTTCCTGGTGTTGGTGGATGCGCATTCAAAATGGCTGGATGCCCACATAACGCCAACCATCACAGCCCCAGGCGTCACAGACACACTCCGGAGAATCTTTGCAACACATGGATTACCTGAGGCAGTGGTCACGGACAATGGGCCCATGTTCACAAGTGGGGTTTTCCAAGAATTTATGGAGAGAAATGGGATCCGACATATCCGCACCGCACCCTACTACCCTGCCTCCAATGGCTTAGCGGAGCGCGCCGTGGAGACACTCAAAGATGGTCTGAAAAAAATGCCAGGTCTTTCAATAGAAAAGAGGCTCTGCCGTTTCCTGTTTCAGTATCGCATCACGCCTCATACAACTACAGGCTTGTCCCCAGCGGAGTTGCTGATGGGGAGGAAGCCCAGATCTCATCTGGATCTTCTTCGCCCAGATGTGGGAGCCAGAGTCACCCAGTCACAAAGTGGGCAGAAGGTGAGACATGATCTACATGCAAGAGGCTGTGTTTTCAAGCAGGGAGACTGCGTGTATATCAAAAACTTTACGGGGGGCTCACAGTGGCTGCCTGGCGTCATTCACCACAGTTCGGGACCAGTATCTTTTGTGGTGGAGTTATTGGATGGCAGACGAGTTCGCAGGCACAAGGATCATGTGAGAGCCCGCACGGACGGAGCTGAGAAGAGGGCTCAGAGTGGTTCGCACGCACATGGTGGAAACAGGGCTGTGGACATTGTGGGGCCTCAGAGTGGTTCAGCCGGAGGGGAAGTCGTGTCAGCAGCCCCTGAGATCGGGAATGGTTCTTCAGTATCACCAGAAGGGCTGGTGGAGCAATCTAAGTCACCTGAGCCGAATCCAGCCACAGGAGCTCAGCAGGCTCCTAGCCTGGAGAACCCAGCAGCAGGACTGAGAAGGTCAAAGAGGCAGCACAAGCCCCCTGATAGACTGAATTGTTAAAATAATGTGGTGTTGAATTCTCCCTCTCTTTTCGTACTTATGCATAATTGCTATGTTGTGGGGTTTTGCTTAAGGGGAGGGAAGTGTTATAGACAGTGTTGTTGTTAATGTATGTTTGGGGGCGTTGCACCCCGGAACCTTCAGAGGTTTTTCAGGGTTCTCCCTGCCGGAATGTTATGTGTGGGACAGTTTCCTGTATGTGTTGAGACTAGCTGTGATTGTTACAGAAAGTGGTCAGTAAACGACCTGAAATTGGCACTTGAGTTTCCGAGCATTTTTATCCTGAGGTTATAACACTTACATATACACACGCAGTTACTGTCCCTCCATTTACAAAGGCAGAGGCGTCACGGTGTGATTATTTTACGTGTAGTTTTTTTCCTGTGTAATAATATTCAACATTGCTATCAATACATTTTTCAAAAAATGTCTCTCTGTGCAAAATGGGTTCAAAAACATAAACAACTGTGGGATGCTGTTTGTCCGGTATTTGAACCGGGGGAGCAAATCGTGGCAGGATCAGCCTGATATTATTTGTATCCCACTGTAACTTTACTGTATAAAGAGCTAACATCTCCAAAATGTCAGGAGTAGTTAGTCATTACAACAAGTGTTTGTGAACTAAAAATCAAGATTGTGGGATACTGTTTGTCCGTGATTTGAAGAGCCCAGCGCGTGCTCCCGATGCAGGGAAAAGCAATTATGTAGGGGAGACCTACCTCGGCACTTGTGCAGGTAAAACCAAAGGGCAGACATGCTTCACCATATTTTCTAGTCTTTGGCTTAGAATGAAGTTGGTTTGGAAACATATTCAGCTATGCTTCATCCCCTGCTTTGCGTTTGTGTGGGCGCCCCGTGCTAGCAGTGTCCAAGCGTTTTTTTTTTTCCCCCTTTTCACACCGCGCCCCCCCTGCAATGGCTCTGCGGGCCCCACACTTTGGGAAGCTCTGAATTATGGTAAGTAAAAAAATGCTTACATTCTAGAAAAATAAACTTTGCGCCAAAAAACCAAACATAAACAGGACTTCAGTGGGTGGGTTCTTGGCCCATCTCTGAATTCTTGACAACGATGGGATTGACTGGCTCAATATTTGATAAAAGTTGGGCTTCATCACTTAAAATTTCAGTGCGGTGCTAAACCCAAAATATAATAAATGCATTTAGAAAGATAGCAAATCACATCATTCTGAGTGAAGAATGAAAAATGCTCACATGCGCTCCACATCAGTATAGGTGCTCTCTTTTAATTCATTGATTTAGCAGTATCCACAGACCCCTTCCCAGTGTAATGTTCCATTTCTGATCATCTTGTGAATAAAACTATTTACCAACTTTACTGAATGAAATTAGTTTGCTTCCCTCCATCCTAGCAGAGCGTGGTTTTAACATGTAACGTCCTTTCTGTTAGCCTCAGCTGTCTCCTCTCGACTGCACAGTTCTATTTATGATCACCAAAAACTGCTACGGTAGCATAGCTACTGTAAATTATTAACATTTAAACTTTTCAATTGGTAAAAACTGCACTGCAAAAATCTACACCTACCTGTGTCCTGCCACATCTTGAGACTGAACCCACTGCACCAGCCAGGGGATCCAAATCCTTGGCTTCCATTCAAAATATGCAACATATTCTTTAGAAATACAAATTCATGTTCTTTTTTTCAACTTGCTCTTTCCAAATCCTGAACAGGTGTCGAGTCAAACTGGTAAACCTGTAAACTGTAATTTTTCCTCTAGAAACCAGTTTGTTTATTCAGTGACTGGACATTAGATTTAAGCCCCCATTTAGCCATTGTGATGTAAATGTTACCTCACATAAAAGATTTAAATAGTAAGCATAGGAAGCTGTATTTTATTATGTATATTATCCACTGACTACTTCTCTGAACTCCAGAGTGCAAGTGAGTGCTACTGTCATTATCATTTAAAGTAATGCACCTCAGATGTAAATTATATCTGGTGTAAGGCACACAGTGTACCGCAGAATCATATTAGCCTTGTTCCTGTTTGCAGTGATTACCATTAAATAAATGTATGCCTCCCATACATGCTCAAAAAACCCCCAAATGTGTTAATGCGTTTTTTAAGACAGAGACAGAGAAAGCAGAGGAGACAGAAAGATATAGACGGCAAACATAAACGACCAGTCAACCATGACTCATCCATAAAAAGCTATCATCATGGAGCAGTATGGTGAAGGTCATTATCTGGTGCAGTGCAAAAAGAATGGGCTATTATGAGATGCAGAGGCGAGCTGCAGGCCTGATGTTGGTGCCTTGAAGCTGTGATGTGAATCAGACTACTGCACTTTGGAAAAAGGAGGCCGTGCAGGTAATGAGGATATTTCTTCTCCCTCATTAGCATGATATCAAATTTTACATTAGCTTCATTTTCAATGCTATTACAGTGAGCCCATTTATCCAGAGTTTATAAATGGACACAGCTACTGCATTTATCAAATTGCCGCTGTGCATTCTTGACACAGAACCAGAAATGTATTTTCACCCAGTAAACAGTCCAGGTCAAATTCAATTAAAAAATCCAAATGTTTTAACTATGAAAGTCACAGGTTGTCATGCATAGTTTTGACCAGTTCTGAACAACTGGTTTACAGCCAGGGTCTGCATCGTGTTCAGGCTCCACTGACAATAGCTAGAAACAGTAAAAAAAATAAATAAATAAAAAAGATGGATGCAGCTGCTGTGACAAATGGCAGGTGTATCTGACTGCAAAAGTGCACAGTCACTGGCTAATGACTTGACAATCACAGGTGAGCAAGCAATGAGCATACACTGGATAATCTATCTTTCCCAAAGTTAAATTGAACATCGGAACAGAACCACGGCAGACACGACCACATTTGCATGCTTTTCATATTTTATTACCACTCGGTTGCTGATACAATACGAGGCCGCGGCTTTCCAGTCGCCCGCGAACATACACACCAACATACAACGACAGGACCCAGTTCCCATTTTATGCGGCGAGGCGTGATTGCGGATGCCGCTCAGGTGCGTCCGCCTACCTTGCAACGGCACCGCAAATGACACCCCACCACAAACATAGATATATGTACACATATATATATACACAAATTATACATATGCATAACCAAGACACAAGAAATGCTCTGGGCTCAATATGCACATTAGTCACTGCTTCAACACTCATCTCAGGTCTGTTAACAAGCGCAATAGATAGAAGGAGAGAAGTGGTTCTGACAAGAGCTGCTGAAAGAGCAGAAGAAGAATGGAGCTTGTAAGGGAGACAGACAGAGAGAGTGGACCGTGTTAGTTTTTTTTGTGTGTGTGTGTGTGTGTGTGTAGACGCATTAAACATAGTGTTATTTTTATTTTAAAAAAAAGACTTGGGTAGGCTCTGGCTTTATTTTCCATTTAATATCAGATTCTTCAAAGCTTGTTTTAGTTTTTGTGATGATCATTATTTCAGTAAGGTACAGTGCTCACCTTTTATAACTGCTCAACACATTCCTGTATGTTATGTCTAATTACTGAAAAAATTGAAAATGGAATGGAAAAAAAGACGGATTTAGCAACTAGCTTTGATGATCAAAGCTAGCTGCCACGATCCATCAAATATTTGTGCCCAGGTTTCTGTAACTCGATGATCTGGGCATATTAAATGCAGGTTTATTAAATGTAAGGTTTCTGACCTGGAAAATAAATCCATCTTAAGCTTACACCTCAGTCCTACATTCTTTTGTCATTTTAATCCATTTGCTATTCCTTAAATGAGGTATCGTTATGTATAATATTTTCATGATATGTGCAGACTGAGAACTCCAGTGTGTGTCTCAAGTTAATTTGATCATTTGATGAGCATCCATGAAAGAGCTCTCAGGTGGAATCAATATCTATCCTTAAAGAGATCAAATTTTAACATTGAAATTGTGTGTTGGTCCTCTCATAGTTGGAGAACAAATTCAAAACCAAACAGTAATCAAAATGTTCCTTCACTTTTAATATAAATGCAGTATGCATGTCTGTCAAAAGTGCAGAATCTAAAACTGGTCCACAGCCAGCATGTTCATGGTTATGTCAGCCTGTCCCCCCTCTCTGATTACTGCTCCATTCATGCCTCTCAGTTGAAACTGTAATGATGACTGCTGCTACTGCTAGTGATTAAAAGAATATTTACACACTTTCTGCTCTTGCCTATTAGCTAATAATGATGTTTTTACAGCAAGCGACAGCAAGCCATAAATAAGAGAGCTCAGCTGCTCAGCATCTTCTAACTATAGAGGAGATGATGTGGATCAGAGATAGGTCAGCGCCTCAAGCTTCCACTGTTCTCTTTTACACCCAGATTTCTGTTCCCTTTCTCCTCTTATCTGCACTCTTTTTAGCCATTCTACGTCCTGCTTTTGGAGCCTGAATTTAGGTACAAATCCAAGTCAGCAAACTGCTAACAAGTTTTAGACATTTAGACTTCAACATCTAAGTATTAGTTAAAGAATAAATGCTAAAAATAACTACTTTTATTTATGATGTGTTATATTATATGACTAATATTATTGTGGGTTGTAAAAAAGTAAAGCACAAAGACAAGAAGCCGTCCATCTTCTGTGCCTGCAAAATCTGGGTTTGGCGGTTGCCAGGAGAACTGTACTTGCACTGTGACAAGTGTACACTTTGGTGGAGGGGGGATTATGGTGTGGGGTTATTTTTCAGCAGTTGGGCTCGGCTCGGCTCCTTAGCTCCAGTGAAAGGATCTCTTAATTCTTCAGGATACCAAGACATTTTGAGCAATTTTATGTTCCTAACTTTGTGGGAGCAGTTTGGGGATGGCCCCCCTTCCTCTTCCAACATGACTGCGTACCAGTGCACAAGACATAAAAACATGCATGTGTGAAGTGGAAGAATGTGAGTAGCCTGCACACAGTCCTAACGTCAACCCAATATAACAACTTTGGGATTAATTAGAGCAGAGGATGCAAGCCATGCCTTCTTGTCCGACATCAGGGTCTGACCTCACAAATGTGCTTCTGGAAGAATGGTCAAAAATTACCATGGTCACTCCTAAACCTTGTGGAAAGCCTTCCCAGAAAAGTTGAAGCTGTTATATCCACAAAGAGTGGGCCAAAATGCTTTCTTCCATTATTACAATTCCTCTCCATGTTGATTTGAATTCATGGAGGGTGGGCTTTATAATGTCCACTTGACATTCAGGTGCATATATAGTAGCTCAGTTTGGTGTTTAAAAAAGCTATTCGTTTCTCATGTTAGGTAAAAAAAAAAAAAAAAAGGTATACGAAAAACAAGTGTTTCAAAAGTATATTGCAGTATATTCTTATAGAGGTAGAGCACAGTGCTCTTACGTCAGTTTACCAATAGAAACCAGGGGTTGATCTACAATGCATATGTGCAAACCAGAAAAAAGCTGCTGACTCTCAGCTTGCCCAGCTCAGCAATATTTGTTAACGGGAGATGAAAACACCCATAAAACAGAGACAGCTACAGTTTCTTATGAGCACAAAATAAGCAGAGCTGACTGATGCCCCAAGAGGGCAGTATTGAAAAGGATTGATGCAAACTGGCGAGGAACTTTATGACAGTGCTGTCTGAGATGGTAAAGGAACTGGTTCTTATATTAAATTATATACATAGCATTTTTTTCTCAATTATCCTTGGAATAGAAACAGTCAAGCGCTTTCTATCCTAAGGATACTCTGGGATGCAGATTGGACAATCCAGTGATCAAACCACCAACCATCCAATTTGTAGATAACCTGGTCTACTTCCTGAGCTACAGCCAGCTTAGATAAACGAAAGTTAACATTGCTTGTTGTGATGAAAGGGAGGAAGTTTCTACAAACCACTGTATCCAGGCCCAGCTTGGCTGTGATGGGCTCCCTCAGTCTTTTTGCTCCAGGGTGAATGTAACTGTTAATGATGTGGATTTCGGATCCTGTTAAATGAAAATAACAAATTTATATGAAACCTTCTGCTGGTCTGCCAGTAACCTAAATCAATACTGTGCAGACTTTGACTCCAAAAACAGGAACAAGGATCTTTATTTTGATATGCAGCTAATATTCTCAGGTCAAATCAGAAGCACTTTGGGTCCTTAAATAAAGTAGGATTTCTTTTTTCCCAGATTTGGGAAATTCTTTTAATACAGCATTTGCAAAATTAAAATAAATGTAAAAACACAACAAATATGCAAAATAACAAATAGCTTACATGAGTAAAATGGTATATATGAAACAATTCAAAAAAGGGCAGAGTTGAAGTAAACTGTTAACAGATGACTTTTTGCTGGGACGATGTATTGCAGTGTAGAGAGTTACTGCAGTTACTGAGAGAAGGATGGGAGGGATGAGAAAGATTTGCTGTATCTGTCCTTGTGGCAGCAGAGCAGTCATGATTTGAATGCCGATTGTTGCTGATCATGTGCATCGTACCATTTTAGTAGCTGCTTCTAGACAGATAATGATCCTTGTCACACTGGTATCATGTACACAACAATGAGTTCATTGGTCTAATTTGGCCGCCCCAGTTACCACATCCAAATCCTTTTCATATAGTATAATTGGACGTATACAGTCCCAAAATGTCCAAGAACAAAAATATAGATCTAGAAAGGAATGCAACAAATCCATTGTAACTACTTATATTTCATCAGAGCAAAATCACAAAGGAGAAACATCCTTGAAACTGCTGCACTGAGCTGCTCATCCTGTTACCAGTGGTCTTGAATCACTGTTCATTCTATTTTTTTTAAATGTATTTATTTTTACACAAGTGCCATACAAATTGAAACAATGTTACTTTTGACTAACTGCTCAATCTCCTGGTGACAGCAACAATATTAATATAAGCATTAGTGGCTGAGAACCATTGATGCACTGAGCAGAATAAAAACAACATTAAACATTCAACAAAGGACAAGAAGACACAGTGGGATACAAAATGTTTTTTCTTCCTCTCAGCCCACACTCCTTTCACTACTCACTCATTATCTCTGGCTGCTGAAATTATTAAGTAAGTGTAACAGAGCTGCAGCCAGGTTGACAGACACATTGTAGGTTGAGATAAACCACTTGTAGATGTTGGCTTTTCCTGTCCCCAAATTAACAAAGCCTCGAGAGCTCTTGCCTTGAATAAACTGTGCACAACATTGTCATATCTGCAGCTTAAGCTAGAAGAAGAATAGAGGTTTAAAAGGCTGGTAATGGCAAAGGGTTTTTTAGTCTATATATTTAAACACTCTATATATTTAAATAGTCTATATTACATGCTCATATAAGCATATATTTTATCCTATAATGCAGCTTACCTTGGCACAGTGGTAACTCCTCACTCTAACAGTGCAGGGACGATTATGTGCTATAACATTCATGTGAGCACACAGTGTGGTCCTTTGATATGCCAAAGCTACTGTGAAGATCCATACAGAGGTGACTGCTGCTCTCTCCCTGCAGGGCCCCATCAGTTCTTTACAGGTGACATGATAAGACAGGAGCTGACACATTAGCCCCCTACCTGCCACATATTAACCACATGGCAGCCTGCAGGGCAGACGTCAGGCTTTGACCGACAGAAACCGTTTAATGGACTGTGTATTATACTGTAATTATGTATCCCTCTTTTATTGTTCAGTCTCACATTTTTATAGACTGATCTGATCTCTATATATTACATTCTTTAGCTTCAGAGTTGATTTAATGCAGTTCATGCATGAAGTGTAGTTCAAAAATAGGAAGCGTATAATAGCGAAAATCCTCATGCGATTTAAATTTCCTCTTCAAGAAAATTTTCAGTGCAGCTGCTATTGATATCACCAATTTTGTGGAGCTGGATTTAAGAAATAAGTGCTTAAAGTTAAAAGGTTTTAGGAAATGTTTAGCGCCGTCTTGTGCCAGTACGGAATGTTACGTCACAGGGTTGGTTGGTTGGGATCAGAACAATTTTATACAACAAAATAGTCTTTTATTTTATAAAATCCAAACATTTTACTATGTAACAGGTTACGCCATGCATCAGACCACAAACATAACTATATTTCCTACTGAAGAAAAATCGGGAATCCTGACATCCATCAGCATGTCGTTGAGGAAAAAAAATGTACGGTTACTGTGTAACCTTGGTTCTCTGAGTGAGAGACTATCTCTCCACCTTCAGGCCACTCAGAGACGCATTCCGATCAAGCTATCACCGGTGACACGTTTGCACAGCTGTTTATACGTAAGCTCTCGGGTGTGGCCGGGCTAGCCAGAGTGTCTTTAAGAAATATCTGTACGCCATGACCGGGGGGGGGTTTACACCCCGTACATATGGAATATGTTTTTTTTTTTTTGTTTGTTTTTTTTTTTTTTTTTTTAACCTGTCCCGTTTGGTTCTTTTGCCATCAGAATTATTGTCTAAAGGCGAAGAAAGATGCCCAACGGATTTACTTTACCAAATGGACCATCCCAGCCTTGCCGTAATGGTCCATTTGATTCAACTTTTTATTGTTTATTTTATTTTCACTTGCTGAATACGGGACAGACTTGACTGGAGGAGAGAATGTGGAGAAAGAAAGAGGGAAAGAAAAAAACCTGAGAAGAGGGACGGGGAAAAAGGGCAAAAAACAAAAACCAACAGAATAAGCAGACAAAAAATACATATATCGATCACCTGGATCACCTGTTGAGAAAGAAAAAAGAAAGCAAGCAGAAGAAAACGAGAGTAATAAACAAGATCACAATGATATATGAGAATATGACAGTAAATACTAAATATTAAACATTATTGTGCAGCACGTGAGATCGACAGCGCACAGTGTGCTTTGAGGTAGGAGCCAAAAAGGGTGTAATTTGTGTGTGTGATCACCCGTGTGTACACCTGTGAGCATGAACGCGCTTGTTTTTAAAAGGTTCCTTCATGTAATGATCTGCTAGAGGGTGTGGGGGGCCACTGCCCCGACCTCCAGGGCATGAAGCAGGTATGGAGGAGATCAAGACTCCAGACATCCAGAGGCCCCCAGAACACAAGAGACCAAGGAAGACCAACAGAGGGGCAGCCGCGCCACTATCCCAGAAAGAGCTGAGGAGAGTCCCAGATGAGGGGTCACTCAGCAGCCGCGGAGCAGAAGCCAGGGGGGGTTGCAGTGACGTGCCCGTGAGCTCCGCCGGCAGCCAGCTGTGCCTGAGTGGCCGAGCCCCGGGCCGTGAGGCCGAGGGCACCCCATCCCCAAAGTGGCCCGAGCGAGCCCCAGGCTCCAGGCCCCAATAAGCAGCCGCCAAGGAGTGAGCCGGTGGGTACCTGGGCGCCCACCCCCGGAGACAGAGAACCACCAACGCACCGATGTCTGAGGGCGTCCGCCACCGGCAGGGGAAGTGGTGGGGGGAGATGGGCCTCCAAACCTTGGAGGGCCTGAGATGTCCTCAGAGAGGTGGCGTCTGATACCCAACCTGACATATAGACACAGACAAACAGGCACACACAGATACAAACATCTATTCCCACCCTCATGCTCTCATATACAATTGCTCAACACTCACCCAACGTGGAGACAGACATAGAGAGACGCTGTACACACAATCACACTCCCCAAGCGTACTCTAAGCCCCGAGTCTAGGTACCCTTGCCCCTGGAGGGGGAAACTGCACCCAGACTCAGGTGGTGTAACCCTTTTCCCTGCGGTGGGGAGAAGCAGACCGCCCCGACTCCGCAGCAGCAGGGAGGCCCCATACACCAGACCCCAGTCGGACGGCCAACTCCTCCTCCTAGCCCCCCTGCTCCAGCAGGCCGCAGAGAACGGGGGTGTAGGAAGACTCCAAACCTCCCTCCACCCGCTCATATGTACTGTTGATGTATGTGTGTTCTAAGGTGCATTTAAAACCCAGGAGGGCATGGAGCCACCTGCCAGAGCAGCAGGTAAGCATATAGCCCCTCCTGCTAGCCCTCAATGTCTACATGTATTTAAAATTGAGAGGTGGGCAACGACGCCAGGGGTGAGGTGTACACCCTGATGGTAGTTTGGAATCCGTGTAGCGTGCCCACCTCCAAGATCCTATATGTATGTGTAATGAGAGTGTGAGTAATGTGAATGTCTAAGTTGTGGGATAAAATTGAGGCAGAGGCAGCCAGAAGGGGACAGAGGGGGGGGATGTCTCCTCTGCACCCTGGTGACACACCCCTACCCCAAGGCCCTGCATGTGTGGGTGATTGTGGTGGAGCGGGAAGAGGGAGGCCGCTGGAGATGGGGAGGGAAGGAAGGGAGGGGCAAGTGACCCCTCCCTGGGGCCAGCTCCCCCGCTGACCCCAGTAGGCACCCCCATGCTGTGCAACCCGCCAGGGAAAGGGGGCCCAGGCCCATCCGGACCGGGGCCCAGTGCAGCAGCGCCCCCCGGCCCCACAGAGCCCGGGACAATTCACCCGACCCCACCACAGAGAAAACTGCACCCACCCCATCATCCACTCATCTTCCAGACTACACAAGACAATAGACGCCCAGGCTGAGATCTTCCTCCACCACTCCTGTATCTCCCCCTCCTGCAGAGAGAGTTCCTGAAGAGAGGAAAGCTCCTGCAAGATGTGACAACCTCCCCCACCAGTTGAAGAGCCCCCCAGGTGGCTCGATGCACCGGCGGCACCCCGCGCCAGGGCCGGGCCCCCATACACCCACCCGCCCACAACCCCGGCAACACACCAACCAGGACCCAAGCCCCTGAGGCCCGGCCAGGGCCCCAGCCCAGAGACGGAGCGCCCCCAGAACCTTGACCGGGGGGGGGTTTACACCCCGTACATATGGAATATGTAACGGAGTGGTCTCGATATGGTAGAGAACTCCATGTCTCCTTCACTTACATTTGAGCTTTAGTTTTCCTCACTTCTAAAACAATCCCAATCGAAAGCTTAAGACCACTTGAAAAATGGTCGCCTCTCTGGCGTGTCTCTGGCGTGTCTCATGGATGCAACCCAACAGTTAGTCTAAGGAGCTTGAAAAGGTAAGCATCTGGACTTCTTTAAGTTTCTTGAAGATGTTTCACCTCTCATCTGAGAAGCTTCTTCAGTTCTGAACTGAAGATTACTATGGCATGGATGACTAAGAACTTACACAGACACCCCAGCAGTTACCATTTACAGTGAGGTCTATAAGTTTATGGACAATAACACAGTTTTGTCTTTATACAATATCTTAGTGCGTTTTAAATCAAATTATCAAGATGTGAATGAAGTGTAGACCTTCGGCTTTAATCGATTTAACAAAAGTGATAGAGAATTATCACTTTTGTAGCCCCCCAACCTTCAGAGGCTCAAAATTAATTGAACAATTGTCTTATACACAGTTTCATGGCCAAGTGAGGGTGTTCCCAATTCCAAAGAAATGTTGATGGAAGTGAGGGAGGCTGTCATTAGTCTGAAGGTCGACAGAATAGAAATATGTGGATGGGGAGGTGCATCATTGCCAAAGACACCTTCATGAATGGAAATACAGAGTTTACAACAAGGTGCAAACCACTGGTTACACTCAAGAACAAAAAGGCAGAAAACATCTAAAAGAGTTGCTAAGTTCTGAAAAACGTATTTGGACAGATGAAACTAACTTTAACTTTTACCAGAATGATGGGAAGAGCAACATATGGAGAAGGAGAGAAACATCTCATGGTCCAAAGCATACCACATCGCCTGTCAAATATAGTGGAGGCAATGTACTGTTTACTGATAATGTGACTGCTGATGTAAGTAGCACGATGGATTCTGAAGTGTACAGGACTACATTCTGCTCAGATTCAGCCAAATGATGCAAAACTGATCGGACAGCATGTCACAGCAGATAATGACCCAGAGCGTACTACAAAAGCAACCCAAGAGTTTCTCATATGCGCTGATGCCCACATCTCTTTGGCCTTCACATTTAATTTGCCAGTTTGAATTAGCTCCAGATAGTATGTGTGCCTCCTTTGTCAAGTCTTGCATTTAGCTCTGTCCACTACATGACACACTTTAGTGTTAATTTTTTATAGCTGTGTTAAGCTCTGCTGTACATGGTGGATGGATTCTAGAAGTCTTTTGGCAAATCAACAAAAGTCTGGAATATTCTGGCTGCCAGTTTAGCCCAAAGGGCGAGCAGGCAACCATATGCCACAAGGCTTAATGCTCCAGCGTGGGCTCACCTCAGACCCAACGCCTTTGTTGTGTGTCTTCCCCTGCTTTTCTATCCTAAAAAAGGCCCAAAAACCTATGAGCAGAGTTGAGAATAGATTATCTGTCATAGTATTTTTGAAAAGTTTGTGTTGTTGTTTTTTTTGTTTTTTGTTTTTTACAAAATCCAGTTGGAGTCCACTGTAAATGCTGTGACTTCACTACAGTTGAAAAGCACCTTTCATGTCTACAGGTGGTGAAAATGTGATGGTAAAACTCTACACTCTCAGAGGATGATTCCTTCAAGTTAGTCTATTTGGTTGTGGAATCTCTTCGACTGGCTGACAGTTTGCTCTCCATTTTTCATGGAAGTTTCATTTTACTGGCCTGTCACATCTCCCACAAAATATTTTAAAATTTTATTAATGGCATTATATAATTTATAGCTATAACAGAGTTGTAAAATGGAGTGTAGAGATTAATACGGATCTTAATCAAAAATTCATTGATGGAAGTGTCAGTCCATCTGGCCATTTCACACTTATCCTTTGTTGGGTCTTACTGGAAGCAGGCTAAGCCAGAAGTTTGTCTCCAAAGCAACATTTTTAAGCTCCACCTGATTTCAAAGATTTCAAGACTGGATGACATATATTCTCTATGGCGTATTTTAGGTCTACCCTAAGGTAACCTCCTAGTGGGACGTGATGGGAAAACCTGCACAGATAGCAGCCCAGGATGCATCCTAATCAGATGCCTGAACCACCTCACCTGACTCCTTATGATGCAAAGGAGCAATCACTCTACTCCAAGCTCCCACCAGACTGAACTCCTTACTCTATAAGGCACATACAAATCCAGCCTCCAGCTTGAGTTAATATGGTCTGCTGCCGACCCTGTCCAAATTATACAGTGATACCAGGTGCAGTGCGAAGTGGACAGGAGTCAAACCCAGGATCAATGTGTTGAATCTCAACCAAGCAACCAGTATCTGCGTCTGAAAAATTAAGACAGTGCAGAAAAGGGCAAAAACTGCAGTTCCTCTAGTGGCCACTTGAGGCTGGCTCCATGTTAAAATGTCCAACTAACAATAGCTGATAGCTTAGTACTCTGGCCTCCGGTCTAAATATGGTCACATGTGGCTCAAATATCGGCGGGTGATGTCACAGTGATTGCATTCATCTTTTATGTACAGTCTGCAGCCTGATCTGAACACTTGCAAACAAAAATAGAACAATGTAAATAATAGAAATTAGGTTGACCTGGTGTCCTTTTTCCATATAACACTAGAAATGACTTTGTTCCTTGTAAAAATCAGTCAAAGTACGACCAGTATGGAACCTGTCCCTCCACATGTTGCTACAGTGTTTTGATCACATAAATCACAGCAGGTACATTTTAATCCAAATCAGTGAGAAATAAATTTTTGAGGGAAATTGATTCCTGGTTTTAAAACGGACTTTCTGCTGTCAGTAAAATGTCTGATCTTTAGAAAAAACAAACTGCCATCTTATATTTAGGTATCATTTAAAGAGATACAGTGCATCTGTCAAAATCTCCACAGATAATAAAGGAACCGGTTAATGGATCGTTAACCATGAGGTACTTTAAGGAAGAGCGATCACACTCTTTTGTGTAGCCTGAGCAATGAAAATAAGACCTTCTGTCTGTGCAAATGAAGCTACTGAGTGACATGGCATCACCCTTGGCTTGTCTGCCTTGGGCTCAGATTCCTGGCTATTGTTGCTTGACAAGCTGCCAACAAGGCTGGCACCACTGATGCTCCTGACTCCTGCACTGATCCTGTATCTCAAGCATGGCAGCCTGTTAGCCGATGCTTTCAGTTTCTCAACAAACACTGCCAATGCACTAGTTATTACTCCAGTCTTACTTTTGGAACTGCTAAAGGCATCATGTTCCTCTAGCACTGTATCTGTTCATTTGTTCCTATCGCAGTGGCTACTTTATTAGATGTACATGTTTTATTGCTTTTTAATGCTAATATCGCATCACATTTAGGCATGTAGACATAGTAAAAATAACTTGCTGAACTTCAAACAATCAGAATGGGGAAAAAAGATGGTTTCATTGACTTTGAACATGGCACGGCATGGTTGTTGGGGCCAGACGTGCTGGTTTGGGGACTGATTAGGAAGACAACACTAACTCAGATTGCAACGCCATTACAGCAAAGATAGACATTAGTCCTTACAGCTGGTGGACAAAATCAGCAGAAGACCACAGGTTGCTATTCCTGTCAACTATGAACAGGAAACTGACATTAAAGAAGAACATTGCCTTATCTGCTGTGACATTAAGATGGTAGGGTCAACATGAAAGCATTGATCCAATTTGGCTTTAATCAGTGATCAGCGGCTGATGATGGTGATGTAATGTTGTGAGAATATTTTCTGGGCACACTTTGGGCCCCTTAGTACCAACTGAGGATTGTTGTTGCCTCAGCCTCAAATAGTATTGCTGGTGACCATGTCCAGAGGTGGCAAAAGTACAGACATTCTGTACTTAAGTAGAAATACAGATAGTAGTGTTAAAAAATACTCCAGTAAAAGTCAAGGTACTGATTTAGCTTCTTTACTCAAGTAAAAGTTAAAAAGTACCAGCTCAGAAATGTACTCAAAGTAACAAAGTAAAAGGTTGCTCTTTGGAGGACGTTTCTACCACCTATTTTTGTGAAAAGCTAACTGAGCCTTGTGTTATAATAATGTAATAATAAAATAACATCAGTACATAGGAATACAATAGGATGCAAGACAGAGGGCTCCCTTACTATTTATATTATAATTTGTACAGCATTTTATGAGCACCTTTCACTTTATTAAAAGGAGGTTATCTAGCACTTTATTTAGCAACGTACTTTAAGCATAGATTTGCACATCAATAACATTTGCATACAATAAGTTTAATTATTTATTGAATATTTATTGAGTATTTTAATAATTAACATGTAGCCTTTGTTCCAGGTCCTGCACAGCTCTTCCTCATCAGGATATGTGGTGGTTGTCTGTGAGGAGAAAAGAATTGTTACTGGGAGCAGAAGGTAGTAAGGAGAACTAACGCAAATGTGTGTGAAAAGTCTAGAAATAAAGGTGGTGCAAATAAGTGACCGAGATGTCATTACTCACCTTTCTTTCCTGTGTCCTCTCCAGGGTGTTTGGGCAAATGTTTCCGGGGGTCCAGACACCATTTAAAGGTTCCGGGAGAGGCTATGGGTTAAGGGAGTGTGGGGAATCTTTTGTGCTTGGGTTTTTGGTGTTTTTATAATAATGGGTATGGTGTCAGGATAAAGTGTGAAATGTTTATGAATATGACAAAGGAAAATTTATGCATATATTTATTTATTGAAATTGATGTATTGTATAATGTGGTGGAAGGTTGGGATTTGAGAACTCACCTGTTAGTGGAATAATGGTTTAGCCTGTGACAGTATTTAAGGCTGCCAGTTGTCATTAGACAGTGATTGTTTTGTAAGGAGAGCTATATGGTGAGTAAATGCCTCTTGTTCCACTATACTTGTCTTGGTCTGCCTCACTGTAAATCCAGCCACAAAAGGTTGCCCTGTTACAAGAAACTTAGCTGTAAATTGTTAAGTAAAACATGAGCAGAGAAGAAGGAGTTTTAAAAAATAGCTCTATTTTCTGTTTCCTCCGTTGTAGAGGGTGACTTTGCCTCTAAACAGGAAAATTAGTAGGGAAGAGGCTAAAATGGAATTCAGCAGGTGGGAGAACCTTTAAATCCATCACAGTATAGGTAACTAACCTGTTTATCCTGCAGTTAACTGCAGAGTATTTTCATTCAACCCATAAATAACACAGTTAGTCTGCCTCAGTTTGTTTTGCAGCACATTTCACAATCTGAAAAAAACACAATGTCACATCTACAGATCCAATATCTGATTTAAAAACATGAGGACTTACATGAAAGCTTTACATTTCCAGTTTATTAAATCCCACTGAGCAGTCCTTCCCTTTAAACCTAACCTCTCCTCTTCCTCTCCTGTCCTGCCTTTCTTATCTTTCTCCATCTTTGAGTAAAGTTAGCTCTCTTTCTTTTCTCTCCCTGTGAAATACAGCAGCTGTTTAGCTAGCAACACACTGTGAGCCAAACTGCACACAAACAGTTGAATTTGAAATTACCTGCCACTCTCTTATGACTCTCTTTACGCTCCTCCCTCCTCTTTTGGAGCTCTAGCTAGATGCTGAAGTACCACAACCGCAAATATCGACAAAAATAAAGCCCACCATGGGCTTTCATGTGTTACTGTTTAGACTCAAATCGGTTTGACATTTAAAGGCTCGCATCAAAGTGAAATACTAAAGAAACGAGCCTGTTTTGAAAATGTAAGGTGTAGAAAGTACAGATAATTGTTCAAAACTGTAGGGAGTAAAAGTAAAAAGTAGTCAGAAAGAAAACTACTCAAGTAAAGTAAGACACCTGAAAATTCTACGTATGTCTAAGTACAGTAACAAAGTATTTGCATTTCATTACTTCCATGTCCATCCCTGTGTAACCACATCTTCTGATGGCTGGCTTAAACTGGCTTCTCAAACACAACAATGACTTCACTGTACTCTGTACACTGTATGTGATGGAATGACAGATTTGCATAATGCATGTGCATCCAACAAATCTGCAGAAACTGTGTGATGCTGTGTGATACATCACTTTTCGGGCATAATTGCCATAAATATATTTTATACGCAATGAAGGTTTATACCCAGCACTATAACAGAAAGTTGTTAATGCATTTTATTCTAAACCCTAAATGTAAATTAGACAGTGCAACATCTTAAAAAAAAAAAGAATTCAAACAACCCAGCACGGCAGCCCGATGTGAGAGATTTGGCACTATTTGCCTGCAACCAGCACCTTATGAGTAGTGTGACAGCCAGATAAGCAAAGTAGAATCAGGTACGGTATAAACCCCAGTGCTACACTGGTTCAGCACTACCCTGGTTCAGTGCTACACTGGTTCAGCGCTACACTGGTTCAGTGCTACACTGTTAGAGAATAGATACATACAGTGTGTCTTTGTGAACTCTGAGAACATAATTTGCTGCCGGCAACGTTATCATGGCAGTGCCATCACACTTCCTGAGTGCAAATTGAGTTGAGTTGGTTGCTGCTTTGTGGTCAACCTCATTATGCACTGAATGCTTTGTGGTAATCAGAATCTAGGCATTCAGTGGTGTAATTATCTGAAACTATCTGTTTAAAAAGCAACAATTTTATAATTAACACCCAGTGTGTTGTCTTCTATAGTATAAAATATTGAAACAGAAGAGGAAACGCTCACCCAGAGGTACTTACAGTAAAGGGAAATAATTATGGCACCCTTATGAAAGATGTTTAAAAGTCCATTACTTATATTGGTTTGAGCTTTTCAGCTCTCAGTGGGACTCATTTTTGTATAATTATTTCACAGGTAAAATTTGTAGCCCGATTTTGAAGATGAATTATGAGCCAAGAGTATGCTCTATTTAAAGAGTCTTTGTAGCTCACCTAACACCTCCTGCCAGGCTGAATTCACTTCCAACCCTCTGAACTGGCTTTTTGGGCTTCTTTGCAGGTGCATTCTCATTTCAGTGATAACATGAACACTGTACCCTGCACACCCTCCTTCTCATGGAAGAGTCCGGGGATGTCAGTGGTGTGTGTGTGTGCGTGTTTGTCTGTGTGGTAATGGTACACCACCTCATACCTTATTAATGCTGATTTCTCTGTACTGGTTCCTTTGGCTCAGAGGGTAAAATGAAGAGAGGATGGAGATTGCTGCAAATTAATGGATAGAGGAGAAGAGCAGAGAGAGGGGAAGAGAAGAGAATGACATGATGGAAAAGTGGTGACTTAATGATGTCTTGAAGAACTGTAAAAAAAAAAAATCAGCAAAAAGAAGGGCAGAACAGCAGGGAGGGGAACAAAAAACAAAACGTAGGTATACTGTATGTGGATAGAGGGGAGCCATCCATCCCCATGAAGAGGTCACTGGAAACTGCCTCATTAACCAGACAGAACACATAGATCCTCCCTTGGGTGAATTACTATAACAATGATGAGCCGTGTATCGCAAAAATAACACACACTCACACACACACACACACACACGCTGCCATAGTAATAATGAGCAGAAGTGCAACGGTGCTTGTACGCAGGTGAAAACCCCTTCCTGTGCTAATGTATGTGAAAACAGCCGATCAGGTTTCCAGACATTAAAGATGCTATATTCTTTAAGTTACCACTTCCTCCCAGAATACACTCGGACACAAGATCACTTGGTGCTTGGAGATGTGCTGCTCCAAGGACAAACTCAGGGAACAAATGCACCTTTGCTCGTCGTTCGATAACCTGCCAAAGTGCTACGGAAAATACAAATGCATCATTGTACTTTCAAACCTAAACAAACCACTGCCAGTGTTTACAGGGATGAATGCTGTAAAGTAGATTGAAACCCATCATTGTCACCAGTTGTTGCTGTGTGTGGAGCACCTTCTATTAGTCTAATGCATTACTGTTATCAGTTATCACTCCAGGTTTAATGTGGACTGCATGTAAAAGATGAGTGTATTGACTTGTTAGTTTTGGACACTGTGTTCTGAGGCGTACTGCTCACTGTCATACTGATTTCTTTGGAGCCAGAAGTGACCATATTTAGATATGAAGGTGAAGTGCTAAGTGCTAAAAATGGCCAGTCGGTTAGCAGAATCTATAAATTGTATGGGTGCAAAGCACAAACACACATTTACGCAGATGGATTAAAAACTAGAATTTCACTCAGGAAACTGACACAGTGGATTATAATATTTGACCAGATCAGTGACTTGAATTAGCAGAGGTGGACACCTATCAGCTACAGTTGACGGTATGTGTTGGCACAGCAGCAATGTGCCTAAACTGAAGCCTTATCAGTATTTGAGGGTAGGATTTTTTTTTTTTTTTTAAATCACCCACCTTACAGCTGTTATGAAGGTGGAAACTAAACAGAACATGTACTATGCTCCAAGAATGATTTTTACACAGTAACAATGTCCTGGGATTTACAGCTTCATTTTTACACATGAATCTCAGCCAGTGTTAGGAGAATGGAGTCTGGGATTCGTCAAAGTTGCTCTTTTTTTTTTTTTTTTTTACATTCAATACAAACAGCAGATTCACAGCCTCAGCTACGTTCTCACTTGTGGAAATACTGAGTTTCATTTGGGTATGGTGCTGTCTGGACAGAGCATGCAGGGGGAGGCCACATGAGTAGTGATGTGTCGGTCGCGAACGAAAAAGCTCTTAGAGCCGGATCTTTGACGTGAACGACGCGAGCCGGCTCCTTATTGCTAGCCGTGGGGTTTTTTTTCTTTCTCTCACCCTCTCTCTCGCACTTTTATGTGGAGTGAATAAATAAAATTATATTTACGGTGGCCCCTAGAGACAAAGCACGTAAAAACTTCAAAACACGTAAAAACTCCAAAACACGTACAAACTCCATAGCACGTACAAACCCTGAAGCACGTACAAAACACAACAGAAGTGCTCCAGGATGCTAGGCGCAGTGTTGAGCTTTTGTTACCTAGTGGCTACACAAGCCAGGAAGTACCAACGACCGGATTTGGTGTGTGGTAGTAACAGGTAAATTAAATTTTTTTTAAATTATTCGAATATATATGAGTGCTTGTGTATAAATACACAAACAATACACATATGCTTTCAATTGTGTAATTTAAGTGATCTAGGTAGCTCTGTTTTGGAAGTCTAGTTAAAGCTAGAAATGTGTTTTGGAGTTTGTACGTGCTTTGTCTCTAGGGGCCACCGCATATATTTATATATAAACATATATAAATAAAACCACTTTTTTTTTTACATTAGTAATTCCTTTTGTGCATAATTTTATATTATTGTTAATAATAAATTAATTAAAGCAACAAAACAACCTGAAGAGCCGGTTGTGGAAAGCCAAAAGGCAAGGATATCAACAACAGCAACCCCCTGACACAACAGAACAGGCATAAGTAAATGCCATGAGAAGCACAAACCGGAGGAGTGTGGATGGAGGTGGGTTGCAAATTGGCTTGCAAAGGCAGCAACATGGGGCTGAAACTTTAAATAGCACACCAAATGGACAATTTGCAATAAAATGTGCCAAAGAATATCAGCTGAGCAAACAGTTCATGTAAAATAGCATTAAATCAACGGATGTACCAAGATTGCTGACTGTGCTTGACACTGTCACCTGCTAAAAGTAACTATGATCAGTTTAGGGATGGGCAGTCCTGGGAATGTGCACCACTGTTCCAAATTCTTTCCATTTACTGGATTCCATAAACCTTAAAAATGACTTTGTAATCTTTTCTAGACTGATGGACAACAATGACTTTGTTTCACAGCTGTTTTTCTAGACTGAGGCATGATGTATTACATTTTTAGTCTACTTCACTTTTTTAGACATTTTCTCTTTAAGTGATTTCTTGATCCAACAGGCCTGGATGTGCCTCGTGAAACTGAACTTTCCATAAAAAAGTTGTTTTAATCAGTTCATTCATGATGTAATAATTGTGCAATTTCTTTTCACATTGGTACTACTTTTTTCAGTCATTTGTCCAGTAAATATAGTGGAGTCAAACTCAAACTTTTTTTAATTATCATGTAGAGCAGTAGAATTGATGTGGAAATGATTGGTGGGAAAATGAAGAAAAACTGAGGGATTCAGTTACACAGCTGCCTCTCACATACTCTCACTGAATAAATTAGCATGTTTTCACAAAGGTTAAAGGGATAGTTAAAATAAGAACAGTGAAAGAAGTTGAGGCATTACATCTGTTGTGAGCATTGACAGAGCTGAGTTTTTCCATATCAGCTGTAGTAAAAGTATTCAAGTTTAAATGGGAACAAGAAGAATGCAAGTAAAAATCAGATTTTGAAGGAAATGTTTTTACGACTGCAGTCTGCAGCACAGTTTAACATAGTCCAAGTAAAAAACATGAAACTGATGTACTGCACATAAGTTTATAGCATTTGCTAATTTCCAACCAGTGTCCCTTGTTGGGCTTACATTCACAATACACGGAGATAAAACATACATTTTCATGAAACCAAAATACACCATGAATACAGCTACAATTAACAGACAATGTAAAAACAAACAAACACTGTCAGAAATTGAGCAATCTGATTCTGTGTCGGTATGAATAACAGTACATTTACTACTGCAGAGATAAGCTCCTGAATGAAAACGGTGCTACACGTTACAAAACCCCATTTTCTAGGTCAGCTGGGTCAAAAGTAATACACAATCCAAAGACGTCAATGCCAGCACACATAAATGTATTCCCATAGCTGCTAAAGGTCACTTAATTTTGAAAGGTAATTATAGGTTATAATAAGCTGCTCTCATGCAATATGTGGTTGATTATGTGCAGGAAGATGGTCCTCTTGGAACCAAAATGTCAATGCATTCGCAAAAGCATAAGCATAACTGTGAGATGCACTATAAAAGGAAGATCTTGCCTAACGACCCACCTCCCTCATTTGCTTCCCCTTCTTGGATGACCTGGAACACCTTTCAGGATCCTCCATTGGTGAAAACTACTGCCAGAGATCTACACGTCTTCTGAAAAATTACCTTTTTCTATATATAAATAATAGTTATTTTGAACTGTGAAGACCATAAAAAACACAGAGCTGGGCATGAGCAGGTTATGGAACAAATTTGTTAGGCTGAATTATAGTGCCCCTCTTATTTTTCCAGCCAATAAAGGCTCCAAAGGGAGATCTTCATAAGGTTGTCAAATTTAAAGGCTGCTGTGATCATTTCTGTTATCATTCTGCAATCTTCGCTATAGAAAGAAACACTAGTATACGGTCCGTGTTGCAGCAGTTTTCTTAAAAGGCGTGTGGTACTTTTTAAAGTAGTGATGCACTAATGCAAGCTCAATGCTATTAAAGTGAAAAGTTTTATTATCCAGTCACTGCTACTGACAGAAACTCTCTAGCATGAACTTTACACACTCCCTGCCCTGCACAATCCCCCAAAGTCACCTTAACCTTTTAACAGAGATCAAAGAGGGGCAAAAAAAAAAAAAAAAACGAAATACAGAGACACAAGAAAGCTTTAGTCACAGTTCAAAGCACCGATATCTGTGTGTGTGCGTGTGCGTGTGTGTGTGCGTGTGTGTGAGAGAGAGAGAGTGCAAAGAAATGATGGAGAAAGTGATGAGAGAAGAGAGAGAGAGAGTCAATGAGGCACAACCTGACTTCAAACACATACAGATTAACCTTACACCCCTCCTCTTAGTGGCATGTTGGTTCTGCCAGGATCCAGAAACCTATTAGTGAGTCCAAGCTCTCTTTAGAAAGATCGTGATGGGGAGGGTGGGGCACTGCAGTGGCACTGTCTAAATACAAAGAAATCCACCTGAACACTTGTTTCTTCCCATTTAATTGGTTCTGGCTCAGTTTGTACTCATGTATATGTATAGTTTTACTAATGATGTGAAGAAACCAACCACAGTTGTAGAAAAAGGATAATCAGAAGTCTTATTGAGAGGTTAATAAAAGAGCTGCTCATAGGTCATCAAACACAGCTGGACCTTGAGTTCAGAAATAAAAATAATCCTGCCAATTCCAAGGTTACTAATCTGAATAAAAACATAATCCAAAATGAACATTTAAAGTCATGAAAATTTGATCTCAATATATTCTTTCAGTGTTTGGATATAGCCTATAGGTGATCAGTCTGCTAAAGGAACTAATGTGATGACCAGTAGCTGAAAATTAACATTAAATAATGCAGAAGATCAACAAGAGTTGTGGCTAAAAAAGTTACTTTCACTATTATATAAGCTACTTGGATATTCTTTGCCTCTCTGAAAGTACTCTGTCAGAAACCTCTGAGGGTCTGTCTGGGGGATTTTCCTCCTCCTCCTCGTTACTTCTTTTTCTTTTTTGGAGTTCTCTATTCTATGGTTATTCATCTGCTTGTTTAAGTTTATGGTGTTGACACAGGAGTGAATATCTTATATATACAGATTACAGTTTACATTGTTCTCATTTGCAACCATAGAATATCTCCTCTTTTTTTCTGCTATCGTGCTGTCTCACACTCCAGAGTCACATGACAGCATGGCAACAAAACACGGCAGAGCAGGGGAGGAGGTGACAAGCAACATGTGCATGCAAGATGTGAGAGAAGCAGCGTTTGTTCAAACCTGTCCACTTTTTGATGGAACAGGAGCTATGTACTGAAAACAGAGGGGAGAAACAAACAAAGGTATCGATCCCTTCACACTAGTATCAATCAACTGGTATTGATACTATCAATATTTGGATCAATTCACTCATAGCAGTAGGTTGTGAAGTCCATACTCATAGTTAAATCTGCTGTAGTGTGGAAGTGCCAATGCAAAAGGGTCTTTGGTAACATAAAGTAGTCCTAGTAATCCTGCTACTTTTCTCAATAAGCAATAGATTTTTAATGACTAACAAATTACTTTAAAAATGTAATGCTACTCAACACTGTCTGTCAGGCTTATAGTATGATTTACTGTTTCTAAAGTTCTACAACACAGAAACATTGTGTTTTACATTTTGCCTCTGTGCAGAGTAGCTTCACAGTGTTTGGCTAGAATAGACTGCAAGACAACAATGGAGGGGTAAAAGATAGATAGATGAATGAACTAATTTAAATATTCATTAATGTGCATAAAATAAAGAAGGTAAAGCTGCACAGTTTCATGCAAGTCATTTTAAAGTCTTTTTTAATGGAAAACCTTATAAATAGCTGATGAACATGAAGGAGTTTTTATGGTCTGACCAAGTGAGGTTAGGTCACCTTTTAAAGAAAAGCCAGCATGTTGTATGAAGGTTCAGTTATCTGTGCAGAATATGGCTCAGTGAGATGAGAAAGGTACAGATATCCCCTCTGGCTGCATTAGATTCATCTGTGCCTAAAATGTTTGCACAGGGAGAGAGAGTCTGTATGTGTGCTGACCTAAAAAAGGCAGAAAGTCAGTGTAGGTTCAGAAAAAAATGTACAGATAAGAGATTTGACAAGAACACACTTCAAGCCAACACACCCAACAATAGCAGCAGAGTATAGGCAATTTTCAGGGAATATATAAGCATTTTTTGCAAATGTGTTTGCTTTGCTTACCAGATTTAGAAGAAAAGACTAATATTAACCTCCTAGGACCTGGCGTCCACATATGTGGACATCACATTTTTGGTTATTTAGACCCAAATACTCAATTTTGCTCTACAAGGGCCTGATATCCACTTACGAGGACATTATACTGCAACTGTTCTATCGAAATTTTAAAGGAATATCCTCATTTGTGGCTCTCATTTTTCTTAGAAACAAAAACTGGGTAAAAAAAAAATCTGGTAATTCTTTGTTTTTACATTCATCGGGCCCCAATCAGCCCAAATATCAAAGAGAAATTAAAAATGCATGCTCTGGAAGAGTTCGGGTCTTAGGAGGTTAATGCGTTAAATAAGATCATTTTGAGCATCTTAGAAATTTGCTTGAAATTTAATCAGCACGCTCTTCTACCCACAGGATGAACTGTGTTCATTTGAATTCCCCATGAGCTTTTTATTTGCCATATTCTTTAGCCAGAATGTCACATTCAATTCTATTTATACAACACCAAATTACAACAACAGTTGCTTCAAGGAACTTTATATTATAAGGTAAAGACCTGACAATAATACAAGGAATACACAGAAAACCCCAACAATCAAGTGCTTTGGCGACAGTGAGAAGGAAAAACTCCCTTTTAACAGGAAGAAATTTCTGGCAGAACCAGGCTCAGGAAAGGGCGGCCACCTGCCGTTACCATGAGCGGAGACAGGGCAAAGACACGCTGTGGAAGAGAGTCAGAGATTAATAATAACTAATAACTAAATGCAGAGAGGTGTATAACACATGGTGAGTGGAAAAGGTGACTGAAGAAGCAGTGCATCATGGGAATCCCCCAGCAGAATCCAAACTGGAAGCTGGTTCCACAGAAGAGGGGCCTAAAAACTGAAGGCTGTGCTGGGTCCACATCTACAAAACAAAAACCAAACAGCAGTCTCCAGTGGAAGAGCATGCTGTTTTTAAGACTGTGTCAGATGAGAGTGCTACCATTCGACATTTAAAGTACGCCGTAAACTCAAACTGTCAGTGCCAAGTCCTACAGTAGTATCCTGAACAAGAACATTTGGCATAAACAGCTTCATGGACGTGACTGCTAACGGTTCTCCCAAAGAACTATGTGTTTAGTACTGATTACATTCAAGGGCTATGTAACCACAATGGACCGCAGTAAGTTTACATTATTATTTTGAATTATTGAACTATTACTCAGTACACAATCAGATGCTAAACTGGCTTTATGAATGAATCATCGGTCTCTTCAGCTTTATCTCCAGCTTTGTTTGTCTGACCATCTTGAACAACTTCTGCCTTCCTCACATTTCACTTCTCTACCTGGATGTGTTGTCTTCCTATTTATTCTCTGCTCACTACTAGAAGAGGTCAATAATTAACCACTTGTCCAAGGGTTCATGTTTGCAGCTTGCATTTTTTACCTCACAAATCAATCTACACACTTCAGTCTTATAAACCCAAAAAATTAAATAAATGCCAGAAGATTCAAATTTTTTGAAACTGGAGTGATTATTGAACCTTCCGGTGAATTAAAAACAATAAATGTCAGTTTGGATACATCAGTTTAATTTATATCATATTTCTTACCTCTGGCATATTTATATTTATTCCTTAAAAACATATTGTTGGGTTTTTTAAGACAGGAAAAACTACACTGATGATGTAGAACTCTCAAAAACTCATGCATATGATTGGTGTAGGGTTAAATAACAATATCTAAGCTGTGACTGTTCATTGGCTCTCTTGCATGAAATACACTTAACTGATGACTCACTGACCTGTGAAATATCTACCAAGAATTGGATCACCAGAAGATGGATGGATGGATATGTCCTGTCACTGAACTATTTAATCACACCTTGCAAGAACAAATTGATAATTCTGAATGTAGCTTAATAACTTGAACAAGTTAGACAGCAAAATATCAAGAAAAGAGCAAATAGACATACTGTATGTCACTTAGTTTATTCAAAAATGTGAGAAAAACTGTTAAATGTTGAAGCTGTAAATTTACTGTAGCTTGGTGAAACAGCCGAAAAGAATAGTTGTGAAAAAACTGTTGGTTTAGAAAAAAAAAGCTGAGGTTTGTTTCACAGCCTGCTGCAAGTATTTGTGTGGATGTAGCTCACGAGGTAGAGTGTCTACTAATTGGAAGGTTGGTGGTTCAATCCCTGCCTGCTCCAGTCTGCATGCCAAATATCCACGGGCAACATGCTAACCCCAAGATGCTCTCCGATGCATGCATTGAAGTGTGAATGTTAGACAGAAAGCATTTCAGTTGGAAAAAGGAGAGAAACATGAATGGGAGAATGAGGCATGCTGTATAAAGCGCTTTGAGTGCTCAGGCAAATTAGGAAGCTGTCTGTTTATATTATTATTATTATTATATTGTTTTTTATATATCACTGATGAAGGTATTACATTTAGAATTAGTTGTGTTGGGTATTTTATGGCACGATGTATGCATATGGCATGCCAGTCTTCCACAAGCAACAACTTCAATTTAAATGTCTTCCAACCATCAAAACTGATCATGTGGTGCTTCTTTCTATGATGTTTCACCACTTTCATATTCCAAACAATGATTTTCTCCATTTGATCCCTTTTCACTCCATCTTTATGTGCTGGCATCCTGCAGGAAGCCTGCAGGGTTAGGTGTATGATGTAATTAGGAAGGAAAGCTGTCTAGAATCCACTCATGCTCCATAAATTCTAGATAAAAGTGCTCGTTTTGAGGGGCTGCTGAAAATCAAGACAGCATTATACTTGTATATAGGGCAGGACAGTTTTTTCTATGCTTTCTTAAATGATAATCATCAAGCACCTTTGAGTAAATATCTATATATTCAAAGAGTGGAAAAATAAGGGATAGCTCTAAAAATTCTTATTAAATGTGTTTTTGTGGTAGAGTCTTCCACAAAATGATGTGCATTCTGTTGACAGATGAAAATATCAATACCTTAATGTGACATGACTGCCCCCACTGAGAGTAGAGAGTCAATATTCAGTGCATTTATCTCTAATTGTCTCTTTCTGTGATAACAGAAAAAGCAAAAAATTACACAAGTACTTTTCTCTCTGCTCTGCATTGCCATCAGAGCTAATAGAGCTCTGACGGTGGGGTGGAGGAGGGAAACAACATTCGGTAGTTGAGTTTGTGTAATTCCATTCGTAATGATGACAAATCCACTCTAGGGAGTCATTCAAATATTCAACGCATGTGAAGGAAATGAGAAACATTTCCCTTCCTGAAGCTCACGAAGACACACTATTATTCTTGTCAAGTGTAAAAAGAGATTTACAATTCGTTAGAGGCCCAGATTATGCTCATCAACTTACACCCTTCACTGTGTTCAGTGGAACTTGCGCTTACATACACCAGTGGGGGATGGGGATTGTTCACTTGTGTGAATCTTATGTTTCTGATATTTTAAGGACACACAGCGCACAACACTAAGATATACCAGGATTTTACCAACAGATCTTTGGGAATTGCGTACAAAAATAATAATTTTTTCCCCTGTCAAACTGTCTTATATTTGGCATTTATTGCAGTTTCAGCTAAAGAAATGTGAACAAATGACTTTTTTTTTTTTGTGACAGGGCGCTTTAACAAAGTGCCTAAAGATATCATTTTAAATTTGGCTCTTTCCTAAAATTTCTGTGATGTGTACACACAGGACTGGTTCATCCCTTGAGTTAGGTGTTCTGTTATTGCTTGCATTCATAGGTCAGTGTTAAGTGGCTTAAAAAAGACATTATTCTGAAAATGGTCAGGTACAAGGGCTGGTTTGAAAATGAGTGAAGAAGCAGTCAATGTCCAAAGAAAAACTTTTAAAGAGCTTCAGAAAGCCTGGAGAGCTATTGCTCAAGAGCACTTTAAAAATTAAACAAAGTCTGTTGCTTTGGAAGCAAAACAATTCAGGGGTGGCTCAAGACCATTGAATTTCACCTCCTTTTTGCTCTTAAAATTTAGTGTAACTCAATTATTAACGCTCATAAATATCAT